>NC_092644.1:5890647-6496272 GCF_039555335.1 Amphiura filiformis
ACATATACCTCTGCGAACTCAGTGCTCACAAGAAATGTCTTTAATGCAGACAGGTGTTGTCAACATGCTTTATACTGTTCAGGTTCTGCAAGGATAATCTATTCTAGTGTTCTACTTTAATTATATTAATCCAACTGAAGTGTACTGGAAGATGAGCAATTAACAAAGCCTCAATTGATCTGAATATTTTAAAGTCAACTATGTACCCTTTATGACAAGAGTGGTGCCCACAGGGCCAAAAATGTGCAACTTGTCAGGGGGGATGGCTACTTACCAAAAGTGGGTTAACCAATAGTTTCAAGTTTCTCTTGTGTGGAAGGCAAATAATTAAGAAACTATTAATTACTGATAAATGAATGAATGAATGAATGAATGAATGAATGAATGAATGAATGAATGAATGAATGAATGATGTATAACCATATAATCAAATAAATCGATCTGTATAAATAAATTAAAATATAAAATAAAATAAAATAAATGTTGATAATGATTATTTTGACAAAGCATTCGTAATGGACATGCCGAAGAAGAAAATAACGGTATCCAACAGCGCATTCTGAGCATAGGCCTACTGGACAATTGGAATGTAACATTAAATTTAATATTCCAAAAGACGAAAAAGTAGGGAAACATCCACCATCTAAACAATTCATAACACCAACACCCCCTTGACATAAGGCCTACACTCAAACAAACAAATATACAAACAAACAAAATCTTCATTTTACATTTTGCAGAAGCACAGATAACACAAATGTCAACAAGCGATACGGGTTTTTTTTTGCACCTGAATAGCAATGCTGTAGTGAACCAGTAGTGAGCCATCATCAAGCGCGTCGACGTCAGGGCGCGGTATGCGCGTGCCAAAATAGTTTAAGTTTACGCAGCTTACGCGTACGCATTACACACGTGATACGCGTTTCGTTGACAATATTGTCGCCTGATAAACAATCAAAACAATCGCAGATAGCAGTTTGTTGAGCTTCTGTTGCAAATGTGCTTATCTATTTTGTGATAAAGGAGGAATTTCTACTTGGCAATGCCTGAGATCTTAAGCAACCGTTCTCATTGTCAGTCTCTCCTTCAGCAGCCTTGACGATTCAGCTGAGCTGTCGCAACCTGAGGAAATAGGCTCACCCCTTGCAACCTCCTCTCCAACCCTGAATTCTAAACAGAAGAAAGGAAAAGGTATAATTAAACATCGGAAGTTGAAAGCCCTGGTGATAAACTGCGATGGCCTTTATGAAAAGATGCCACAGCTTGAATCACTCATAGACATGCACAGACCAGATGTTATCTTTGGTACATTTAAATAGTTCTATATTCACCGCGGAGATCACACCTCCTGGCTTTACTACTCTTAGAAGAGATAGAACCCATGCTCGCAAAGGCGGAGTTTTTATTATGACTAGCGGGATACCCGCGCTTCGCGCGGGTCCCCGCTAGATGAGTAAATGGGAGCGTTCACTATAACAGGAAGAATTACTGAACAGATAGAATCATTGAAAAGGTACATTTTTATTTATCTAAATCTGTCTATTCTATACATTTTCTTTTTTAGTTTCTTCTGCTTAGCTTGTGATTTTCCGTTTCCATGTTATTTATTTATTTAACCCGTTCCCATGATTTTCTAAATCTGTTCTTCCTTACATTTCCCTTTTAGCATCTTTTTTTATTTGCTGCTTGTGATTTCCCGTTTCCATGTTTGTTACTTAATTCTGTTCTCATTATTTTAGCTTCTTTTTTTCTTACATTTCCTGATTAGTTTCTTTCCTTCTTTGTTTCGTTCCCGTTTCATTTAGTTACTTGAACCCGTTAGCCTAATTACTCGTACCCTTTTGTCCTCATTTTAATTTATAGTACCGCTTCATGTTGTTTATACAACACACATCTTTTCCCCGTATTTATTACGTCCTCTCATAGCGTGTCTGCGGACGTGTTCACCCGGTATTCCGTGACCCGTCCATGTACCTGTTTGCCCTTTATTTTTCCTTCTTTCCGTATTATCGTGTCCACTGGTCTCTGGCTCGCAAGTCGCGTGGCTCTGCGCCGTTTACGCGCGCATTGGCGTAATGCGAATTACGCACGCGGCGCCGACGCGATGCCGGCCAGCTGCAGTGACGCGTAGGCTGGTAACCGATTTTCATAACAAAACCCAGTTTTTACCCATATTTTCACTGTTTTGCAGCCAATTCTTGCCCGTTTCAACCAAATTTTCGCATTACCGTCTCGGTATATTCCTCGATCTCCCGTATGAATTTGGTGACATTTGGATCGAAACTGACGGAGCCTTTGATTAACCCAGATAGATACATACAACATTCCCCTATTTATAGTAAGATAAATGACGATCTTATTGCATCAGAATGTAATATCTCTAGTGATGCCGAAATTTTGTGGGCTGAAATCCACATTCAAGGTCACCAGCCACTTATCATTGGTTCCTTCTACCGACCTCCACGCTCGCCATCAGCCAATCTTGACCAACTTGCCATTACGCTGTCTGAAATCCAATCCAAATTCAAAAATGCCATTGTCATCCTGGCAGGAGATTTTAATCTCGCAGATATTGATTGGTCAGAAAGGGAAGTGAAAAAGTACGCAATTGAACCATCAAAATGTGCCCTCCTTCTCAATATCTGCAATGAATTTTTCCTGGATCAAAAGGTTACAGAGCCTACGCGGATATCAGGAGCCACTAAAACATTCTGGACCTGGTACTCACATCGCATCCCAACTTTGTTGATTCCTGTAAGGCTGTAGCCGGGTTAAGCGACCACGAGGCTGTTAGTTTTACCATTAACACCAAACCGAGAATCAACAAGAAAGTCAAGAGGAAAGTTTTTCTCTTCGGGAAAGCGGATATGACTAGCATTCAGTCGGAGATGACAGACTTCCAACATTACTTCCTCGATAGTGACCCCTTCTCTCGATCAGTTCAAGAAAACTGGGACATGTTCACTGATGAGTTGAAGAGTGTTATGGACAACCACATCCCTTCCAAGACCTCCTGTTCTGATCACAAGAGTCCATGGATCACACGTGAAGTCCGAAGAATGTGCAAGAAAAAGCAAAGACTTTACAACAAAGCCAAGAAGTCTCAGCGTGCTCAAGATTGGAAGGAATACAAAGAATTCCAGAAAGCAACCCAAAAGAAACAGCGTCAAAATTACTGGACATACCAAAATAGTATGTTTGATGGTGATAAATCAAATAAATCATTCTGGCGCTTCATTAAATCCAAGAAACAGGACAGCACCAACATCACCTCACTAAAAAGTGGGTCAAAGGTGATATTTGACAGTAAAGGAAAAGCTAACATATTCAATGAGCAGTTTTGTTCTGTGTTTACCACAGAAATACTAGTGACATTCCTAAACTGGATGAACCTCCTTACCCAGATGTAATGAACATTACAGTTTCTTCAGAGGGTGTCCTCAAGCTCCTTCAATCCTTAAAGACTGACAAAGCAACTGGGCCAGATGCAATACCAGCTCGCATCTTGAAAGACACAGCCGTTGAAATTGCACCCATCCTCCAGGTGATCTTCCAACAGTCACTAGATACGGGGACAGTTCCACATGACTGGACGGTAGCCAACATCTCTCCTATATATAAGAAAGGTGAGCGCAATACTCCATCCAACTACAGGCCTGTGTCAATAACATCTATTTGTAGCAAATTGGTCGAGCACATTATTTTCTCCCAAGTCATGGATCACTTCGACACCCACAGCATCCTGAACGATGCCCAACATGGATTTCGGCCTGGTCGATCCTGTGAATCCCAGTTGATCATAACATCGCAAGACTTAGCCAAATCCCTGGACAACCGTGAACAAGTTGATGCCATAGTTTTAGATTTTTCCAAAGCATTTGATCGTGTACCCCACCAACGACTCCTGCTGAAATTGGATCACTATGGCATCAGAGGTTCTCTTCTTGATTGGATAAGCAATTTCTTAACCAAGCGACATCAGAGAGTGGTGATAGACGGTCAGTCTTCAGCGTGGGCTCCTGTCACTTCAGGCGTCCCACAGGGAACAGTCCTTGGGCCACTGTTATTCTTGGCTTTCATAAATGACCTTCCATCTGGTATATCATCCAAGATTCGCTTGTTCGCAGACGACTGTCTGATTTATAGATCCATATCATCCGTCAGTGACTCACAAGCTCTCCAAGAAGATCTTACTACACTCCATCACTGGTCGTCCAAATGGCAGATGCAATTCAATACAGATAAATGTCACACCATGAGAATCACCCTGCGTCGGAATGTCATCGAAACCAATTACCATCTTGGAGGAAGTGTTCTATCCGTAGTATCTGAGTATCCGTACCTGGGCTTGACAATGACAAACACCCTCTCCTGGCAGAAGCACATTAACAACATCACCACTCGTGCCAATAGAATGCTCGGCCTCATTCGTAGGAATCTCAGAGCCAGTCCTCAAAAGCTGAAACAACAGGCGTATTTCACCTTAGTCCGACCACACCTGGAATACTGCTGCACCGTGTGGAACCCTCATACCAAGAAACTCATCACTCAGGTTGAAAACATACAACGTCGCGCTGCCAGATTTGTCCTCGGTAATTACCATCAAAGAGAGAGTGTGACTGCCATGATCTCGGAACTGGAATGGACATCTCTTGAGAAGCGAAGACAGGCAGCCAGTCTGCAGATGATGTACAAGATCCACAATCAACTCATCGCCATCAATCCCAACAACTACTTAACAGCGATGCAGCCTAGTGCCACCCGGTCATTCCATCCAAGCAAGTACCAGATCATTCCAGCAAGGGTACAAGTCTACCAATACTCATTCTTCCCAAGGACTGTCGCCTGGTGGAATACCCTCCCTGATAACATCTTGACCTCGCCTTCACCAGAGGTCTTCAAGGGAGCGGTTGCAAGTCACATCTAAGCCTTGGCGCCTTTTTTACTCGCACCTGTATAATACCGCACCTGCACCTTTGGTTTCCGCACATGTGCCTACACCAGTCATCGGCATCAAATCCAGACTTTTGGACTCTGCTGATTATCACGTAGAAGTAGAAGAGGTCTCTCTACGGCGCCGTAGGTCTACTCCATAAAAATAGTAAGTTTCAGTAGGATAATTTGTTGATTTGTTTTTATTTATAAAATTGGAAATTACCACAGAAATTCAGTTGTGAATATGCTAGGTTTGCTGAATTGAGCAATTCACATCGATATTTTTAGTTTGAAAAACAATAGGAACAGTCCCTGGCGTATTTTTGGTCCGTGAGATCATTTATTTAATACAAAAAGTTGTTGGTCGCCCATCCATCCAGCAGCTGACCATGTACGATCGACTCAACATGCTCAATGGCGTAGCCAGCACTTTTTCAGAGGGTGGGCGAAGGGGGGAGGCTGGCTAGATCACCCTATATAATATACAGCTTACGCCGGCTCACAAATAGCTTGGTGTTTCTGAAATGTAACAAATTTTGAAAGCTTAGCCAAATCTTCATAAAAAAAAGTCGGATCCTGCTCATTTTTCACAGACAATCTATTTCCCAGGCCTAAATGAGGATTAAATATGAATCAGGGCCTAATTATTTGTTTTTAAGCCTGTCCTAATGTATTATATTCAGTCGTATTGTCGCACGTTTCCTCGTTTGAAACACTGTGACTTTTCAAACAAGGATATAGGAGATTCCTATTTACCGGTGTGCTCTCACTACTAGCAATTCAACTCGCTGATAGATGTATAGGCTTATACGGCACCTCGGTTACGTACCATTTGTCTCGAGCTATCTTCAATAGATAGCAAGGTGCCTGAATATAACTTCAGTAGACAGCAAGGTGCCTGAATCTTCAGTAGATAGCAAGGTGCTTGTACAAGCTATCTTCAGTAGATAGTAAGGTACCTGTAAAAGCTATCATCAGAAGATAGAAGGTAGGCCTACCTGTATAAGCTATGCTATCTTCAGTAGATAGCAAGGTGCCTGTATAAGCTATCTTCAGTAGATAGCAGGGTGCCTGTATAAGCTATCTTCAGTAGATAGCAAGGTACCTGTATAAGCTATCTTCAGTAGATAGCAAGGTACCTGTATAAGCTATCTTCAGTAGATAGCAAGGTGCTTGTATAAGCTATCTTCAGTAGATAGCAAGGTGCCTGTATAAGCTATCTTCAGTAGATAGCAAGGTACCTGTAAAAGCTATCATCAGAAGATAGAAGGTGCATGTATAAGCTATCTTCAGTACGGTAGATAGCAAGATGCCCGTATAAGCTGTCTTCAGTAGATAGCAAGGTGCCTGTATAGGCTATCTTCAGTAGATAGCAAGGTGCCTGTATAAGCTATCTTCAGTAGATAGCAAGGTGCCTGTATAGGCTATCTTCAGTAGATAGTAGGGTCCCCGTATAAGCTATCATCAGTAGATAGCACGGTGCTCGTATAAGCTATCTTCAGTAGATAGCAAGGTACATGTACAAGCTATCATTAGAAAATGGCAAGGTACCTGTATAAGCTATCTTCAGAAGATAGCAAGGTGCCCGTATAAGCTATCTTCAGTAGATAGCAAGGTACCTGTATAAGCTATCTTCAGTAGATAGCAAGGTATGTATAAGCTATCTTCAGTAGATAGCAAGGTACCTGTATAAGCTATCTTCAGTAGATAGCAAGGTGCCCATATAAGCTATCTTTAGTAGATAGCAAGGTACATGTACAAGCTATCATTAGAAAATGGCAAGGTACCTGTATAAGCTATCTTCAGTAGATAGCAAGGTGCCCGTATAAGCTATCTTCAGTAGATAGCAACATAATCTATCTTCAGTAGGCAGGAAGGTACAGGTGCCTTTAAAAACTATCTTCAGTAGATGGCAAAGTGCCTGTATAGGCTGTCTTCAGTAGAAAGGAGGGCCCGGTGCCTGTATAGGCTGTATTCGGTAGTGTGAGATAGCATTAAGAATTATCTTCCCACGGTTGCATGTATTTTCAAAATATGGCAAAAACATATTTCACCAAAACAACAGCGATGTCGTTGCAAAAAAGTGCAAAAATCAAAATAATCAAAATAAATCAACAACAACAAAATGACATAGCAGAGCAAGGTTTCGATCCTTGGACCTCTGGGTTATGGGCCCAGCACGCTTCCGCTGCGCCACTCTGCTTCACGATTCTGTTATGTGCGTAATGCAGTTAATAGAGGTTTTCTTTAGCTCATGCAATCATGCTGTCTCTTTTTTTATTCAAGTATTGGCGGGGAAATAAATCAATAATTCGCAAAACTGATCAACATTTTTTTAACAAGAAGAGGTGGCCGCGGCCGGCAAAATATTATGATAATGACGCAGTGAAGTACTGATGCGTTTTTCCATAATTATTTCGTTTCAATTGAAGAAATACAAGAACTATTATATTATAATATTAGGCAAACAAAATGAAGACGAGCGAGATGGTAGGAAGCCGTATTTTTCACATTAATTGTAGGTCTTTGTGTAAAATAATATATTATTTGATACTTAAAATAAACTTGTTAATTAACCATTTACTGTAGGCCTACTAATAAAGGTAAATACGGCAATTAAATGCAGTAGACAAAATTTTATATTATAGAATGTCCCACCGTAACATTTGTAGCTGTTCCTCCTGGTAAGTTGTGTGTTTATTGCCAGGGAGAGCTCATACATATACCTCTGCGAACTCAGTGCACACAAGAAATGTCTTTAATGCAGACAGGTGTTGTCAACATGCTTTATACTGTTCAGGTTTTGCAAGGATAATCTATTCTAGTGTTCTACTTTAATTATATTAATCTAACTGAAGTGTACTAGAAGATGAGCTATTAACAAAGCCTCAATTGATCTGAATATTTTAAAGCCAACTATGTACCCTTTATGACAAGAGTGGTGCCCACAGGGCCAAAAATGTGCAACTTGTCAGGGGGATGGCTACTTACCAAAAGTGGGTTAACCAATAGTTTCAAGTTTCTCTTGTGAGGAAGGCAAATAATTAAGTAACTATTAATTATTATATCACTCATACATAAATTCTAGACATTTCATTGGTTGATTACCATTTGCCATTTTTACTATCACCCTCTCCGTGTGATAGTCTTTACCATCATGTGCTCTGGCGTAGTGCGCCTGCGCAAAGCCGTGCGCTGACTCTTGGACTCGCCGATTTAGTTATGGGGTGGACCCCGAAAATGTGAAATATATAACAGCAAAACATGGTATTATGTTGATGAAAAAATGTATTTCCTACCTTAAATAGTATTTTAGTAATAGAATTTATGCATGAGTGATATAAAACAAATATTAACTGTCTTAAATTCGTGTAATGGTCGAAATATAATCACTCGGTGAAAGATGTATTGTTCCATTCCACTCGCCGTTCCGGCTCGTGGAATGGAACAATCCATCTTTCACCTCGTGATTATATTTCGACCATCACACTCACAGACAGTTAATATTTGTATACTGATAAATGAAGGAATGAATGAATGAATGATGTATAACCATATAATCAAATAAATCGATCTATATAAATAAATTAAAATATAAAATAAAATGAAATAAATGTTGATAATGATTATTTTGACAGAGCATTCGTAATTGACATGCCGAAGAAGAAAATAATCGTATCCAACAGCGCATTCTGAGCATAGGCCTACTGGACAATTGGAATGTAACATTAAATTTAATATTCCAAAAGACGAAAAAGTAGGGAAACATCCACCATCTAAACAATTCATAACACCCTCACCCCTTGACATAAGGCTTACACTCAAACAAACAAATATACAAACAAACAAAATCTTCATTTTACATTTTGCAGAAGCACAGATAACACAAGTGTCAACATGCGATACGGTTTTGGTTTTTTTTGCACCTGAATAGCAATGCTGTAGTGAACCAGTAGTGAGCCATCATCAAGCGCGGGCGCGGTATGCGCGTGCCAAAATGGTTTAAGTTTACGCAGCTTACGCGTACGCATTACACACGTGATACGCGTTTCGTTGACAATATTGTCGCCTAACAAACAATCAAAACAGAAACAGATAGCAGTTTGTTGAGCTTCTGTTGCTGTTCAGCTTCTAGCAAGAGTTGTGAAGACACTGAGATTTTACCGTGTCACCTATTTACGCCTTTATTTTACCAAAAGCAAATGTGTCTTATCTATTTTGTGATAAAGGAGGAATTTCTACTTGGCAATGCCTGAGATCTTAATCAACCGTTCTCATTGTCAGTCTCTCTACGGCGCCGTAGGTCTACTCCATAAAAATAGTAAGTTTCAGTAGGATAATTTGTTGATTTGTTTTTATTTATAAAATTGGCAATTACCACAGAAATTCAGTTGTGAATATGCTAGGTTTGCTGAATTGAGCAATTCACATCGATATTTTTAGTTTGAAAAACAATAGGAACAGTCCCTGGCGTATTTTTGGTCCGTGAGATCATTTATTTAATACAAAAAGTTGTTGGTCGCCCATCCATCCAGCAGCGTAGCCAGCACTTTTTCAGAGGGTAGGCGAAGGGGGGAGACTGACTAGATCACCCTATATAATATACAGCTTACGCCGGCTCACAAATAGCTTGGTGTTTCTGAAATGTAACACATTTTGAAAGCTTCTTAGCCAAATCTTCATAAAAAAGTCGGATCCTGCTCATTTTTCACAGACAATCTATTTCCCAGGCCTAAATGAAGATTAAAATATGAATCAGGGCCTAATTATTTGTTTTTAAGCCTTTCCTAATGTATTATATTCAGTCGTATTGCACTTTTCCTCGTTTGAAACACTGTGACTATAGGAGATTCCTATTTACCGGTGTGTTTACTAGCAATTCAACTCGCTGATAGATGTATAAGCTTATACGGCACCTAGGTTACGTATTTGTCTCGAGCTATCTTCGGTAGAGAGCAAGGTGCCCGCATAAGCTATTGTTAGTAGATAACAAGGTGCCTGAATATTATATCTTCAGTAGACAGCAAAGTGCCTGTATAAGCTATCTTCAGTAGATAGCAAGGTGCCTGTATAAGCTATCTTCAGTATATAGCAAGGTGTCTGTATAAGCTATCTTCAGTAGACAGCATGGTGTCTGTATAAGCTATATTCAGAAGATAGCAAGGTGCCTGTATAAGCTATCTTCAGTATATAGCAAGGTGCCTGTATAAGCTATCTTCACTAGATAGCAAGGTGCCTGTATAAGCTATCTTCAGTAGATAGCAAGGTGCCTGTATAAGCTATCTTCAGTAGATAGCAAGGTGCCTGTATAAGTTATCTTCAATAGATAGCAAGGTACATGTATAAGCTATCTTCAGTAGATAGCAAGGTGCCCGTATAAGCTATCTTCAGTAGATAGTAACATAATCTATCTTCGGTAGGCAGGAAGGTGCCTTTAAAAACTATCTTCAGTAGATGGCAAAGTGCCCGTATAGGCTGTCTTCAGTAGAAAGGAGGGCCCGGTGCCTGTATAGGCTGTATTCGGTAGTGTGAGATAGCAAAGGTACGTGTATAAGCTATCTTCAGCCTGATAGCAAGCCTATATTCTGTAGATAGTAAGGTGCCTTTATAAGCTATCTTCAGTAGATAGAGCCTATACTCATACACACCCACATACGCACTTTTACTTTTTAGATTCTTCAGGAGCGCACTGGGCAAACAAAATTTGGGTCATCAACTCACAACTTCTATCGGCAAAAAAAATATTCACCGGCTATGTTCAGTAGATAGCAATGTATATGTCTTCGCAGACCCGGAGTAATTAATGACACCCGCCGCCATTCGTGTTAATAAGGCCAGGGAAGACCCAAATGCTTATTTCACATCGACACGCATTTTCCCTATATCAAAAATGGTTCGTAAACGGGATAGCAACAGGTCGATCGTGATATTTGCACCCGTTTGGGCTCATTTGAAGAGTCAACCCATACCAAAGCAAACTGGCGATGAAAGGTTGGGTGGCTTTTTAAGACGTTTTCCGTGTTTCTTGCCATTGGAAGTGATTAGCAACACCGATGTCACGGCAAGGAAGCCAACGGACACCGTCTGATGACAGTTTTGAATTTAGGATATAGGCCAGGGCCCGAGAAATAATTATGGTATGGGATTATTACAAAGGAGAAAATTAAACAGAGAAGACAAAGAAGAAGAATATCCAAAAGGGAGACAAGTTAATTTTGAGTAAAAAAATGTTGAAAGTAATTTTGCTTTATTTCGTGCCGTTAAATTATGTAAAAACAGAATTTACAAAAATGACAAGCAAACAACAAATATCGTGAGCCAGAGATAGATGGCATGTTTTGAGAATTGCTAACGATGACCGTACCCCCTTAAGAATTATCTTCCCACGGTTGCATGTATTTTCAAAATATGGCAAGAAAATATTTCACCAAAACAACAGCGATGTCGTTGAAAAAAAGTAAAAAAATAAAAAAATAATCAAAATAAATCAACAACAACAAAATGACATAGCAGAGCAAGGTTTCGATCCTTGGACCTCTGGGTTATGGGCCCAGCACGCTTCCGCTGCGCCACTCTGCTTCACGATTCTGTTATGTGCGTAATGCAGTTAATAAAGGTTTTCTTTAGCTCATGCAATCATGCTGTCTCTTCCCGGGTAAAATCTCACGCATTGTCATGAATAATTTGTTGCTCCTACCCCCTCCCCCCCACCCTTCCAGCTTTTCACATTCCCGAGCGCCGTGGCTCAAATAATCATGGTACAAAATGAACAATAAAGTCGGCAAATCCCGGTACGCCTCTGTCTCACGCCAAACAATTCCAAAAAGTTGACAGCCCTGTTCACCGATCAAGTGATGGCTGATACGTCTCGTGCATGTGTATCAGTCATTGAATCAGTGACGTATAAACTGTCGCTGTTCGTCTTGCGTCTTATTTATACGTCCTAGCTGCGTGAAGCTCCGCTCAATAATAATACGATCAGAGACATAGAAATATGATAAAAGTTTGTTAATAACCTTGTATATTTACAAAATACAGAAACTGTGCTTAAGATTTCTTTGATTTTAACTTATGAACCAATTAATATTGATCAGACCGTTTGCGATGTACCAAACCTGTATTCACTTTAACAAACACGTCTTAAGAACCAAAAAGCGCATTTTAATCAAATAAGATTCAAATATAACCATGTGGGTAATTTCAATATAGGCCTACTGCCACGTAAAATAGCAGAGATGTGATGATGGAGGTAGAACTTTTTAAATGACCCTCGTAACTCTCTCATTCCCAGACGCAATGGAGTGATGGCTACCTGCACCATGTTGAATGATAAAAGTACGTGAAAGTAAACATTTGTGAAAAAAAAAATTAAAAATGAATAAATTTGTCAACGTAAAATCAGTTTCCCTTTAAGAACGAATATAGTTTTTAGCCATGGGAAATTTGGCGTCAGTTTGCAGGACCTTTTTTGGTCCAATAGACAGAATGGTATTTATCTAAGCTTTTGACATAACGCTTTTGGTTCCGACTGATTAAACAGTGTTATGTTTACCAGCGTGCTGATATCATGGTATCTAAGCAAATTTTGATCAATGACATTGGACTATAATTAATAACGGGTTCGGTAAATCTAGGTTTTGTTTTGATTTGCAATTGACTTTACAATATTTGGAAAATGGTTCTGGGAGAACGAGTCCGGCCACTACCTCACTAGGATCCACAACATATGTTCATCTATCAAGGCACAATTCTTTAACCCCAATACATTGCACATTCATTGAATGACCTTTGAAAATTTGGGTACAAAAACTCATACTCTGAAACTTGAGGTCAAATTTTGCACTATGATTGTTTAGTGAGGTTATTGAACTATGCCATTGGAATGAGGCCATTGTGATCCTTAGTGCCTGCTGATATAAATAATTGGTGCAAGTCGATATAGTTTTGAACTTGGTCATGTTGGTTCGGACCAGAAACACCGCGTTAAGGCTATTGCACTCGAGTTGTGTATAGCCAAGCTTTTCTGTACACTGTTCACGGTATGCTCTTTGACGTCGGTAATGGGTATGGAATGATGTGGTCAACGTGATCTGGAAAGAAGTTGCTGTCATGAGCTTGGCAAGAAATTACTTTGATCGCACAACTTGTTCTATAGGCCTATAGGCATAGAGCATCATAGTCTGAATCTCGTGGCGCCACTCAAATGCTTCAAGCAATAAACAGGTCACAAACAAAATCTCATCATTTATCACGTAATTAAGTGCAGCAACAACAATGAACAGGATAGAGTTTATTCATCAGAAGCTAGGGATCTTCGTCGCCATTGTCGTCACCATCACTCTAGTGCAATGTCCACCATGTGCCATCGGTGCAAAGATCTTAGTAGCTCATCCGGCGACAACCATCTTCGTCCAAAGTCATGTTCGTTTCCAAAGCGTTTTATCTCACGAACTCGTGAAACGAGGACATCATGTTGTGATGTTATCAAGCTCGATCCTTAAAAATCGAGGGAATTCAGAAGAAAACTATTCAGAAATGGTCACCTTTAAGCTACCTTATGATGAGAATGTATACCTGGACCGGCATCGTAAATTTTTTAACATGGTTATTAACCCTGACGTAACTTTGAGTGACATCTTTACGTTTTCAGACACAATTCTTGCAGATTGTAATTATCTGTGGAACGATACAGACGCTCTTGAGAGACTAAAAGTGAAAATTTCGATCTGATGTTGGTGAATCCTTTCGGACAATGCGAGTATCTACTCCATTGCTATCTAGGAATACCGTTCGTAGTGTTCACTCCTGCCATGAGATTCCCAACTTTCAACGAAGATATTTTTCGCGTGCCAGCACCGATGTCTTATGTCCCAGGTACGATGACTGGTTTCTCAGATGATATGTCACTGTTTCAAAGAACAGTTAATTTCATCACAAGGACGGTTCTTCAATCTATTATCTCACATTATATGATATCTTCGTATGATACGCTCAAAGAGGAACAAGGTTTGTGTCCCGGAACGTCGCTGCTTGAATTGAACAGGAAGGCAGACTTGTGGCTTGTCAACGCGGACGTTGCAGGAGACTTCCCTCTTCCAGCTACGCCAAATATTATCTCGATTGGGGGACTTATGAACGAGCCAGCGAAGCCTTTAAAACCGGTAAGCCTGCATGAAATTTTGAACGAATTGAAATGTGTTATTTATTAGAATAGTCAAAACTTGCATATAGGCCTATACCTAAAAATATTGCACCCACCACCATTTAGCTACCATTTTATGCCCATCAAACCATTTTTGCATAGCTTGGTCCTCCCATATTCTTGTCACCAAAGACATACTAAAGGACTCGTTTATCTTTATCTGGTACTTTCAATTATTCACATGGCTTTTTACACACGTACTTTGACTGGGTCAACAATTACGAAATTACGTAAAGAAAGTAGATCGTTCTGATTCCATTTTCCAAAGTGTGACGTCAATCGAACGGCATATAATATTCTAGACTGCTCTGCATTCCCTTTTTTGATAAACAATTCATATATACCATTCCACGCATAAAATACAACACATCGATCCCTGTAATTGGCCTGCCATTTTTCTCATGGATAGCTAGCTGTTGGATCAGAACAGGATTGGTGGATTTTCCATAGTCAGAGGGATTAGGGGGATGATAAATAAAAATGGTCTACTACAGTAGACTAATAATATTCCGGGTTCAGTGAAGGTTATTTTTGTATTGTTTAAGTTGCTTTAAACTTTGTTCATTACAGTCGCGCCAGACAGATACGCAATTTAGTTCAGGTCTACTCTTTACACTTTACGCTTAAATTGAATCAACCAAATGTGTTTGAGCAACAGTTTTGAAATAAGAGTAAGACATTAAGTCCCCCACCGAGCTACATGCACATTGACTCGCCGTAGTATATAGCATACATTTCAAATTATAGGCCTACTAGATCACCATAACTCTTAGGAAAAAGGTTCCAAGTAGAACCGAGTAAAAGGTTCTTCAGTTGTCTTCAGTTCACCATAACTCTTAGGGAAAAGGTTCCAAGTAGAACCGAAGGTTCTTTCAAAGGTTCTTCAGTGTTTTCAGTTCACCATAACTCTTAGGAAAAAGGTTCCAAGTAGAACTGAGTAAAAGGTTCTTCAGTTGTCTTCAGATCACCATAACTCTTAGGAAAAACGTTCCAAGTAGAACCAAAGGTTCTTCAGTTGTCTTCAGTTCACCATAACTCTTAGGAAAAGGTTCCAAGTAGAACCGAGTAAAAGGTTCTTCAGTTGTTCTGTGTAGAACCTTAAACTAAGGCAAGAAAGAACCATTTTGGTCGGACATGAAGCAGGTTCTGTAAATGCCAGAAACAACCATTTTGGGGTTCTTGCAATCAACCATAGCTCCTAAATGTAGAATCCGTAGAACCCTATTCCTCTGACTTTTTCTAAGAGTTCAAGATAAACTTCATTTAATTATACAGGAGCTGAAGATGTTCGTTGAAGACCATGAAATGAACGGAGTCATATTAGTTTCAATGGTAAGTAGGTCGTCTCGATATAGTTTTCATGTCTCATGCAATACAAGAAAATGATCACTTTTGACCATACTATTTCCCGCTGTTGTATTATGAAAACCGGTAACTTTTATAGGCCCCTATTACCGCTTTTGCGCGCTATAACTGATTATTCGGTTACGAAATTGATTGATTTGTTTATTTGTTTGTTTATAATGTATTTGTTTATTTATAGAAGAATACAGAAATATCCATATTTAAGTTTATATTATTTTTCTTGTTTACAGGGTTCATCGATCACATTGAATGATAAAGATGCCTACATGTATATCAATGCTTTGGGTCGCCTACCATATCGAGTAATATTCCGGCATATGGAAAATATGACCCATAATGTTAGCAACCATATCAAAATTGTACAATGGATGCCTCAAAATGATTTATTAGGTTTGTATTGATTTGTGTCTCCACTTTTGACTGTTTTATTCTACTGAGCGAGTTACTATTTGGATTTATAGCTGAACTAAAATGCTGTATGTCAAAAAAATATAAATTGCTATCTTCAGTAGATAGCAGTGAAATATCATACAATCACAACTCACAAGAGCCAAAGTTGACACGAGATGCCTATCAAAGTAATTGTTATGTTTTTGTTTTGTTTGTTTGTTTGTTTGTTTGTTTGTACTGTTTGGTAGTTGTCTCATGTATTGATCCGCTGCATGCTATTTTGTTGTTGTTGTTGTTGTTTTCTAAGGATTTTCACAGCAGCATCATAATTTAAATAAACTTATCTTTTTAAAGAGGGTCCAATCGCATGCACGTGTAGGCCTACATTTTCAGTATAGATATTATGATTTTGATTTGAACGCTTTTGCGCGCAAAATAATGGTCTACCGTGGTTGATTGATTGATTGATTGATTGATTGATTGATTGATTGATTGATTGATTTTTACATTACACCAGGTCATCCCAGGACAAAACTATTCATCGGTCATGCTGGTCTCAACGGCATATACGAAGCTCTTTACAACGCCATACCGATGGTTCTGATTCCGCATGGCTTAGATCAAAATGATAACGCAGTAAGAATGTGTAAAAAGGGTGTTGCTTTGTGCCTTGATAGGCAGAACTTGGACGAAAATAAACTACACGATGCCATCGTTGAGGTGCTAAGTCAAAAAAGGTAGGTTTAGTAATAAAAATGCGATTTTATTTCACGGAAGCGCATGATTTTTCTTTAAAAATTAATGCAAACTTATCCCTTGTATGCCGGGATATTGTATATCTTGAGTTTGCGACAAACATAGAGCAGCAATGTGAGATTATGTCCTTGTTACTTGTTGCCTCGGCTGAAACATTTGAGTGGCGCCACGAGATTTTTATGTCGGCTGAAAAACCTTAGGGGTTGCTACGACACCTCCCCTTCGTTAGTGCTATCTTCAGTAAATAGCAGTGAATTTCCTTTCATAACAATAAGGTAGTTTACTATATGAAGTTGAATAGGTATAGTCAACTAATCATTATGTTTGGTTGGTCCCAAAGGTCCGATTTCTCGAGTAGGTGATGTACGATGTGAAATTAGGCCTACAGGTAAGCACGGACTAATTGTGCTTAATTAAGCCTGATGGTTTAAGCACGACCACCAGCCATGGTTCGAGAAACCGGTCCGCAAAATCTTTGTAATTTGCTGTTTTTGTCGCGGAAAGGGTATTGTGAAATCACTTTTCCAATGTGAAGAAATCAGACCTAAAGTCACAATGTATAAGAAATAAGTTCCTCTTATAATATTCAATGAATTGTTTTATATATGTTTTCCGAATTTCAGATATAAGGATGCGGCTGAACACTGGTCCAATCTCCACAAAGACCAGCCTTTAACACCTCGAGAAAGAGCTGTATTTTGGATCGAACATGTTCTCAAATACGGGGGTGCTCATCTCAGACCGCATGGGTTTGACATGAACTTTGTCCAATATCATACGTTGGATGTTGGTATTTTGATTGTTGCTTTTGTTACGTTATTTGTTGCTATTGTCACTACTTGCTGTGTAAAAGGTTACAAAATGATTGCTCATCGAACATATTTTAAGCAGAAGCAAAGCTAGATGTACGAGCAGACAAGCTCATAATCCCGGGCAAGTAATGCAATATTCATCATGACCCATTATGACACGGCAGGGACACATGTAGCTCGAAGGGGGTCTCCCCGTCAGTCTGAAATACCATCAGTCCGATGTTTAGGGTTAGGGTTATGATTAGATTTAGGGTTAGGGTTAGGTTTAGGTTTAGAGTTAAGGTTAAGTTTAGGGTTAGTGTTAGGGTTAGGTTTAGGGTCAGCGTTAGGCTTCATAAAATTAGGACTAGCGGTGGTTCGGATTCGGACTGACAGGGTTTCGGACTGACGGGGTGTAACCGCTCGAAGTGAGTAGACTGTATAAACTATATTATATTATATTATTGATCATACAAATCTAGAAATATTATATATCAGTGCAAATCCAGAAATATTATATATCAGTTATTTTAATTAATATATTAATTAAAGGAGTATTTCGTGATCCTAGCATCCTCTTTTTATGACATTTTTCAGTACATATCCACGAAAAAAGCATATTCCAAAAATTTCAGTTGATTCCGATTTTGCGTTTGCGAGTTATGCATGATTACGGTATGTGTATTACACTGCTCCATAGACAATACGTTGTAATTTCGTTCTGGTGCACCAGAACGAAATTTAAATTTCGCGATATCTTTGCTAAACGAATTAAACTGCAAGAAATATTTTGTACATAAACATTATGTAGCCAGAGTATTCTAGTGATATAAAAATCTCAACTTGTTTTGAGAAAAGTGGGGGGATGAGGCTGTGGATCACGAAATGTCCTTTTAATTGTTCATTTGGTGTCTTACATTTAAGGGCTGGGGTATGAACGTTTGGACAGTATTTATTTTGGGACATTAGAGCACATCAGACATATCGAATTGCATTCTGAATACGAAGAATGTCATTCTGATATCAAATAATTTTGATTTTTGAAATTCGCAATTTAATACACATTTTATGGCAAATCATTAAAATTGATATTTTGATATTTAACAGTACTTGAAGTAAACTTTATAAATCTGATGATTTATACTTAAAGTGTATGTAGGTGGGATGAAAAGCCGACGATCAATTGAAAATTTTGACCTTTCGCATTAAAGATATGGATTTTTTCCCAAAACACCAAAAAAAATTAGGTCTTTTTGGGAAAAAAATCCATATCTTCAATATGAAAGGTCAAAATTTTCAATTGACCGTCGGCTTTTCCTCCCTGCTACATACACTTTAAGAATATATCATTAGATTTATATAATTAACTTCGAGGACAGTTATATATCAAAATTTGAAAAATATCAAATTTTTATAATTTGTCATAAAATTTGTATTATATTGTGATTTTAAAAAATGAAAATTATTTGATATCAGAAAGACATGCTTCGTATTCAGAATGCAATTCGATAGGTCTGAGGTGCTCTCATGTCCCACAAAAATTCTGTCGAAACGCAATAAACGCTCATTTTGGATCCCTTAAGTCTTGTTGGGAAAATCAGAGAAATGAAAATCCTGTTGAAGAGTGATGACAAAATATGGTAAAAGTCACAAGTCGCGTCCACATGCAGTTCTGAGACGCGTTTACTTGTGGTATCGTCCCAGCAAACGCAAAACGTTTGACAGAAACGTTTAAATGTCGGGTTATATAACGTTTTAATAACATTCAAAAACATTTTGTGAAACATTCTAACATAATTTAGTGTTGGCAAAATATTTTGCAAAAAATGTCTGCCAACAAAACTTTTGCAGTAACATTTTGACATTTACAAAATGTTTGGTTTTTTTATTATAAAATAAATAACCCGACATTTTAATGTTATCAAAATATTTTGACCAACATCAAAACATATGTAACACATTTACAATGTTTAAAAAAAATGTTTTTGCTGAGGTTTAATGTTGAGAAATTCGCAAATAAAGTTAATGTTATTTTAATTGTTGTTTTATCAAGTTTATATTAGACATGTCCAAGTTCAAACGCTATGGCTATATGATAAATAACTGTCATTTTTCATTCGCAGAGATACTATGTCTCAAATAATCAGTGGCGTATAGCCAAGAGGGCAAGGGGAGCTGCTCCCATGTCTTGCCTCCCCCGGATGTTTGCCGCCCTTAGATATATAAGATTTTAGGCATTTTGTGCTTAGCTATACGGCTGTTGTCGAGTATATAGAAATTTTTTTCATTGTCGACAATCGTCAAATCTCAAGATCCGACGTCGTCAAGTTGTCGACAAAGCATCAGTAAAGTCAAAAATATTTTAGTGACTTGGTTTTTGCCTGCAATTGTTCCATGCTTTGTCGACAATATTGTCGACAAGCATTGTCGACAACAGCCCCATTTTTTGTCAAATTTCCCGCCTTGAAAGTTGCCTTCCCCTTCCACCCCTGAAAAGGCCTTGGTTACGCCACTACTAATTCGAGGATTTAGTATAAGCATACGGGACATTTTTGTCATTTTGCCGTTTCAATTGGTTTACTTATTTACTGTTTTTGTTTTTATCTTTTAATTAAAATTTAATTATAGACGCTTCTAAATAGCATAAACTGTGTGCATTTACCTGTATTTTCAAAATCAATTGATAACTCAACTCGCCCAAAAGTATAATGTCACTGACGTCCTTTTTTGCTCTAACCTTATAAAACATCCAAAAAAATACAGTACTAACTTGGGTTTGGGTTTAATTGTTCGTTTTGGGTTTTTGTTCAGTGAACCTTAAGGGGTCGTAAAGGGAACCATTAACTTAGTCGGGCTTTCTGAAGATGTTTTTTTTTTAATTCTTTTAAAATTTATTTATTGGTACCTAAAAACCCAGAACCTAGTCTCTCTGGATATTAAATAATTTGGCAAACTTTTTTGATGTAGGCCTATGCCTACAATTAGGACCACCAGGATAATCCAGAACTGCACATTATTTGCCTATAGAGGTTTTTGTTTTATGATTTCACAATCATGTTATTTATTAGCTTCTCATAATAATATTATTGTTTGAAACATGGAAATACACATTTTTCGTAACAGCAACAAAATGAATAATGAGATAGATTATTCAGTTAAATTTTCAACTTATATGTTGTACTTGTTTTATTCTTTTTTTCATTCATATCATCCAGTTATCATCATTATATAACACAACATTGACTTATTATACATGTAGAACTATTAATACTATCATACGTATTATTTACTCTATGGCAAATAAATGTCAGGATTCAGATTATACATTATAAAGAATACACAATTTACATGATTGCTATTATTACAGGTTTTTAACAACTTTTGACACCAAAGAATATAGTCATTATCGCTAATCATCAAAAGCGTGTTTTACTAAGCGTCATAGGTACTTCGCATCACGTCTATACGCAGACCTTAATCAACTTACTGTAATGTAACCCATCGCATCCAGAACTAGCATTTTCGTACATATCTTCAGTTAGTCTATATTTAAAGATTCTACGTAATTTTGCAGCATACTGGTCAAACTTAAATAAAAAGTTACGTAATCTCTTGACAGAAATATACATTTAAAGCCTATTTCAAATCACTTTTGGCTTTAGTACCACATTATTCCTTTTAAAAAGTGCAACAATAAAATAGCTTCATATTTATACCTATGGTACATTGGTAAGAGTTGTTTATTTCAAATGCTCCATCATTTCGTTTCATTAAAAATTTTCGTTTTTCATCTTGCGCTCGTTATCAATCATTTGGTCATTGTAAAGAACCTCACTATCACATTTTCTTCAGCAGTATCAACTTCATCTTTTCTTTAATTTCTTTGGTACCAATAAAATGCAATATTTTAGGTGAAAGTAATTCATGTCCTAGGCTTCTTGACCAAACTTAAAACTTTCAGGATTGCATGTTTGATAACTGCCTTCCGTCAATTAGGCTATTATCGTGCGCAAATGCGCAATCGCCGTTCTCTTTCTTATGTCCAACGCTAATACTTCGGAGGAACCAGGCTCAACTTGGCGGCGGGCAAGACTTTTCGGCAACTAATATTGAAGGAATATCCTTTTTAAGTATTGAAATACCTGCGGAGGAATCTTCATAAAGTTTTAGGTCAATTTTAAGTCCTATAACGTCAGGTAGTAGCTGACCAGTGGGACGAGGAGGAGCACAATAAAACTGACTCTTGTCATACAACCTGTAGATGATAAAAAAAAGAAGAAAAAACCAAGAATTAGTAGTGTGTTTAATCACAAGAGAGGACTGAATAATGAAGCTTCACTGCACTGAGATGTTACTTCAGGTGAAAAGTTCCAATCTGTCCATAACCATGACCTTACACTATCCTCACAGGAGAACCCTCCCTCTTGAACCTCTCAAAAAAGTTCTTTAATTTTGGAGAACTCAGGTTCCCTAAAGAACCGAAAACGGTTCTAAATAGGTCGTATATCACATTTTTGGGGCCATTTTCGACGGGTTTGAAACCATTTTTTGGTAAATGTATCCGAATTGTTCCTTACCTGAACACGGAAGATATTCTGCATCATTATTAGCAAAAGCAGCAATACATTTGTAGTCATTCGTTGAATCCTCATCAATGAAGACAGAATCAGTAGAACCTTCCACCTTGACGCACAGATGCTTGTATAATCCGCAATCAGCTTTGGGGACGTTGACCAATGCATAGACATCCTGAAGCACAAGAGTGGAACTGATGGCGATACCAGCCTGCATGTTGGTTGCCTCGCTTACATCTGCATCACTCTCGATGGTCAAGGCGGTAGAATCACTCAAGTCGTTGCTATCGGACACGATGAAGGTAATGGCGAAGTTGTCGGCGTTGTTGTTGCCGCTGTCGCCGTCAGCGGCAATGGATTTGAGACTGGCACCGCCACCATTGGCCAATGTGATGCTTACTGTGTAAATGTTGTCGACATTGAGGTCAAAGTCAATATCTGCGGCAGCTTCGGCGAAGGAGAAACTGCTAACTGAAAGATCTGCAACAAAGAACAAGTATGAGGTGTAAGTTTGTTGTCAGCATAACTGAAAATCATGTATGTTGGGGATATATTGTTGGCCCGCTTCATCGCCTACAAACAATACATTTTTATGATTGTCCTGGGAAGCTATAGTTTGATCTTTTTTCTTATACTGATCATCCTTTCATTCATGGAATATTTTTTTAAATTATATTTTCATCCTTCAATGATAGGCCTGACATTTAATTTACTAGAACTTGTTTGTATGTGTCGTGGGAACTTCGGCACAGTTCTCCTGAATTGAGTGTGGGCCTCATATTTCGACATTATATGATCATGGTTATGAGCAAGGTGGTCGAGCGGGACGGGCTCCGACTCATAATCGAGCCCCGGCCACGCCATCGTGTTGTGCCATTGAGTAAGGTACTTTATCTTGATTACAGCTTTCCACCCAGGTGTATAAATGGGTACCGGCATTCTTATGATGGGAAGGTAACAGACTCGCTGTGGAGAAGGTGTGGCGATCCGCCCTCCCCCATAGCAACTTTTCACGGTGGAGTCTGGCCTAAATCGATAACAATACATGGCTAACGAACATGACGAAAGAGGGATGGGTACTCCGTCCTGTAACAAATGCAGGTTCGACTCCTTTACCTTTACCTTAACATGGTAATCATAATGTGAAGTGAGACTCACCTGTAGCGGCGACCAAAGAGCCTGCAATCACAGTGAAGTCACCGAATCCATCAGAAATGGCAGCAGTCAGGGTATCCGTAAGAGCTGTAGTTGTAGCTTCGACATAGTCATCAGAGGCGACCGGAGCTTCGTTGAACACAACTCGAAAATCCACGTACACGCTGCCAGCTCTGAATCCTTCAACGACGGTTTTGTTGTATGTTGCTCCGTAAGCTGTTTGGAAGACATCGTCCATCTAAAAATATAAAAATATATTAATCTATTAGTCAGTTTTAACATATACCGTAAAGATTCGCCTAATGGCGCACTTGGGCTCCTTTGCCTTGTGGTAGGGCCTACATTTCATGTGCAAATAGAGAGCTCCCTCCTCTGAAATCCCAACAAGAATTAAGGTTCTAATTACACCTTGGTCTGGGGCGGACATTTTAAAAATGAATTTAGAAGAGCAGCAACGACATCACTTGCATTACATTCCAGATGTTAAATCTACATCATATGCAAAATTTGAAGAAATTCGCACGAGTCCGTTTTATTTTAGGGCCATTTGTCTATAACTGGTCTTTACATGTAGCCCTATGGAGAGAGTGCCCATTGAGGGCGCTATAACCCCATTTTAGGAACAAAAATGTGATTTTTAAAAAACGGACTCGTGCGAATTTTCTAAAATTTTCAGAGTATGTAGTATGAACACGTAGACATATAATCAAGTAGTTGCCCTACCTGCTCTTCTCCGAAAAAATAAAAAGTCCTATACCTCAATGATAATGAAACCTAATTCTGTGCCCTTATTTGCCCGGTGGGAATTTTACGGGAGGGCACTTTTAGGTTGTGCCAAAATTACGCTTATTAGGAGAGTCTTTACGGTATAGGGCATAGAGCAAGGAAATTATATAAAAATATTAATTTGTTTGATTGTTTTTTAAATAGAGATCTATTAAATCTGGTTAAATCGTTTCTTTTTAGTGTGAAAAATCCTACAAATCTTACATGCGTTTGGTGGCATTATTTTCACCATACGGTACCCATATGATATTTGTACACAGAATAGCATTATCTCATCGAGGTATACAAAAACAGAAAATTTGAAAACTTCAAGCTTTAAATACAAATACTTACAGTAGAAATAAAATCAGTTTCGAGCGTTTGGTACGCCGAGGTGGTAGGATCGTTCAAATCAGAGGTAAATACTTCGTTCAATCCCAATGATGCCTTCACTGTCACGGTAGCACCTGTTAACAAGATGGTTACAATCACATTAATGGCACTGTAAGAAAAGTGTGTCTTATTGGGGTAGCCTAAAAGTCTACAGAAGGAGTATGTTTTTCAAATGGAACAGGCTATAATAGCCTATAGGTTTAATTAGTTTGAAACACTTACTCCCCCCGTATAATGGCTTTACCTACGGTATACCTTCCACAACTGGAGTGAGTATTTCAAATGGAAGTTACCCAATTATCTATTCTATTTGAAACCCATATTCCTTATGTGAGAGATATTAGCTAAATCTTCCACAGGGGGAGTGTGGACGTCAAATAGAATAACCCAATAAGACCCCAGATTCAATGACGCTTCAAAAAACCGTTCCGAAATGAACAATATCCGGTTTCTAAGAGTCTTCAGTTTCAACAAACGATTTTCTCGTTGAAATACACATGTAGAAGGTAACATTTTTTAAAAGTTAATCTATTATTATGGCTCGTTTTCAGTCATTAAAAATATTTTCAGTAAAGCAGATACAATAGAGGTTATCCATGTTCTATAAGCTGCATATCCTATCAACGACTGCTATACCTTGTTTAGGACATTCTAAAGAAGTACCTGCATGTGCAACCATGACTGTTTCAAAATAGCCCGCCAAAGTCATGCAGGTAACTCCGAGGTCGTGCATTGAATTAGTTTGAATGAGGAATAATACGGGAACCAGTGCCTTTTGTTAGAAGTCACACATGAGTGAAGTGGATAACCTCTATACGCTGGCGAAGTTACGTAATAATCGGATTAACTACCATAGCAATAGGTGAAAACAATTTTTGAATATACCGCGCTGCACTGATACTTCCACGCGGTACCTCTGCATTGAACCGTATCATGGTAATCACTCGCACCTGTAAGATTAGTATTTTTGAAAAGACCAGTATTGTATTCAATCTATGATTGCAGACATCCACAGGTGATTAGTTCAACCTGCTTGTAGTGCAGCGCGATATGTTCAAAATTGTTTTCACCTATTGCTATGGTAGTTAATCCGATTTATTACGTAACTTCGCCAGCGTATAGGCTCTCTCGACGGGAATTCAAAATAAGTTATAGTATTTCAACGAGTGCGCCGTCGGTTATCGCAGTGATGAGTGATGAAGTTAGAGACATCTGACGAAAGCTCAACCACTCACGTAGGGACCAGCTGCACCGGTACTGCAATAACTGACGGCGTATTGTTTAAATACTGTAACTTATTATTGAAAAATATTTTGTTAAACTTACTGTAGGCAGTGACCATGCTAGCGGTTGCAAGTAAATCAGTGGCTGTGTCTGCCGTTGTGACTTCATCAGTGGCGAGTAGTTCTTCCATGTCTGTTGCGGTGTCTGTTGTCTGCAATGTGACATGCCCAAATGACATCAGGAGAACGAGGGAGAAACACAGAAGCTGCTTCACAAATTCCATAATCTACCGGGGGAAAAATAAACAAGGATGAGTGGGTTATTACTAATATACTTGAAGTATGGGAATAACATCACCATCTATAATATTGTTTTATATATTTATATATAGTCCATGTTAAGCTTTGGAGAAAATCATAGTTGCTTATAAGGGATCTGGAATGGTCGTTTTGAGCGTTTCGACAGTATTTTTGTGGGACATGAGCGCACATCAGACATCGAATTGCATTCTGAATACGAAGAATGTCCTTCTGATATCAAATAATTTTCATTTTTTGAAATTCAAGATATAATACAAATTTTATGACAAATTATTAAAATTTGATATTTTCACATTTTGATATATAACAGTCCTCGAAGTAAATTTTATAAATCTAATGACATATTCTTAAAGTGTATGTAGCTGGGAGGAAAAGCCGACGATCAATTGAAAATTTTGACCTTTCATATTGAAGATATGGATTTTTTCCCAAAAAGACCTTTTTTTTTGGTGTTTTGAGGGAAAAATTCATATCTTCAATACGAAAGGTCAAAATTTTCAATTGATCGTCGGCTTTTCATCCCACCTACATAGGCTAACTTTAAGTATAAATCATCAGATTTATAAAGTTTACTTCGAGTACTGTTAAATATCAAAATATCAATTTTTAATCATTTGCCATAAAATGTGTATTACATTGCGAATTTCAAAAATCAAAATTATTTGATATCATCAGGACATTCTTCGTATTCAGAATGCAATTCGATATGTCTGATGTGCTCTAATGTCCCACAATAAATACTGTCCAAACGTTCATACCCCACCCCTTAAGTTGAGACAAATAAAGCTCACACTCGCAGGGAAAGGTATATGTTCAATACGTGAGATCACAAGAGTTTTATTTTCCCCCCATGTCCATGATTTTCCTGGGGAGAATATGGACATCTTTAATTTTGACCTATTATTTGTTATATACAGACACCTTGCTATCTACTGAAGATAGCTTATACAAGCACCTTGCTATCTACTGAAGATAGCTTATACAGGCACCTTGCTATCTACTGAAGATAGCTTATACAGGCACCTTGCTATCTACTGAAGATAGCTTATACGGGCACCTTTCTATCTACTGAAGATAGCTTATACAAGCACCTTGCTATCTACTGAAGATAGCTTATACAGGCACCTTGCTACTACTGAAGATAGCTTATACAGGCCTACTGAAGATAGCTTATACAAGCACCTTGCTATCTACTGAATATAGCTTATACAGGCACCTTGCTATCTACTGAAGATAGCTTATACAGGCACCTTGCTATCTACTGAAGATAGCTTATACAGGCACCTTGCTATCTACTGAATATAGCTTATACAGGCACCTTGCTACTACGGAAGATAGCTTATACAGGCACCTTGCTATCTACTGAAGATAGCTTATACAGGCACCTTGCTATATACTGAAGATATCTTATACAAGATTTGCTCGTAAACTAAATAATTATTGCAACACATATATGGAATTATAAATGTAACCAGTGACTTCCTTGACTCATTGTTCACAAGATCAGTGCATTTACCCTGCAGAAATAAAATATAATTATTTAAGCAAAATGACCCAAACTGGAACAATATAGCCTAAAACCTCCGGCTTGATTTAATACAATTACGCTACGCTTCTGTACCGTTTTACGCGTTATATTTATTTTTCCGTACCGTTATACTTAACATCATCTTAAGAACATCAGCGAAAAAGTTTTACATGTGTTGATATATTGATTTATAGTACTAAAGAACTTCGATTATGAAATTTTGATCGAAATTATCGAATACCAGTTTTTGTTATGTCATAATATTATCAATTTGTCAGGGACATCCCATCAACCGTTACCAATATCAACATAACACGTGTGCCATGTGGACAATAATAATGAAACATTTATGGTGCAATTTGCAATGTGGAAGAAAAGTATTGTAAAAGAAGTTGTTATGCCTATTAAAAGGGCATTTCGTGATCCACAGCCTCATTCCCCCACTTTTCTCAAAAAAAGTTTTATATATCACTAGAAACCTCTGGCTACATAATGTTTATATACCAAAACTTACTTGCAGATTAATTCGTTTAGCAAAAATATCGTCAAATTTGAATTTCGTTCTGGTATACCAGAACGAAATTACAACAGTATGGAGCAGTGTAATACACATAATCATGTATAACTCGCAAATGCAAAATCGGAATCAACTGAAATTTTGGGAATAAGCTTTTTTCATGGATATCTATTGAAAAGTGTCATAAAAAGAGGATGTTATGATCACCAAATCCTCCTTTAAACGACTGAAGCTGATCCAAAATTGTTAAAAATCATAATTCATTTGAAGTAAATGTAATTAGAATCAGCCTTCAAATAAGTCTTGATCAATTCTTAATCAATCTACAATTTTAATTGAAATTATTTTAATTAATTAATTAATTTAATCAATTATTTTTAATTTAATTTTAATTTTAATTAAAATTAGCAATCGAATGAAATAAGAACAATAGTAATTATAATAAAGTAAATAACAATGTCAACATTACTAAATGAATAATTTAACTGGAGTAAATAAAATAAATGCATAAAAGCAAATAAATAGGGCCTAAATAAATAAATAAACAAATTAAAATAATTAATTAAATGAATACAAAATGTAAAATAAATCAACATTAAAATGCTGACGATAAAAGAAATAAGACGAAATTGGCTCGATAGATATCATGCATATAATCCAATTTCTAACATACATTTGTTTTTTACCATAGTTTTGAAATGAAACAATTTGAGGATTAGTAGATCCAACAAGCCAGGTATGTAATAAGACTCTGGTTAAAAAACTTAATTCAACTTAGCTTTGATGCATATAAAATTTAAAATAGGCCTATATATAGAATGCAAACTATCACCTTATTATAGATGTGATAAATATTATAGAAGCACGTGACTCTACAGTCCGCATGCCTTCGTCAAGATAGTGTTTAGATATTTATATTTGATTGTACCTCGATGATGAGCATATAAAAGCTTATATTTTCAAAAGGAAATGACAAAAGGAATAACATAACAGATTTTTTTTTTTTTTGAGCAGTTTTTAGAAAATTGTAAATTTTTATTTTACTTTACTGCCTCAAGGAAGGCTTGCGGATTAAATAATTATTTTCATAATTTTTATATCGATATTTGATGATCGCCACTTACAAAAAGAACAACTTAAAAAACAAAATATTGAATTTGAACTTACCTCTTACTGTTAGACGATGTACAAAATCCAAAAAGTAAGAAGTAAACTTAATCCGTGTGATGTGAAATCAAGATATTTGCTGGTGAAATAAGATTTTTTCAACCAATGCACTTTAGTAATTTCTGATTGAGTGTGGCATCAAGTCTTCTTCAAGGCACTTGTCCAAGAAAGAAACGATAGTTGGGGATGGGCCATCTATATATCCAAAATATTGGTATCCAAGAGTGATCATTCATAACACGTGCATGTTGTTTACATCTTTTACATGTTTTATTGGCGGTCGCCTCATTGATTGACAGCCAAAGTTTCGATCATCTATCTTTAAGCTATAGTGTTGCCAAAACTGCGGCCACGATGCTGAAATTATCATTGCATCCAATCTAAGTTGTGTCCTTCCTTATTTATGAAGCATAATAATTTGGTCATTTAGCCTATGTTACTCTGGTTCTACATGTGTTTTTTTTAAATAAACTATCAGGCCTACATTAAATTCCGGGTTTTTTTCGCCAACAAGCAACAAAAATGTCAATTAGGCCTACGCCCGTAGCCCAATTTGGGCGCTAAAAGAGCATTTGTCTTCCCGCAGATAAACTATGAATATTCATGAGGTGTCTTCCTTTTGTTAAAGAAATGTACCGTGGGAATGTATACCTGGTTACGTTCATTTTCTGAGGAAGGGGGTATAATACAAATCTGGTAAAATTAAATGGCAAATTTATTTTAAAACAGTAATTTTTTGAGGTTGATTCAAATATGATCATTAATATTGTATAACAATAAGTTCTTTCTAGTCGATTTGTTTATTAATATTGTAATAATAATAACTTTCGGAAAGTACTGATCTTGTATAGTCGTAATTATACCCCTATGGAAGTAGCTACGAAGTTTCAGTGGGCGGGGCACTTTTGTTACCATAGGTCAATCTTAATATTATTATCTATTTACTGGGGTAGCGAAAATATAGCATAATACAAAGGTATAAACAGGTAATGGTTATTTGATACGTACAAAAGGTAAATCTTTATAGCCTTGGCACAATTTAATAAACATGTGTAAACAAGTGTTTGTTTATTCGATACGTAAAAACAACGTTGAAATTTAACGAAGGCCTATACTGCGAACAAAAAGTATAGGGCCTACGTCAAAAGTTAAAGGAGTATTTTGATTCCAGCACCGTCATTTTATGTATGTTTGAGTAGGTATCCACGAAGAAAGTTTATAATTTCCCAAAATTTCAGTTGATTCCGTTTTTGCGTTTGCGAATTATGCAATTTGTGTACTAGGCCTATATATATAGGTCCATAGGCATGTGCTGTAATTTATATGCAAAGACCCATTCAAGCGATATGCTTATTTGGGAAATCGCAAAAATCTTCAGTTTGAGTTGCTTTTTGCCCCTTAGGCCTATTTGCTATTTATAGATGTACTAACATAGTACATCGGGTGCTAGTGGCTAAGCCGAAAGCCGTGTATAACATGCACAAAATAGCCTCGGACATTTTTACATTGAAATCGTCATATCTCACATTTATTACAAAGAAATATACAGGGACACTTTAAACTAAAAATCATGCACTCAGTGCATATGGACGAAATAATATAGGCACATTGCTATCTACTGAAGATAGCTTATACAGGTACCTTTCTATCTACTGAAGATAGCTTATACAGGCACCTTGTTATCTACTGAAGATAGCTTATACAGGCACCTTGTTATCTACTGAAGATAGCTTATACATACAGGCACCCTGCTATCTACTGAAGATAGCTTACACGGGCACCTTGCTATCTACTGAAGATAGCTTATACGGGCACCTTGCTATCTACTGAAGATAGCTTATACTGGCACCTTGATATCTATTGAAGATAACATATACAGGCACCTTGCTATCTACTGAAGATAGCTTATACGGGCACCTTGCTATCTACTGATGATAGCTTATACAGGTACCTTGCTATCTACTGAAGACAGCTCGTACAGGTACCTTTCTATCTACTGAAGATAGCTTATACAGGCACCTTGTTATCTAATGAAGATAGCTTATACAGGCACCTTGCTATCTATTGAAGATAACTTATACAGGCACCTTGCTATATACTGAAGATAGCTTACACAGGCACCTTGTTCTCTTCTGAATATAACTTATACAGATGCTGTCTACTGAAGATAGATTATACAGCCACCTTGCTATATACTCAAGATAGCTTATATACAGGCACCTTGCTATATACTGAAGATAGTTTATACAGGCACCTTGCCATCTACTGAAGATAGCTTATACACAGCGCTCGAAATAAGGCGCGTCCTTGCGTCAAATACCCTTGAAAGTAGGCGCGGACCCGTCAATTTCCTACGGTACGGGTCCGCGTGACCCGTAAAAGTTGAACCAAAGCAAAGAGCAGAAAATCATAGTTTTGTTGTTTCACTGGATAATCTGGTTCACATAATAGGTCCTGGTTCACGTAATAGCTCCCTGGGTACACGTTCATTTTAGATTTCTATCAAGTTTTCAACCCGGGTTTTCAATTGTCTACAATCTACATACCGTGATCGCCTAGCTAATTCTCTCTATTAAAATTTCAAAAGCATGGGTCCTCGGTCGGACCCTTGAAAATTGGTGAGGACCCTTGAAATTTCAAAGGCAAGAGTCCAGAGGACCCTTAGATTTTTCTTCTTATTTAGAGGCCTGCTTATACAGGTACTTTGCTGTCTACTGAAGATATAATATTCAGGCACCTTGTTATCTACTAACAATAGCTTATGCGGGCACCTTGCTCTCTACCGAAGATAGTTCGATCGAGACAAATGGTAGGTAACCTAGGTGCCGTATAAGCTTATACATCTATCAGCGAGTTGAATTGCTAGTGAGTGCACACCGGTAAATAGGAATCTCCTATAGTCACAGTGTTTCAAACGAGGAAAAGTGCAATACGACTGAATATAATACATTAGGAAAGGCTTAAAACAAATAATTAGGCCCTGATTCATATTTTAATCCTCATTTAGGCCTGGGAAATAGATTGTCTGTGAAAAATGAGCAGGATCCGACTTTTTTATGAAGATTTGGCTAAGAAGCTTTCAAAATGTGTTACATTTCAGAAACACCAAGCTATTTGTGAGCCGGCGTAAGCTGTATAGGGTGATCTAGTCAGCCTCCCCCCTTCGCCCACCCTCTGAAAAAGTGCTGGCTACTCTCTAAATTCCAGGGACTTATTAGAAGGACAAAACCTTGAAAAGACTTAAAATTCAAATCTAATGGATTTAAATTTTACTCTAATAAAGATTTGAATTTTAAGTCTCTGAAAGGTTTTGTCATTCTAACAAGTCTCTTAGACTTATTTTTAAATCTTAGGAATTTAGAGAGTACGCCATTGAGCATGTTGAGTCGATCGTACATGGTCAGCTGCTGGATGGATGGGCGACCAACAACTTTTTGTATTAAATAAATGATCTCACGGACCAAAAATACGCCAGGGACTGTTCCTATTGTTTTTCAAACTAAAAATATCGATGTGAATTGCTCAATTCAGCAAACCTAGCATATTCACAACTGAATTTCTGTGGTAATTGCCAATTTTATAAATAAAAACAAATCAACAAATTATCCTACTGAAACTTACTATTTTTATGGAGTAGACCTACGGCGCCGTAGAGAGACTGACAATGAGAACGGTTGATTAAGATCTCAGGCATTGCCAAGTAGAAATTCCTCCTTTATCACAAAATAGATAAGACACATTTGCTTTTGGTAAAATAAAGGCGTAAATAGGTGACACGGTAAAATCTCAGTGTCTTCACAACTCTTGCTAGAAGCTGAACAGCAACAGAAGCTCAACAAACTGCTATCTGCGATTGTTTGTTAGGCGACAATATTGTCAACGAAACGCGTATCACGTGTGTAATGCGTACGCGTAAGCTGCGTAAACTTAAACCATTTTGGCACGCGCATACCGCGCCCGCGCCCGCGCTTGATGATGGCTCACTACTGGTTCACTACAGCATTGCTATTCAGGTGCAAAAAAAAAAAACCGTATCGCATGTTGACATTTGTGTTATCTGTGCTTCTGCAAAATGTAAAATGAAGATTTTGTTTGTTTGTATATTTGTTTGTTTGAGTGTAAGCCTTATGTCAAGGGGTGAGGTTGTTATGAATTGTTTAGATGGTGGATGTTTCCCTACTTTTTCGTCTTTTGGAATATTAAATTTAATGTTATATTCCAATTGTCCAGTAGGCCTATGCTCAGAATGCGCTGTTGGATACGATTATTTTCTTCTTCGGCATGTCAATTACGAATGCTCTGTCAAAATAATCATTATCAACATTTATTTTATTTTATTTTATATTTTAATTTATTTATATAGATCGATTTATTTGATTATATGGTTATACATCATTCATTCATTCATTCCTTCATTTATCAGTAATTAATAGTTACTTAATTATTTGCCTTCCTCACAAGAGAAACTTGAAACTATTGGTTAACCCACTTTTGGTAAGTAGCCACCCCCCTGACAAGTTGCACATTTTTGGCCCTGTGGGCACCACTCTTGTCATAAAGGGTACATAGTTGGCTTTAAAATATTCAGATCAATTGAGGCTTTGTTAATAGCTCATCTTCTAGTACACTTCAGTTGGATTAATATAATTAAAGTAGAACACTAGAATAGATTATCCTTGCAAAACCTGAACAGTATAAAGCATGTTGACAACACCTGTCTGCATTAAAGACATTTCTTGTGTGCACTGAGTTCGCAGAGGTATATGTATGAGCTCTCCCTGGCAATAAACACACAACTTACCAGGGGGAACAGCTACAAATGTTACGGTGGGACATTCTATAATATAATCTTTTGTCTACTGCATTTAATAAATAATATATTATTTTACACAAAGACCTACAATTAATGTGAAAAATACGGCTTCCTAGCCATCTCGCTCGTCTTCATTTTGTTTGCCTAATATTATAATATAATAGTTCTTGTATTTCTTCAATTGAAACGAAATAATTATGGAAAAACGCATCAGTACGTCACTGCGTCATTATCATAATATTTTGCCGGCCGCGGCCACCTCTTCTTGTTAAAAAAATGTTGATCAGTTTTGCGAATTATTGATTTATTTCCCCGCCAATACTTGAATAAAAAAAGAGACAGCATGATTGCATGAGCTAAAGAAAACCTTTATTAACTGCATTACGCACATAACAGAATCGTGAAGCAGAGTGGCGCAGCGGAAGCGTGCTGGGCCCATAACCCAGAGGTCCAAGGATCGAAACCTTGCTCTGCTATGTCATTTTGTTGTTGTTGATTTATTTTTATTTTTATTTTTTTTTTTTGGTACTTTTTTTCAACGACATCGCTGTTGTTTTGGTGAAATAGTTTCTTGCCATATTTGGAAAATACATGCAACCGTGGGAAGATAATTCTTAAGGGGGTACGGTCATCGTTAGCAATTCTCAAAACATGCCATCTATCTCTGGCTCACGATATTTGTTGTTTGCTTGTCAATTTTGTAAATTCTGTTTTTACATAATTTAACGGCACGAAATAAAGCAAAATTACTTTCAACATTTTTTACTCAAAATTAACTTGTTTCCCTTTTGGATATTCTTCTTCTTTGTCTTCTCTGTTTAATTTTCTCCTTTGTAATAATCCCATACCATAATTATTTCTCGGGCCCTGGCCTATATCCTAAATTCAAAACTGTCATCAGACGGTGTCCGTTGGCTTCCTTGCCGTGACATCGGTGTTGCTAATCACTTCCAATGGCAAGAAACACGGAAAGCGTCTTAAAAAGCCACCCAACTTTTCATCGCCAGTTTGCTTTGGTATGGGTTGACTCTTCAAATGAGCCCAAACGGGTACAAATATCACGATCGACCTGTTGCTATCCCGTTTACGAACCATTTTTGATATAGGGAAAATGCGTGTCGATGTGAAATAAGCATTTGGGTCTTCCCTGGCCTTATTAACACGAATGGCGGCGGGTGTCATTAATTACTCCGGGTCTGCGAAGACATAATACATTGCTATCTACTGAACATAGCCAGGTGAATATTTTTTTGCCGATAGAAGTTGTGAGTTGATGACCCAAATTTTGTTTGCCCAGTGCGCTCCTGAAGAATCTAAAAAGTAAAAGTGCGTATGTGGGTGTGTATGAGTAGGCTCTATCTACTGAAGATAGCTTATAAAGGCACCTTACAATCTACAGAATATAGGCTTGCTATCAGGCTGAAGATAGCTTATACACGTACCTTTGCTATCTCACACTACCGAATACAGCCTATACAGGCACCGGGCCCTCCTTTCTACTGAAGACAGCCTATACGGGCACTTTGCCATCTACTGAAGATAGCTTTTAAAGGCACCTTCCTGCCTACCGAAGATAGATTATGCTATCTACTGAATATAGCTTATACGGGCACCTTGCTATCTACTGAAGATAGCTTATACATGTACCTTGCTATCTATTGAAGATAACTTATACAGGCACCTTGCTATCTACTGAAGATAGCTTATACAGGCACCTTGCTATCTAGTGAAGATAGCTTATACAGGCACCTTGCTATATACTGAAGATAGCTTATACAGGCACCTTGCTATCTTCTGAATATAGCTTATACAGACACCATGCTGTCTACTGAAGATAGCTTATACAGACACCTTGCTATATACTGAAGATAGCTTATACAGGCACCTTGCTATCTACTGAAGATAGCTTATACAGGCACTTTGCTGTCTACTGAAGATATAATATTCAGGCACCTTGTTATCTACTAACAATAGCTTATGCGGGCACCTTGCTCTCTACCGAAGATAGCTCGAGACAAATGGTACGTAACCTAGGTGCCGTATAAGCTTATACATCTATCAGCGAGTTGAATTGCTAGTGAGTGCACACCGGTAAATAGGAATCTCCTATCGTCACAGTGTTTCAAACGAGGAAAAGTGCAATACGACTGAATATAATACATTAGGAAAGGCTTAAAAACAAATAATTAGGCCCTGATTCATATTTTAATCCTCATTTAGGCCTGGGAAATAGATTGTCTGTGAAAAATGAGCAGGATCCGACTTTTTTCATGAAGATTTGGCTAAGAAGCTTTCAAAATGTGTTACATTTCAGAAACACCAAGCTATTTGTGAGCCGGCGTAAGCTGTATGTTATATAGGGTGATCTAGTCAGCCTCCCCCTTCGCCCACCCTCTGAAAAAGTGCTGGCTACGCCATTGAGCATGTTGAGTCGATCGTACATGGTCAGCTGCTGGATGGATGGGCGACCAACAACTTTTTGTATTAAATAAATGATCTCACGGACCAAAAATACGCCAGGGACTTTTCCTATTGTTTTTCAAACTAAAAATATCGATGTGAATTGCTCAATTCAGCAAACCTAGCATATTCACAACTGAATTTCTGTGGTAATTGCCAATTTTATAAATAAAAACAAATCAACAAATTATCCTACTGAAACTTACTATTTTTATGGAGTAGACCTACGGCGCCGTAGAGAGACTGACAATGAGAACGGTTGATTAAGATCTCAGGCATTGCCAAGTAGAAATTCCTCCTTTATCACAAAATAGATAAGACACATTTGCTTTTGGTAAAATAAAGGCGTAAATAGGTGACACGGTAAAATCTCAGTGTCTTCACAACTCTTGCTAGAAGCTGAACAGCAACAGAAGCTCAACAAACTGCTATCTGCGATTGTTTTCATTGTTTGTTAGGCGACAATATTGTCAACGAAACGCGTATCACGTGTGTAATGCGTACGCGTAAGCTGCGTAAACTTAAACCATTTTGGCACGCGCATACCGCGCCCGCGCTTGATGATGGCTCACTACTGGTTCACTACAGCATTGCTATTCAGGTGCAAAAAAAAAACCGTATCGCATGTTGACATTTGTGTTATCTGTGCTTCTGCAAAATGTAAAATGAAGATTTTGTTTGTTTGTATATTTGTTTGTTTGAGTGTAAGCCTTATGTCAAGGGGTGAGGGTGTTATGAATTGTTTAGATGGTGGATGTTTCCCTACTTTTTCGTCTTTTGGAATATTAAATTTAATGTTACATTCCAATTGTCCAGTAGGCCTATGCTCAGAATGCGCTGTTGGATACGATTATTTTCTTCTTCGGCATGTCAATTACGAATGCTCTGTCAAAATAATCATTATCAACATTTATTTTATTTTATTTTATATTTTAATTTATTTATATAGATCGATTTATTTGATTATATGGTTATACATCATTCATTCATTCATTCCTTCATTTATCAGTAATTAATAGTTACTTAATTATTTGCCTTCCTCACAAGAGAAACTTGAAACTATTGGTTAACCCACTTTTGGTAAGTAGCCATCCCCCTGACAAGTTGCACATTTTTGGCCCTGTGGGCACCACTCTTGTCATAAAGGGTACATAGTTGGCTTTAAAATATTCAGATCAATTGAGGCTTTGTTAATAGCTCATCTTCTAGTACACGTCAGTTGGATTAATATAATTAAAGTAGAACACTAGAATAGATTATCCTTGCAAAACCTGAACAGTATAAAGCATGTTGACAACACCTGTCTGCATTAAAGACATTTCTTGTGTGCACTGAGTTCGCAGAGGTATATGTATGAGCTCTCCCTGGCAATAAACACACAACTTACCAGGGGGAACAGCTACAAATGTTACGGTGGGACATTCTATAATATAATATTTTGTCTACTGCATTTAATTCCCGTATTTACCTTTATTAGTAGGCCTACAGTAAATGGTTAATTAACAAGTTTATTTTAAGTATCAAATAATATATTATTTTACACAAAGACCTACAATTAATGTGAAAAATACGGCTTCCTAGCCATCTCGCTCGTCTTCATTTTGTTTGCCTAATATTATAATATAATAGTTCTTGTATTTCTTCAATTGAAACGAAATAATTATGGAAAAACGCATCAGTACTTCACTGCGTCATTATCATGATATTTTGCCGGCCGCGGCCACCTCTTCTAGTTAAAAAAATGTTGATCAGTTTTGCGAATTATTGATTTATTTCCCCGCCAATACTTGAATAAAAAAAGAGACAGCATGATTGCATGAGCTAAAGAAAACCTTTATTAACTGCATTACGCACATAACAGAATCGTGAAGCAGAGTGGCGCAGCGGAAGCGTGCTGGGCCCATAACCCAGAGGTCCAAGGATCGAAACCTTGCTCTGCTATGTCATTTTGTTGTTGTTGATTTATTTTGATTTTTTTTTTTTTTTGTACTTTTTTTCAACGACATCGCTGTTGTTTTGGTGAAATAGTTTCTTGCCATATTTTGAAAATACATGCAACCGTGGGAAGATAATTCTTAAGGGGGTACGGTCATCGTTAGCAATTCTCAAAACATGCCATCTATCTCTGGCTCACGATATTTGTTGTTTGCTTGTCAATTTTGTAAATTCTGTTTTTACATAATTTAACGGCACGAAATAAAGCAAAATTACTTTCAACATTTTTTTACTCAAAATTAACTTGTCTCCCTTTTGGATATTCTTCTTCTTTGTCTTCTCTGTTTAATTTTCTCCTTTGTAATAATCCCATACCATAATTATTTCTCGGGCCCTGGCCTATATCCTAAATTCAAAACTGTCATCAGACGGTGTCCGTCGGCTTCCTTGCCGTGACATCGGTGTTGCTAATCACTTCCAATGGCAAGAAACACGGAAAACGTCTTAAAAAGCCACCCAACTTTTCATCGCCAGTTTGCTTTGGTATGGGTTGACTCTTCAAATGAGCCCAAACGGGTGCAAATATCACGATCGACCTGTTGCTATCCCGTTTACGAACCATTTGTGATATAGGGAAAATGCGTGTCGATGTGAAATAAGCATTTGGTTCTTCCCTGGCCTTATTAACACGAATGGCGGCGGGTGTCATTAATTACTCCGGGTCTGCGAAGACATATACATTGCTATCTACTGAACATAGCCAGGTGAATATTTTTTTGCCGATAGAAGTTGTGAGTTGATGACCCAAATTTTGTTTGCCCAGTGCGCTCCTGAAGAATCTAAAAAGTAAAAGTGCGTATGTGGGTGTGTATGAGTAGGCTCTATCTACTGAAGATAGCTTATAAAGGCACCTTACAATCTACAGAATATAGGCTTGCTATCAGGCTGAAGATAGCTTTAATACACGTACCTTTGCTATCTCACACTACCGAATAGACCTTTTTCCCTCTTTCCCATCATGCACTATTCCAGGGGGGGGTATGAGTGTCGCAAAATACATCATCTCCCCGGGGGAGTACAGAGTTATGTTCATTACACTCTGGAATACGGACATTTCGACTGGTGCCTTCATCACAAAAAAGGAATCCCCGATAATGATGATAATGGCGCCACGATCACTAATACCTTTCGGGGGCAAAAAACAACATTTCTATGCTTTATGGACATGGTGTCCTCACCCAAAAAAGTTTCCTGCGTTTGAAACCTAACTTTGTATACATTTTATAGACCTAATGGTGAAAAACTGATGACGGGACACGCAGTGATATTTTACCGGCGTCCGTCTCACTTTTTTTTCGAAGTTGAAAATAAAACGAAAACAAAATCTCTTACACAGATGTTCTGCATCGCTCCGTAACTCCATCACTCGTGTATTCAATAATTGCATAATTAGTAACATCGATGGCCTTTACGAGAATCCGCATATATGGAATCAGTATGCCCATATTAAGACAAAATAATTGCAAAGGCCTAGCAAAGACCATCGGATGCACACGATCTATGAGGTTAATGAACTACGTCATACCCCCCTGGAATAGTGCATTGTGGGATAGAGGGAAAAAGGTCTATACAGCCTATACAGGCACCGGGCCCTCCTTTCTACTGAAGACAGCCTATACGGGCACTTTGCCATCTACTGAAGATAGTTTTTAAAGGCACCTTCCTGCCTACCGAAGATAGATTATGTTACTATCTACTGAAGATAGCTTATAAGGGCACCTTGCTATCTACTGAAGATAGCTTATACATGTACCTTGCTATCTATTGAAGATAACTTATACAGGCCCCTTGCTATCTACTGAAGATAGCTTATACAGGCACCTTGCTATCTAGTGAAGATAGCTTATACAGGCACCTTGCTATATACTGAAGATAGCTTATACAGGCACCTTGCTATCTTCTGAATATAGCGTATACAGACACCATGCTGTCTACTGAAGATAGCTTATACAGACACCTTGCTATATACTGAAGATAGCTTATACAGGCACCTTGCTATCTACTGAAGATAGCTTATACAGGCACTTTGCTGTCTACTGAAGATATAATATTCAGGCACCTTGTTATCTACTAACAATAGCTTATGCGGGCACCTTGCTCTCTACCGAAGATAGCTCGAGACAAATGGTACGTAACCTAGGTGCCGTATAAGCTTATACATCTATCAGCGAGTTGAATTGCTAGTGAGTGCACACCGGTAAATAGGAATCTCCTATAGTCACAGTGTTTCAAACGAGGAAAAGTGCAATACGACTGAATATAATACATTAGGAAAGGCTTAAAAACAAATAATTAGGCCCTGATTCATATTTTAATCCTCATTTAGGCCTGGGAAATAGATTGTCTGTGAAAAATGAGCAGGATCCGACTTTTTTATGAAGATTTGGCTAAGAAGCTTTCAAAATGTGTTACATTTCAGAAACACCAAGCTATTTGTGAGCCGGCGTAAGCTGTATATTATATAGGGTGATCTAGTCAGCCTCCCCCTTCGCCCACCCTCTGAAAAAGTGCTGGCTACGCCATTGAGCATGTTGAGTCGATCGTACATGGTCAGCTGCTGGATGGATGGGCGACCAACAACTTTTTGTATTAAATAAATGATCTCACGGACCAAAAATACGACAGGGACTGTTCCTATTGTTTTTCAAACTAAAAAATATCGATGTGAATTGCTCAATTCAGCAAACCTAGCATATTCACAACTGAATTTCTGTGGTAATTGCCAATTTTATAAATAAAAACAAATCAACAAATTATCCTACTGAAACTTACTATTTTTATGGAGTAGACCTACGGCGCCGAAGAGAGACTGACAATGAGAACGGTTGATTAAGATCCCAGGCATTGCCAAGTAGAAATTCCTCCTTTATCACAAAATAGATAAGACACATTTGCTTAAAATAAAGGCGTAAATAGGTGAGACGGTAAAATCTCAGTGTCTTCACAACTCTTGCTAGAAGCTGAACAGCAACAGAAGCTCAACAAACTGCTATCTGCGATTGTTTTGATTGTTTGTTAGGCGACAATATTGTCAACGAAACGCGTATCACGTGTGTATTGCGTACGCGTAAGCTGCGTAAACTTAAACCATTTTGGCACGCGCATACCGCGCCCGCGCTTGATGATGGCTCACTACTGGTTCACTACAGCATTGCTATTCAGGTGCAAAAAAAACCAAACCGTATCGCATGTTGACATTTGTGTTATCTGTGCTTCTGCAAAATGTAAAATGAAGATTTTGTTTGTTTGTATATTTGTTTGTTTGAGTGTAAGCCTTATGTCAAGGGGTGAGGGTGTTATGAATTGTTTAGATGGTGGATGTTTCCCTACTTTTTCGTCTTTTGGAATATTAAATTTAATGTTACATTCCAATTGTCCAGTAGGCCTATGCTCAGAATGCGCTGTTGGATACGATTATTTTCTTCTTCGGCATGTCAATTACGAATGCTCTGTCAAAATAATCATTATCAACATTTATTTTATTTTATTTTATATTTTAATTTATTTATATAGATCGATTTATTTGATTATATGGTTATACATCATTCATTCATTCATTCCTTCATTTATCAGTAATTAATAGTTACTTAATTATTTGCCTTCCTCACAAGAGAAACTTGAAACTATTGGTTAACCCACTTTTGGTAAGTAGCCATCCCCCTGACAAGTTGCACATTTTTGGCCCTGTGGGCACCACTCTTGCCATAAAGGGTACATAGTTGGCTTTAAAATATTCAGATCAATTGAGGCTTTGTTAATAGCTCATCTTCTAGTACACTTCAGTTGGATTAATATAATTAAAGTAGAACACTAGAATAGATTATCCTTGCAAAACCTGAACAGTATAAAGCATTTATTTTGGTAAATAATCTTCCTCCATCAGAGGGAAATTTTTGTACAGATTCAGATGTTTTTGCAAATTACTATACTGACAAAGGTGTTTCTCCTAATTCTTTCCAGCTCTCACCTGTTACTACCGATTTTGTGTATAAAGAGTTATGTGCTTTAAATCCATCCAAAAGTACTGGGCTGGATGGAATCTCAGCTAGATTCCTCAGGGATGGTGCTAAAGTTCTTAAAGATCACCTTGCTCATATTATCAATTTGTCTTTTAGTTCTGGTTCTGTTCCAAATGACTTTAAAACTGCCCGTGTTAAGCCTCTTTTTAAAAAGAAAGATCGTTCTGAAGTTGGTAATTATAGGCCAGTAAGTATTCTTAGTGTTGCTTCCAAGCTAGCTGCTTGAGAGGGCCGTCTATGTCCAGCTTGAGAACTATTTGAGAGAGAAAAATATTCTTTATAGTTTTCAGTCTGGATTTAGAGGATCCTTCTCAACAGAGACCTGCTTAACTCATCTTACTGACCATGTTCATAACCAAACTTCAAGGGGCAATTTTACTGGTATGGTTTTAATTGATCTTCAAAAAGCATTCGACACTGTGAACCATGTCATTCTACTTAACAAACTTGAGGCCATGGGTGTCTCTTCAGTGGATTGGTTTAGATCTTATTTGAGTGGTAGGAGTCAAATTGTTAATGCCAATCAGGTTGATTCTGGTCCACTGGAAATTTCATGCGGAGTTCCCCAAGGCAGTATACTTGGTCCTCTTTTATTTCTCTGTTACGTGAATGACATGGCGATCAGTGTCAATTGCAAACTTCTTTTATATGCCGATGACAGTGCCTTGCTGGTTTCACATTAAGATCCAAAAATTGTTGCTGATAAGTTAAGTCAAGAATTGGAGTCTTGCCGACAATGGTTGATCGATAACAAACTGTCCCTTCATCTCGGTAAGACTGAGTGCATTCTGTTTGGAACTAAAAGGAAGCTCAATACTATTGATAACTTCTCTGTCAAATGCAATGGTGAGACTATTGAAAACTCTACGTCTGTCAAGTATTTGGGTGTCACTCTTGATAACACATTGTCTGGTGATTCTATTGCTGCAAACGTCATTCAGAAGACCAGCGGTAGACTCAAATTTTTATATAGACAGGCTGGCTTCCTTAATATGAAAACCCGCAAGATACTGTCATCGGCCTTAATATTATGTCATTTTGATTACGCTTGCTCTTCGTGGTATTCGTCAATTTCTCAACATTACAAAAATAAACTTCAAGTCATGCAAAATAAGACTGTCAGATATATTTTGGGTTTGGGGCCCCGTTCCCACATTGGTCAAAACGAGTTGAATAAGGTTGGGATGCTTTCAGTCAATGATAGGGTTATTCAGCTTAAACTAAATCATGCTTTTAAGATTTTTCATAATCTTGCCCTGAATATTTAAAATTGTATTTTACTCGTATATCTGCAGCTCATAGGCACAGCACCAGGGGTAGCCCATACAACTTTGTTGTTCCTCTTTGTAAAGGTCAAGCTAGTCACACATTCTACAACAACACTATTCATCATTGGAACGCTTTGCCAAAGGGAATCAAGCAAGTTAATCAAATCAACACTTTCAAAATTTTAGTCAAAAAACACCTTGCTGGTCAAGCTAATTAATGTGAGCTGGTCTCACTTCATGTGCAATATTTTGTGTTGGTGTTTCATATTTTTTTGCCTTCAGTGTTCTTTGCATTCCCCCTCCTCCCATTTATGTTTAAGGACCCCAATGGAAATAAGCTTTTCTTTTGAAAAGCTTTTTGGGCTATCCTTGGTGCTCTGCTGTTTTATAATGTTTTTATAATGTTTTATCATCCTAATGTGTTGTTTTAAAAAAATGTGTGCATCTTATATTATTGTTAATTGTCTATTTATATATAAACATTGTAATTTCTGAGTACCGAATAAAATCAAATCAAATCAAATCAAGCATGTTGACCAACACCTGTCTGCATTAAAGACATTTCTTGTGTGCACTGAGTTCGCAGAGGTATATGTATGAGCTCTCCCTGGCAATAAACACACAACTTACCAGGGGGAACAGCTACAAATGTTACGGTGGGACATTCTATAATATAATATTTTGTCTACTGCATTTAATTCCCGTATTTACCATGTTTACCTTTATTAGTAGGCCTACAGTAAATGGTTAATTAACAAGTTTATTTTAAGTATCAAATAATATATTATTTTACACAAAGACCTACAATTAATGTGAAAAATACGGCTTCCTAGCCATCTCGCTCGTCTTCATTTTGTTTGCCTAATATTATAATATAATAGTTCTTGTATTTCTTCAATTGAAACGAAATAATTATGGAAAAACGCATCAGTGCTTCACTGCGTCATTATCATAATATTTTGCCGGCCGCGGCCACCTCTTGTTAAAATAATGTTGATCAGTTTTGCGAATTATTGATTTATTTCCCCGCCAATACTTGAATAAAAAAAGAGACACCGGGGATTTTACTCATTTTCCAGCTTTTTGCGTGAGATTTACTACCTAGGCGTGAGATTATACTACCTTGGCGTGAAACCCTGAGAAAATGACCCAATGCGTGAGACTCACGGCCAATGCGTGAGAGTTGACAGCCCTGTCGGTGAACTCGGAACACGACCGGAGATCTCATGGTTTATTATAAAACTTAAACAGTGTTTTTCACATGGTATTTTAGTACAACATTTGGTGTTACAATCATGCAAAAAGCAGAAATTCGCGAAAAATTGAGGGCGTCCCTGTGAAGCAAAGTTTCACGGCTTTATGACATAGACATCCAAGTGGGAATAAAGGCTTTAGTAACTAACAAGAGATTAGGATTTGGGTTAGGTTATGTTGGATTTTAGAGTTAAGAATATTTAAATGGGGACCACAACATAACTTCCTATTCTTTTACATGTATGTGTTAGAGGGTAGGCCTACAGAGCAACTTCATTTCCTCATGATTAACTCACTGGTTAATTTTGCCAAATGTTTATGATATCTGCTACCACACAAGTTAAGGGATCTAAAATGAGCGTTTATTGCGTTTCGATAGTATTTTTTGTGGCACATGAGAGCACCTCAGACCTATCGAATTGTATTCTGAATACGAAGCATGTCTTTCTGATATCAAATAATTTTCATTTTTTGAAAATCACAATATAATACAAATTTTATGACAAATTATAAAAATTTGATATTTTTCGAATTTTTGATATATAACAGTCCTCGAAGTAAATTATATAAATCTAATGATATATTCTTAAAGTGTATGTAGCAGGGAGGAAAAGCCGACGGTCAATTGAAAATTTTGACCTCTCATATTGAAGATATGGATTTTTTTCCCAAAAAGACCTAATTTTTTTTGGTGTTTTGTGAAAAAAAATCCATATCTTCAATACGCAAGGTCAAAATTTTCAATTGATCGTCGGCTTTTCAACCCACCTACATACACTTTAAGTATAACTCATCAGATTTATAAAGTTTACTTCAAGTACTGTTAAATATCAAAAATATCAATTTTTAATGATTTGCCATAAAATGTGTATTAAATTGCGAATTTCAAAATTCAAAATTATTTGATATCAGAATGACATTCTTCGTATTCAGAATGCAATTCGATATGTCTGATGTGCTCTAATGTCCCAAAATAAATACTGTCCAAACGTTCATACCCCAGCCCTTAAGCGGCTCTCATTTTCTTTCGCGGTGGTGTATCGAAAACTATGCAAATCATATCAAATAGGCTACATTTACAACAATGTTGTGAAGCAAATAACCCCATGGGCACTACTGGTTTTTTTACAGTACTGAAGATAGCTTATACAGGCAACTTGCTGTCTACTGAAGATAGCCTATACAGGCACCTTGCTATCTAATGAAGATAGATATAGTTTAGCAGTCAAGTTAGCTCAATCGATAAGGCGTTCGACTGTGGTACGAGCTCGAGGGGTTGCGGGTTCGAACCCTGTGGCGGTGCCTAGCCCCCGGGGTGCCTAGTACGCTCACGTGAAAAAAAAAATTGAGTTAGCTTGAAATTCCCCTGGACAAGGAACTCACTGCTAATTTGTCTCGTTGTAACCCGTACGAAACTCGGGGAGCTGATCCTGGTTGCGATGTTTATTTGTGATATGTCTAGGGTGTGCGCTTTTGAAGCAGCAAAGTCCCTGATTTGTTGTTTAATGGTTTGTGGAATGATGTGGGGCCGTAGTAGTAGCGGGCCCATTCTCCGATAAAGTGTTCACGTTTAGTCTCAGGAATGACAAAATGCCAACCATGGAGAATTCATGAAAATCATTCAGAATCGTAAACTGTAATAGTTTCAGAAAACAAAACAATGCATGGGTAATTTTTCAACAATACTTCATTTTTGAGCAATATTACTCTACGTATTGAGGGTAACGTATATGTGGTAACGTATCTGTGAGGCCCTTTCCTACCTTTGTCTTAATCGTGCAAGTGTAAAAACTTACCGACTTAATACCCATACTTGATCAATGATCAGTCATCACACAATGTACTAAAGTCTGGTATGGTATTTGGCTTCATTTTTCCGAGGGGAGTAGAATTTAGGTAACGTATCTGTGATGACATGAACGTAACGTCAGGACTTTTTGCCATTAATAGACCTGATTTTTTTACTTTGAAACCATTGTGTTATGTACCACATATATAATATAACTATGGAGCCTGCCTGATCCATCACATATGAAAACATTCATCTAGCCAATTATTTTCACAGATTGTTATCCATTAGAAATATGGTAACGTATCTGTGAACAATTTTGGCGACATGGTCTCAAAGACCTGTTGGAAAAATTTAATAACCTGTGTTGTGATGTTTTATACTTTATAATTAGGCCATGATACCAGCTAATGAAAAGTACCTATACTCGATTATATGCGCGCTTGTTTAGCGAGCAGGGACACATTATACGGAACGCACCTTGGCTGGCGACATGAAGGAAAACAATGGATATGCATAATCAGCTTTATTGTTTTATACTTTCTAGGCATGTTACAACCTCTAGCTCCACACATAAAGCAACTCCTGGGTATAAGTTTTATTAACAAAAGTTATTTCTTTCTGACGAAACCAGTCTGAATACGACTTGAAACTATGGGCGACACATATTTGGCATTTTGAACACTTTATCGGAGCAAGGTGCATGTATACGCTATCTTCAGTAGATAGCAAGGTGCCTGTATAAGATGTCTTCAGTAGATACCAAGGTATCCGTATAAGCTGTCTTCAGAAGATAGCAAGGTGCCTGTATGTATAAGCTATCTAAAGCAGGCAGTAAGATAGCAAGGTGCCTGTATAAGCTATCTTCAGTAGGTAGTAATGTGCGTATATAACCTATCTTCACTAGATAGTAGGGTATGTATAAGCTGACTTCAGTAGAGTGTAAAGGCTATCTTCAGCTAATTCAGTAGATAGCAAGGTGCATGTATAAACTGTCTTCAGTAGATAGCAAGGTACCTGTATAAACTGTCTTCAGTACATAGCAAGGTGCCTTTGCTATCTTCAGTAGATAGCAAGGTGCCCGTATAATTAAGACACCTGCATTAGATATTAATTAAGGTGCCTGTATAAGCTATATTCAGTAGATAGCAAGGTATCCGTATCTAAAGCTGTCTTTAGCAGATAGCAAGGTGCCTGTAGGCCTATAATCTATCTTTAGTAGGCCTACCGGTAGATAGCAAGGCATTAGATATTAATTAAGGTGCCTGTATAAGCTATCTTCAATAGATAGCAAGGTGCCTGTATAAGTTATCTTCAGTAGATAGTAATGTGCCTATATATAAGCTGTCTTCAAGATAACAAGATGCATGTATAAGACGTAAAAAAAATCTCTTTAGGCTCATTATTATCCTTTTTGACACTTTGCTTTTGTCCTTTCTCTTGTTTTTGCAGTGTATCACTTAGCGCTTTGATCTTTTTGAAATAGCGCTTTAAAAGCTCTTTTTTTTGTATGTAGACACCTTGCTATCTACTGAAGATAGCTTATATAGGCACATTGCTATCTAGGCCTACTTTTAAAAGATTGCTTATAGCCTACGGACACCTTGCTATCTATGAAGATACCTGACACCTTGTATATCTACAGAAGATAGCTTATATAGGCACATTGCTATCTACTGATGATAGCTTAAACAGGCACCTTGCTAGTTGCTATCTACTGTAGACATCTTATACAGACAGAGGATTTTATTCAAGAAAATATGTGGTATAGTGCCCTCAACGTCGTCAGTCAAAATGTCAAAAGTGCAAAAATGGTCCTGATTTTGAGGGTTTGGTACTCTCCCGTGTTAAATCACTCCTACGTACGACATTTTATACGCCAAAAACGTATGTAATGCCGTATTATCGTACCCCTGACCAGATTCCGTATGTTTGGGGTTAGGGCACTCGCCCCTGTTAAAGCGCTTCCACGTACGACATTTTATACGTCAAACCCCTATGAAATTTGAAAACCAGTGGCATCACTAGGATTTTTCAGATGGGCCGAGGTGAATTTTAGGGAGGGCAAAATCAACATTTTTTTATCAAAACTGCAACAAAAACTAATTTGGGGTTTTTACATGTTTACTGGAGGAAATTTTTTTTTGAGGGGATATCTACTGAAGATAGCTTATACAGGCACCTTGCTATCTCTGAAGATAGCTTATATCAGACTCCTCTATTTGCTATCTACTGAAGATAGCTTACACAGGAAATGTGCTATACATACTGAAGATAACTCATACAGCCACCTTGTTGTCTACTGAAGACAGCTTATACAGGCACCTTTCTATCTACTGAAGGCCCATTCTCCGTTAAAGCGTCCAAGTTTGGTCTCAGGAATGACAAAATGCCAACCACAAAGAATTCATAAAATTCATTCAGAATCGTAAACTTTAATAGTTTAAGAACACAAAACAGTGCATGGGTGATTTTTCAACAATACTTCATTTTTAAGCAATATTACTTGTACGTATTGGGGGTAACGTATCAATGGTAACGTATCTGTGAAACCCTTTCCCATCTTTGTCTTAATCGTGCATGTGTAAAAACTGACCGACTTAATACCCATACTTGATCAGTCATTACCCAATGTACTAAAGTCTGGTATGGTATTTGGCTTCATTTATCACAGCGTTTTTTCCGAGGGGAGTAGAATTTAGGTAACGTATCTGTGAAGGCATGAACGTAACGTCAGGACTTTTTGCCATTAATAGACCTGATTTTTTTTACTTTGAAACCATTATGTTTTGTTCCATATATATAATATAACTATGGAGACTGCTTGATCCATCACATATGAGAACATTCATCTGGCCAATTATTTTCACAGATTATTATCCATTAGAAATATGGTAACGTATCTGTGAACAATATTGGCGACATAGTCTGAAAGACCTGTTGGAAAAATTTAATAATCTGTGTTGTGATGATTTATACTTTATAATTAGGGCATGATACCAGCTAATGAAAAGTACCTATAATCCATTATATGCGCGCATGTTTAGAGAGCAGGGACACATTATACAGAACACACCTTGGCTGGCGACATGGAGGAAAACAGTGGACATGCATAATCAGCTCTATTGTTTTATTCTTTCTAGGCATGTTACAACCTCTAGCCTCACACATTTTAAAAAGCAACTCCTAAGTATAAGTTATATTAATAAAAGTTATTTCTTTCTGGCAAAACAAGTCTGAATACGACTTGAAACTATGGGCGACACATATTTGGCATTTTGGACGCTTTATCGGAGAATGTGCCTGAAGATAGCTTATACCGGCACCTTTCTATCTAATGGAGATAGCTTATAGGCCTACCGGCACCTTGCCATCTACTGAAGACAGCTTATATACAGAATACAGGCACCTTGGTTTTTTTTTACTGAAGATAGCTTATACAGGCATCTTGCTATCTAGGCCTATACTGAAGATAGCTTATACAGGCACATTGCTATCTACTGAAGACACCTTATACAGGCACCTTGCCATCTACTGAAGACAGCTTATGCAGGCACCTTGCTATCTACTGAAGATGGCTTATACAGGCACCTTACTACATGTATCTTCTGAAAATAGCTTATTCAAGCACTGTGCTATCTACTGAAGATAGCTTATACAGCCACCTTGCTGCTGAAGATAGCTTATACAGGTACCTTGCTATCTACTAAAGATAGCTTATACAGGCACCGTGCTATCTACTGAAGACAGCTTATTCAAGCACCGTGCTATTTACTGAAGATAGCTTATACGGGCACCTTGCTATCTGCTGAAGATAGCTTATTCAGACGTGCTATCTACTGAAGACAGCTTATACAGGCACCTTGCTATCTGCTGAAGATAGCTTATACCGGTACAGACACCACGATTTCGGACACTTTTGATGTCTAAACGATTTTCGGGAAAAAAGCGTCTTGACATCAAAAGTGTTCGGAAACCGATACAAACCTCCCCTAATTTCCCTTAATTCTTGTCAATTTCCCTTAATTCACCTGAATTTCCCTCAAATTCCCTTCAACGTCCCTTAACTCCCCTCAATGTTCCCAATTTCCCCTCATTTTCCCAAATTTCCTTAACTTCCTCTATTTTCCCAAATTTCCCTTAATTCTTGTCAATTTCCCTTAATTCACCCGAATTTCCCTTAATTCTTTTTAATTTCCCATAACTTCCCTCAATGTTCCCAATTTCCCTCATTTTCCCAAATTTCCTTAACTTCCCTCTATTTTCCCAAATTTCCCTTAATTCTTGTCAATTTCCCTTAATTCACCTGAATTTCCCTCAATTTCTCTTTAATTCTCTTCAATTTTCCTTAACTTCCCTCAATTTCCCCAAAGTTCCCTTAACTTCCCTCTATTTTCCCAAATTTCCCTTAATTCCCCTCAATTTTCCCCAATTCCCCTCAATTTCCCTTAATTGCCCACAATTTCAATTAATTCACTTGAATTTCCCTCAATTTCCCTTAATTTTCCCAAAATTGCCCTTAATTTCCCCCATTCCCCTCATTTTCCCTTAATTGCCCTCAATTTTCCCCAATTCCCCTTTATTGCCCACAATTTCCCTTAATTGTCCTTCATTTCCCTTAACTTCCCTCAATTTTCCCAAATTTTTGAGAATCATGTAATACCCCTTTAATTACATAATTAGCATATTTCCAGTATGGGGCCGGTATAGGCCCTCTCCCTCACCAAGTACCATAGCTATGCGACAAACGATGTTGATGTAAATAATGCCAGAAGAGTATTTTAAAAATGCAGAAAATTGTTGAAAATCGTGTAATGCCCCTTTAATGACCTAATTAGCATATTTCGGGACAAAACTCTTTTCCAGTATGGGGCCGGTATAGGCCCTCCCCCTCACCAAGTACCATAGCCATGCGACAAACGATGTTGATGTAGGCCTAACAGCATTTTTTGGCGGTTGTTAGGCTACTAACGGACGGACTAACGGAGAGACATGGTGACTTATTTCCCTCATTTTCCCAAATTTCCCTTAACTTCCCTCTATTTTCCCAAATTTCCCTTAATTCTTGTCAATTTCCCTTAATTCACCTGAATTTCCCTCAATTTCCCTTAATTCTCTTCAATTTCCCTTAACTTCCCTCAATTTCCCCAAAGTTCCCTCTATTTTCCCAAATTTCCCTAAATTCTCCTCAATTTTCCCCAATTCCCCTCAATTTCCCTTAATTGCCCACAATTTCAATTAATTCACCTGAATTTCCCTTAATTTTCCCAAAATTTTTCCTTAATTGCCCTCAATTTTCCCCAATTCCCCTCAATTTCCCTTAATTGCCCACAATTTCCCTCAATTGTCCTTCATTTCCCTTAACTTCCCTCAATTTTCCCAAATTTTTGAGAATCATGTAATACCCCTTTAATTACATAATTAGCATATTTCCAGTATGGGGCCGGTATAGGCCCTCTCCCTCACCAAGTACCATAGCTATGCGACAAACGATGTTGATGCAAATAATGCCAGAAGAGTATTTTTAAAATGCAGAAAATTGTTGAAAATCGTGTAATGCCCCTTTAATGACCTAATTAGCATATTTTGGGACGAAGCTCTTTTCCAGTATGGGGCTGGTATAGGCCCTGGCCCTCCCCCTCACCAAGTACCATAGCCATGCGACAAACGATGTTGACGTAACAGCATTTTTTAGCGTTTGTTACTAACGGACGGACTAACGGAGAGACATGGTGACTTGGAAACAGGACGGTTCGCACCCTTTCAATTTCGGACCCGTGCACTTTCGCCCCCTTTCAATTTCGCACCTGTGCACTTTCGCCCCTTTTTAAACCGCGGGTAATGTGCTGCTGTTGATTGATGATGCACGATCGATAGCTTCAACTCCCGGCGGTACAGTGGGGTGTTGTATGTGTATAGTATTGATTGACTGTATAGTGTTGATTGTCTGTGTTTGCAGTACCGATACTGAGTCCACCGTGTACAAAAGCAAATAGTATGTTTACCCGTGATGTTGATGGACTCTCCGGTTCGATTGAATTTAATAGGCCTATATTATATTATTACAGTATATTAAATGTGCTTCGACTGAAGATTGGTATTCATTATGTTTTTGATTTGTTATTTTATTTTACTTAGGCCTATTTTATTTTATTTCATTTCTATTTTATTTTATTTTAGGCCTATTTATTATTTTTACATAATTTTTATTATTATTATTATTATTATTATTATCATTATATTATTATATTATTATTATTATTAGAATTATGTTACCTTATTAGTACTTTATTAATAGCTATATAATTTAGTGTTAAATTATTTATGGCCTATAAAATTTATATAGGGCCTAATATTGATATGGCCAAAAATTTGATGGCTTATAATTTATAATTTTATCCCATCTTTATGTTGCCAAATTGATCTTCTTTGACATGAAACTAATGGGAAAAAAAATTTAGCAAATTTCTCAAGCACAAGCAAAACAAACGCCTGGCAGCAGCTTAGCGATAATGCTGTGCTGACTTTCGCCACCTTTCTTCACCGCGAGTATTAGCTGCCACTAGTACGCGAAAGCGCCGGGCGTGACATGGGTTCAATCAATGCAATGGTAGCCTACGGTGACTAGGCAGTAGCACGCATATATTCGTCCCAGAACATACCCGTACCGGATCGATTGCTTGACAAGTCTCCGGGCCACGCGGCCGCGTGACTGTATACATAAGGTGTGACTTCTTCAACCCATTATGTAATGAATGACATACGGGAAAGCGCCGGGTATGGTGTGGGTTCAACCAATGGTACCGTAAACAGACACGCAAAAGTGCCATATGCCTAGTGACGTACGATTGATTGCTTGACAAGCCCCCGGGCCCCGCGGCCGCGTGCCGGTATAAACAAATATTATTAATCAGGAAAGTTTTCTGTTCGTTTTAATGAGAAATGTAAATAATGAACCAAATGTTTTAACTTTTATGTCTGTTAATGAATGATGTATTTTGTATGTGTTCTTAATTAATTTAATATATATATTTCTACAAGTGTTACGTAAATTGTATAAAACAAAGAAATGTAAATACTTTTAATGAATTTTGATATATTTGATGTATGATGTTTTGATGTTTATGTTTATGTTTTAAAAAAATTCTTACATATATAGGGCCTATGTATAATTCTACAAATTGTTATGTATATTGTTTTCATGACACAGGGCCCCTGTAATAGCAGATTTATCTGAAGGGTAACCCTGTATAAATATGGTTTTAATAAATAACATAAGTAAATAAACAAATTTGTGGAAAAATGCTATCCAATTCTGCATTGTAAATATTGACATTTATGTGGTCATGATTCATTTTGTTTACCGGCCTGTCAATCACGGACTCATTATGACGATGCTTCATTAACACCACGGCATATCTTACGCGGTATCTTAAAAATCGAAAATCGAAATTGAAAGGGTGCGAACCGTCCAGCATTCGGTGACTTATAGAGCTGCTACCCGCAGCTAAAAAAGATCAACTTTGACCAATGTTTTAACTACTTCTTTACAAATGTAATCGGACTCTTTGACCCCCGCTTTGACCCCCCTCCCTAGCGAAAGGACTTTCATTTATAGGGCTTCATCGAACTTTTGGGTTGTTCCCTTACAGCACACTGCCTCTAATGTAAGTCATATGCGGGGTCATCTGGTGGTGAACAACAAGGATTCTCAAGTAATATAATAATTTCAGAATTGTAACAATTCAGTATCGGGTTACGTAATGTTACTATGTCAACGGGATCACGCAGCTAGAGTAATGAACCACGATCGAAATGATCACCACATAAAGTATATGGCACTCGAAGGCATACCAAAGTAGCGTGATCCGGTAACCAAGAGAATTACGTAACCACTTCGATGCTGAATAATTTCATTATAATCTTTTTATGCGTAGGCCTAAATGTTGGAAAAAAAAAAACACCCACAAAGTAGGGTAACTTGGGGCAAATTGGGACACAGGGTAATTTGGGACAGTGATCTCGGAAATACTTCTATACCTTAAAATAGTCACATTTTGCCCATTTTTGCAACAAAATAACTTTGATATAATGTCTATTTATATTTCAAACCGTTTAAAAGTACCATTCTTCGTTAAACAGGAACTTCTGAGGGCCGTAAGCTTAACACATCAAAATAAGTATTCCATTTTTTTGTCATGTCTAAGCAGAGGTCACGACTTGTGGCTCAATATCTGAATCAATGGGCGGATTAGTGTTTCTCAAATTAAAAATAACTTCTAAGCTACCCTTTCAATTAAATAAGACAAAATTGTAACTTTTTTCTTGAAAATTATAAGAAAAGCTTTCTTTTAGAAATATGCCAAATTGGGGTAAAATGGGACGCCATTGATTTACTGTGTGCTAACTCAAACTGTCCCATTTTGCCCCAACAAAAAAAGTCCCATAGTAAATCAATGGCGTCCCATTTTACCCCAGCTGTCCCATTTTACCCCAGCCTCTGTTACAGAAAAATCTTGCAGTGGGGTAAAATGGGACACCTTAAAACACCTTAATAAAATAATGAAGCCGAAGCCGACCGGCACCAATTTTTTGTGAAACGTAAGTCTACTAGACTCTTGGCGATGTACATTTTGTTTTGTAGTGGTCACTTGTCGCAAGTTGCCGGGTATTAGTATTATAGCCGAGTAAAATCTGGTGGGGCAAAATGGGACATTAGGTGGACCAATTTGCCCCACTTCCCCCTACAGCTATCACAAATCACAAAAAACATTTCCCCCATTAAACAGTGGCATAGCCAGGGGAGCTGCCCCAACTGTGAGAAGTCTTGCCCCCCCACTCCGTGCATCCGCGGGTATTCATGCTCGTCGAAAATTTTGCGAAATAAGGGGTATTTACAGATGAACAAACGCGATTTGCGAAACACAAAAAGGGGTGTTTTTTCAAACCATGTGTTCGCCAAATTGAAAAAAAGGGTATTTTCATCGAAATATCACTTCTCTTGCTTTTACCAGAGAAGCGGTAATATTTTATTATATCTTCTGTGGTTTTACAAAAATCAGTTTCACAATTTTCCGTTCGGCGCATCCGGTGTGTATCCGGCCAACTGAAGTTCTAGGCCTATACATTTAACCTCTGCATTTAGATACAGGCCTGTGATTTTGTATCATTTTGAAGGCCCATGATCAGATTTAGTCATGGGCCTGTGAGCAAACTCTAGTACGCGTTTCAGCCAGAAAAGGGTATATTAGAAATATCGTTCTTGTTTTAGCGAAAATAAGGGTATTGTCGAAGGGCAAATAATTCGCGAAATCGATAAAAAAAAGGGTGTTTTTCCCCTAAATGATATGCAAAAGGGGGTGTTTTTAGAGTTCACCGACAAGCATGAATACCTGTGAGAAACCTTTTTGTAATTTTTGGCCCATTTTGTCAAAGTTCCGCCCCCCTGGATATTTCCCTTGCCCCCCCCCATGACTGCTAAATTGTTGGTCTAAAGTATATAAAAAATATATTATTAAGAATAGAAATGACTTGATGAATCCATCTGAGAGGTCAAATTTGGGCAAAAATGCTCAGTTTTGGAGACCCCCCCCCAAAAAAAACGGTTTTCTTAACCCAAATTTTGTCGGGAAACATAACAAAAAAAAAAAATTTGAGTGAAATTTTTTTAACTAGATATTTTACATTTTTTTTAAAAATATTGACCAACTTTGAGAAATTTTTACAAAAAACGGTTAAAACTGCTAAATTGCAAAATCATGAAAAAGCCTGATTTTTGCCAAAATATTTTTAGGGTTAATACCACCCTTAAATAAAATAACCCAACTAATTCCATATCAGTGAAAGCCAGAGAAGACAAGCCATCTCCTCTGAAGAAACATGACTCATAGCACTGCACTTAATTTAGATATATATAGATATATATATATATGTATGATATTCTTTATTCCAATATTAAGCAAGTTTTTTGGGAACATTATTACACATATAGATTTATATTTTACATAGTATTCACTGTTTCAAACAAATTTCTATAGAAAGGCACATTAAAGGAAAGACTCTTGAACTGTGTATCACATGATCAATGCTGCTTTTTTTTGGGGGGGGGGGAGGGAAGGGCACTTATATTCAGGGTGCTATAAAATGTATGGCTCTTACGACCCATTTTTTTTTTTTTTTTTCCATCCCCAAATAACCCCATGTTTATACAAAATCTTGCTGTCATCCAAAGACCCGCAATTTCACATTTGATTAGTCATCAAAAGAACCATTGGGCTATTGAAATCCATATCCCCTATGGAAGACATGACCTTAGTCTCCCATATAGGGAGTGTCAATTTCAAATGGGGTTACCTGAATGGGTGACTCCATTTGAAATCTACACTGTGGAAGATTAAGGTCATGTCTGCTATAAGGGGTGTATGGATTTTAATTGGAATTTTGTAGCAGACGACACTGAATGGGCGACTCCATTTGAAATTCACACTCCCTGTGTGGAATATTAAGCCCATGTCTTCCATAGGGGTGTACGGATTTCAACTGGAATAGCCCATTTTGGAGCAGACACCACTGAATGGGTGGCTCCATTTGAAATTCACACCCCCTGTCTTCCATAGGGGGTGTATGAATTTCAGTTGGGATAGCCCAAATTATTAGTTTGGATCCAATTAGCAATGCTTTAATTACTTTTGTCTCATCATGACAAATGAGTACCTTTTGTGAAGATAAGATGATCTGAATATTGAACAGTTTCATTTTACATTGTATTTTGTGGGAACATTGTTTGACAGTAATAATGCATAGCAGTAGGCTTCAGTAGGTCTAATTAGCCTTTTCGAAGCATGGTGTACACAAAAGGAGGTCAGTCTTCAATCTTGGTAAAACCAGGCAAATACTTGACCCACTTTGTGCAGCTCCATCCTATTGTGTTCGCCATATCTCGAATAGGCTAATTGTGACATTAAACAAAAATATTTGTAAGTGCATCCCATCTTATGTTAATCATTGGCTGTGAATGTAAAGCATAGTTAATAAAACAATTTTGGCTAAATAATATTCAGCATCTAGTAACTAGTAGTTTCACGCCTCACGGCGATCGTCAGACTATTGGGCTGTTGTTGTTATGATCCTTGATTACGGAACCGAAAAAAATACGCAAAATAGGTCTACACGGATACAAAGTCCTTCAGACACGAAAAATATGAAAAAGAAACTGAACTTTCAAAACATGTTTGGAACCTCAAAAGAAGTAGGCCTAATCCCAATTATGAAATTATCTGGGAAATAGTTAAACAATCAAACACCAAGAGACACGAATCCGGTCAATGCAATCTTTGTCTAGAAGAAAAACTTTATATTCTCAAAATGTCTGAAGAAACCCTCTTAAACAAAAGATCCGAACTTATCTCAAAATGTCGCCACGCAAGAAAAAAGAAGTAGGCTCAATTAAGTTGTTGTTTTGATTTTTGATTTGCGGTGCCATTAAAATTTCGCGTAGACCTATCCGCGTGGGTCTACTTTGCGTATGTTTCATATCCACGCGTCTTTATGCGTAGGCCTATCCGCGTGAGACCTATTTTGCGTATTTTTTCGGTTCCGTAATCAAGGATCATAACAACAACAGCGCAATAGTCTGACGATCGCCGTGAGGCGTGAAACTACTAGTTACTAGATGCTGAATATTATTTAGCCAAAATTGTTTTATTAAATTAGCTCTACCTTGTTAAAAATTGGTATTGAGCACTGTGAAACGACTATTGAGTGACTATTTATGTTAAAGCATAGTTATATACTCGGTGGGGTAACAATAAACACATACAACTCCTTGATCAAAACTCCCTTAAAATACTGATATTTATATGCATATACATGATAAGTAGCACAGATGCAAACAAAATGACACAAAATGGTCACAATCTGACATAAACATCATAACTGAAGCAAACACTTCACAAAAAGAAAGTTGAGTGATCATAATTTTAAACACAATGAATTAATAGCAATAAAATTGTTATGAATGTTTTAAGAATTTTGCAGTATAATACCTCAGTGGTGCAAAGAAAAAATCTGAATGATTGAGATATTAATATACTTTTTGTGAGGTGTGTATTGGGCTATTACATTGAAAATCCATACTACCCCTGTGTAAGATTTCGCTGAAGTCTTCCACAGAGGGCGTATGAGTTTTGATTAGAATAGATAATTGGGTAACTTCCATTTGAAATACTCACTCCAGCTGTGGAAGATATAAGTAAAGCCATAATACAGAGGAAGTATGGGTTTCAAAATGATTAACCCTGACCAATTACACTTTAAAAAAAAACTCCCCCTGTCCAGGGTAGTGTAGATTTCAAATGGAACAGCCTATTTCTATCTCGAGTAGCCTATATATAACTATCAGTTATAATACTGTACATGTACAACTTTTGATCTTGGGTCAAATTGAAAACAAAAATATGGAAACTACCCCCCTCTTCTTGACCCTTTGCACGGTCATCTCAAATGGACGTTCTACCCAAAGAGCGTGTGTTCTGTGTCCGTACGCCTTTCATATGCATGTTTTGTTTACACCATCAGTTTTGCAAATGACTAGCACATTGCTAGAAAAAGACAAAATGGCATTTTTCGCGCTTGCGTTTGGCGCTAGACTACCCCGTAGTCCACTTGCCCATTGTGCATACTCTGGATATTGTATATAAGCTTAAAACTCTGATTTAATTTTAATGTGTGCACAATTGATAGATTTTCACATCTGATCTTTTCAGTCACCCTACTCCCTCTGTTTGTTAGCTTCCCAAGTGGACTACTGACTTTGGATTGTGGTTTACATAGCATGATGCTTAACACGGCTGTCTATGAGCTTCTATGGATGAGATTGTCGGAAATTTGGCCTACTAAAATTGGCCATGATGTAATGCATCTTTAAATGGATCTGGCTTGTGATTGGTCGCCCAAGTATGTGGCTTTTGTGTTGTGTAATTGCATGAACATGTCAATGAGTGCATGAGCGCGTCTTGTATTTGCTTGCGGTTAAATTTGATTGATAAACAAGTATGATTGACAGTGTGAGTGTTAGGGACTTTGCCCGTTCAAAATCCTGTTTAAAATTGAAAGTCCATAGTCGATTTTTAACCTGGAATTTCGCGATTAATAAACTGGCAGATTCTAAAATCAGAATTGTTCAGTATTGAAGTGCCAATACAATTATGACATTATGATATGTTGCATTCAATAATATAAGCCTAGCTACGTACACTTTACTTTTACTGTCATTAATATAATTATATAAACTTTTTCATAACAATTTTATACTAGTATTTTGATGTAATAAATATCAGTATAATTTCGAGTTCAACTGAATGCTTTCATCATGATTACCATTAATAACATGCTTTTATTGATCAAAAATCGACAATGGCATAGTCTAGTTTGGAGCGAGAACCTCGTTTAGGTAGCAAGCTAGCGGATCCGTGCAACGGGTCATGAAGCAACTAATTTGCTATGTCTTGAATTAGTCATTAATCTAATTATACCTGACCTACCATTCCTGAGATGTACCAAGTGGAGTATACCTGTTTTTGGATTAAAGCACAAGATTTTGTTCTCAAGGTCTCAATTACTATAAAAATGGTATATCAGCAATATACTAGAAGAATCTTTGATATACAAAATAAATGCTTTTTTTTAATAAAATATTGTTTTTTACTATCAACCATGTAGTTTAGTTGGAAGAAGGAGCTATGGTGCACCTTCGGAAATCAACCTCAATGTCTGCAGATCAGAAAAATGTGTAAAAAAATGATAAGCTATGTTAAAAAAATTCAAAAAGTGTCCTTTATGACCAAAAAACCCCACTACCTCCCCAATTTGGACCTTTCTACTTATAACTCAAGAACGGTATGTCACAGATAAGTCAAACTATACTTTTTCTGAATTATTATGACCAGAGGAATAATTTGGTGTGTTTTTTTGACAAAATCTGAGCACTTTTGAAATTTCAACCCTCTTGTATGAAATTTGACCCCTGTACGGTTGGACCTTGGGGACACTTTTTGAATTTATCCTTAGTTCATATACATTGCATAATTTAATTCACACACATCAAGTACTTTTCTTTCTGTTTCTTTTGATCATAGTAAAGGCAAAAAAAAAAATTTAAAAAATAAAAACATGGCGTCCTCTGGTCAACCGCATGCATTCATATAATTGTGCAGATATACATTTCTTGAGTGTTTTTTATCCAGCAAAACCAGTAAAAAGTCCAAAACCAATTTGAAGACCATTCGGGAAAGAAAAAATTCATACGACATTGCATATCCCACTTCCAATAAAGCCTTTTGATTTTCTGGCCGCCCTGATATTTAAGATTTTTAGGCCCTTTTTTGTACTTTTCAGCCAATTTTTACCATTTTCACAAAAGTTTGCCCCCTTAGAGAGTTGCTTGCTGAGTGGGGCATGGTGGGGGGGATTAAATTTAGTTAGCTGGAAAAGAGTCTATGGCTGGAGTGTATAACCCAACAATCTGGGTTGCCAGTTTCCTGATGAAAGTTAAAGTTGTGACCAAAATTTTTGAGGTATGTTTCAAATTTGTGCTGATATTATGAGCTAAAATATCAACATATAACAGCAAATCCTGCAGTGTCCTTTAAATGCATAATAATTTCCAATATGGTTTCCGAGAAGAACGGCAGTCCATTGCTCAGATTGATGCGAGCGTCCTGTTAATGAGCGACCCACGCCGAGCTTTGTGTTCCCTTCAAGAGAACCGATCTGCACCGACCAACGTTTTGACACAGATTATCGGTCTGTTGCTATGATTGTCAGACAATTGATTCAGCCAATCAGAACCCCACTTCCTTGTTTACGCTCTGCATGCTCTCAAAATGTAAACAATTGCCGTTCGTCTCTGACAAAAATGTAAACACTCATCGAAGTCAATTTTTCCAGAATATTGATTCAACCCTCTTTCTTCATATGAAGCAACCCATGAGTAAATAAAAGAGTTCAGATGCAGACACCGATATGTCCATTTTTCTCAATTTGAGATTTAGGCAAGTATAACTGGTCAAATGTAAAGAACATAATAAGAAAACATGTGCCTTTTTTAATCACAATTTCAAAAATATACATTGGGATTTTTTGAAGTAGGGTGTCAAATAAAAGCTAGCAGCATTATTGGGCAGGAAAGTTTGAAAATGGCGCTTATCGGTTTTTGCATTTGAACTATTCCAATGCTTAGCGACTGTTGTCTGCAGCTGATATCTAACTTATGCTATGTTTTGGTACCGAGGGCTTCTACAAAGTCGTACTCTTCTTCATCATCACTCATGATGTCTTCATTTGGTCTGTCGTTCACAGCAATCTCCTCTCTCATCCGCGCTAGTTCCTCTAATTGCAACTATGGGAAGAAGGACATCAAAACATACGATTATATTTGCCCTCAAGAAAATTTGATGAAGTATACCACAAGATTCCTAATGGGGCTGCCTGCAGAGGTACACCATCGATATGGTACCTGACTGGTACACACGGAGTACCTACACAGTACCAATGCTGCTACTGCACAGGACCCACCAGTAGTGGTACTACATTGGTACTACACTGGTACTCCACTGGTACTGCACAGTACCAGGTAAGTACCTTTGCGACAGTGTACCTGTGCAGACGGCTGCAATAGGATTCTTGTAGTTTACCTTTCGTCGGCAGAGTGCAACACTATCGTAAGTGCAGTAGAATGTAATAGCTGCCTTTTGTAAAACAACTATTGTTTGCAGCACAATCCCCACATCATGCTCATTGTAAAGTGTTGATGTTCTGTATACTTTCCTGGTGGCCACTAAGCTAACCCCAAGATATCACCTTTACACATAATTGGGTGTTTTTCTAGTGTTACTGGTTAAAAGTAAGTACATTTATTGAAATGTTGCAAATGGCAGCTATTGCATTCTACTGCACTTACGATAGTCTTGCACTCTGCCGACGCTTTCACTTCATACTTGTATTACAGTTCAGGTTTGTATTTGGAATTTAAAGTTGGGCACCAAATGGGCTATTTTCAAGATACTCTAATTTTAACCCAAATTTAAAACATTAAATTGTCTTATCATATAAATTGAGCATAGCGAGCAAGGAATATTTCATATTTGAACGTGTTCTAAATGTTTTCCTACACCTTTTTAGGGCATAATATAGAAACAGTGCTCAAAACATCTGTGCCAAAAATTGCTTTCCCCCCTCCCTTTCAACCTGCCCAAAAATTTGCTTGTTCCCCTCCCCCCTCGCTTTTGGCCTACCAAAATCTTTGCCCCCCCTCTATAATTCACCACCCCGGGTACAGATAATTATTGTACCACCCCTATGTGCGCTGTTGGCCCTGCCTAAGGAAGCTGACCTATGGAGGAAGTTAACTGATCCACGTTTAGAAACTATGTAAAAAGTGCTAAACAAATTAAAATATGTATGTATCTTTAGTTGTATACTCACCCGAACTTGTTGATTATGAAATAGCCTCTTGGTATTGATAGATCTTCTTGGGAATGGATTCAGCTCATTGAAAGCAATCTACAAAATCAAATAAATTTATGCAACAAAGTTATAAATTTGAATAAACTATTGGAAGCATACTAATAAGAATGATGACATCAAACTTAACTAACGGCACATAAATGGGGTTCCTTATTTAAGGGGACTGTTAGCTAAGAAGGCATTTTTGGCTATTTTGGACTTTTTGGATAAACAATTATCACTGGTGTATACCTATAACAATTCTCAACTCAAAAATCTATTTTTTTTTTTTCGCCGCATCTACCGTTGCCATGGTAACGGCGTCCATATTGGATTTTTATACACTTACCCTCGTTTCAAGTTTTCTGTTTCGGGAGCTCTGTTGTTCAGAAACGAAAACGCAAGGGATTAAGTAGGATGGTGTGTAAGTTGACTTCATTGTTACGTTTGGGGCATCATGCTTCTCATTTGAAGAGGTAATAATAGGTGCTGTCAATCACACTTATGTCTGTCAATAAAGGTTGGATAAGTCAATTATATGCAACACTGGCGCCTCAAGTGGGCAATCTTACTTATGTCAAAAAAGGACCCCTGCCTCTTCTCCTCTCGCTTTCTTCTCTTTCTAGTCTGTCTGTCTCTCCCCCTCCCCAACTCTCACCTGTGCCATCTTTTGAATTGTGTGGATATCTGAATTATATTGGATGTTGTATTTCCTTTACCCTTCTCCCCCTCTCACTGTTTTAGCAGTAGGCCTATGATCAACGTGGAAAAATCAAAATAAACGGAATAAACTCCTCCCTGCTCTGCTCGCCCCCTCTCTTCTCTCGATCTCCTCTCCTCCCCTCCACCAGATCATCTCCTCGTCTAGCATCCCCACTCTCTCATATATATAATATACATTTAAAATAGATTTTGAGTCTGGCAATTTTGCCTGAAGCAATTATCAGATTACCAATTCCAATGAAAGAAATCCTATTAGTTTCACTTCAACGCACTTCTCTGGTGTTGCATATTACCAAGTTTTAAGGTGTATTTGGGACGAAAACAATTCCCCGCTTAATCGCTACATAATCATAATATAACCGATTTTTGCGCGATTGCACGAACAAGTACGTAATTCTTGGCAACACTGATTACTCGTGTTAATGTATATATTTCTACGTTTGGCAATTTTCACAATCTACTCCCGCTTAGGCTGGAGTACCTATACACCCAACGCAAGTCAATGGAATACGCACAATTTATCGCGAATTCACGACCGTAAAATTTCGACACTTCTTTTGTCTAGATTAGCATCAACCCTCTCATCTCACTTTTTTTTCCTGCCAGAAATTAACATAACTCCCGAAACCGAAACAGAAGTTATCTTCGTTCAACTTTTCTGTAGTCAACAACAGACTACAATAAAAGGATTGTTCACACGTACCATGCTAACACTTCAAAATAACAATGAGATCCGAAACCGAAACCGGAAACCGAAACCGAAACAGAAAAGATGAAAGGACCCTTAGTTAGTTTTTCAGAAAAATTAAAACAACAATGAGTCTGAAACCACCAATATTTAACTGTTTGAAGCATAGTAAAGAGAAGTACAGAGCCCTTTTTCACAAAATTTGCTCCGCTTTTTGTTTTTGAGACGTTTTAAGATTGTGTTTATGCGAAAAGTTCAAAATTTGGCCATTTTTGGGAAAAAATCACCATATTTCAAATTTGGAGGGGTTTTGTTAAAAAAGGGCTCTGTACTTCTCTAGATCTATTTAAAATACACCTTTCTGCCAATTTTCAAGTCATTTGGACTTATAATGGCTGAAAAAAACTTGAATTACTGATAAAATTACCATTTTGAAATAAACGCATTTTAAAAATGACTAATAATAGCCAGGTGAGGAATTATGAAATATAGTATAAATATACTAGAATATAAATTTGTTGAAGCAAAAATAATAATAAAGTATATATAAATAATAATAAAGTAAATAAATGTTAAATTATGATTGTAATTGCCAGGTAAATATTTTTGTAAGTAATATTTTTACATATCGCACCTTGAAAAACAATAAAATACATTAAAATTCAAATGCATGGATAAGAATAGGAAAGGAACGAATTTTACCATATTTCTCGACACCTTGTTCACTTCAAAAAGCCGAAACTTGGCAATGCAATATCCGATTTTAATAGGGTAAAAAATATTTTAAAGCTAAAACTCTGCTGAATTTAATAAGTAGCAAAACTCAAATTGCACATAATGCTCATTTTAGTCATTTTCTTAGCTAACAGCCCCCTTAAATAAGAACATAGGTCACTTTCCTTAAAGCCAACAACAACAACAACAAACAGGTATTTTGGACGTTATTCACAAGGTACCATAGTGTTTACAACAAATAAATAAATAAATGAATTACAAAGTTCTTAAAATAGAAAAGTCTTAAGATTTTCCTTGAATATTTCTGCAGATCCAGCAGTCCGAAGTTGTATCGGCAAAGAGTTCCAGGTATTTGCCGCAACAACTTTGAAACTTCAATTACCAACAGTGACCAATTCAGACATCGGTATCACAAGCCGATTTGTGTCCATGGCTGATCGAAGGGGCCAGGATGGAACATATTAAACAGTAAATTGTTCAGCGATGTACTTAGGAGCTAAGTTGTTAAATGCCTTGCATACATACAAAATGACTTTGAACAGCCATATTGTAACATTTGCTAAGGAGGATGCCCTCAATATTTTTTCAAAATTCTGTTTTGAAACAATTGTACGGTACTTTAATAAACTAACATACCCTGCAACAAGGTGCTGTAGTTTTGTCAAAATCCGAGATTTTGAATAAAGTGCAGGAACCGTCGTTTAATTATTACAAAAGAAATATTAGTCGCACAAAATCACACAAGGCAACCTTTTGAGATACAACAGTATGTGAAGCAGACGACGAAATCAGTAATTCTTTCAAATATATTCTGGTCTTCCTTTTATCTTCTGGTCTTAAACTTTTTCTTTGAAATGTGCTATTCCAGTTGAAGTCCCATACACCCCCTATGGAAGACATTATCTTAATCATCCACGCAGGGAGTGTGAATTTCAAATGGGGTAACCTGAATGTGTGACTCCATTTGAAATCTACACCACCTGTGTGGAAGATTAAGGTCATGTCTTCCACAGGGGGTGTGTGGATTTCAACAGGAACAGCCCATTATAGTTTTCACTATCACCTCTTAATTTAAAGCTTCTAATTTTAGCTAAAGTGTATTTTTTTTGTTACAGAGGAAGCCCCACCAGAGCAGTTCTTCTGGGGTGAACCAAACCTGGCTGGTTATCAAATTATTCAGCGACAAAATTATCTCTGAATTTAACAGGTGCTAATTAATGCAATAACATTAAAACATCGATTAGCAACTGTCAAATTCAAAGATAACGTTGTCACTGATTAATTGATTAATTTGATAACCAGGTAGGTTTGGTTCACCCCAGAAGAACTGCTCTGGTGGGGCTTCTTCTTTAACATCATGTCTCTGTACCTGAGCTAAGCGATGTATATCTGACATCATAGGAGGCATTCGTCTCAAGAAATTGAAGATTTCAATGTAGTCCTTGAGCTGTAATAGTTGGTCTTCGCAGGATTTGAAGAAGGCAAGTCCAAAACGAAATAGCACCTTGTTGCCTTCATAAAGCACGGTGTCCCAGATTCTAAGCATTGTCTGGTAAAAAAGAGAATATGACATCAGTAGGTTGTATACCAAAGAGGGAGGGGACATCTTATGATGGGAGCAACAAAACCAGTCTTTCACAATCGAAAAGCATCTTTTTATCCGAATAATATTCCTGCATGTGTTACAATATGCTCGAACCTTTGTAGTTTCTGATTAATAATTTCTAGGCTACTGAAAACTGTAAAATGCTACACCAAAACCAATATTCCAAGTCTATCTTATTCAGTTTGCTCTTTCAAGTCACATCTCTGAAACAAAAACCATTCGCAAATAATTAAGCATTATGCTCATATGATGTAATAAAGAATACCAAAAACATACGATAGTATCAAATGTGGCCAAGTATTGCCCTCTTCCAGTGTATTAGCTAGACACCCGTCTGCCCGTCATTTTAGACAAGTTTGCTCCATTTTGTTTTTTAGTCAGATAATGGTTACTAAGAGCTTGTTTTCATGCTGAAATGCATGATCGGATGATACATTGTACGGGACACACGGTTGGTTATTTGTACTAACTATAGTCCGACCATAGTAACTTGGGCGCTAACGATGCTAATTAGCATCGTTGGGGAAAGATGCTACGACCATGGTCTGACCATGGTCCCTGTACCATGGTCCGACCATCTTTTCTTGGTAAAAACATGCACGTCTGACCGGGGGTCTTAGAGTTAGGTTTGGACTTATGGTGGGTTTATATGCTTGTGATGCATTGTAAATGGTAGTGAAATCTATGTTAGTGAAAACTGCGAGTGGAACAGCTAATAAGCTTACCTCTGCTGGAATGTTGTCACAATAAACAGTGATGAACCAATTGAATGTGATGAGAGAAAGATCAATGCTGTTAAAACGAAAATTACACACCGTAAAATTAATAATGTTCCATGTATCCGACAACTCATGCAAATGAGTACACAAATATGCAGATTATTGGATTATTCCATTTAAAATCCATCCTCCCCCCTGTGGAAGAGTTTGGAAATATCTTCCACTGGGGGAGTATGAATTTCAAATAGAATGAACACAGGCAGCTCCATTTGAATTCCATACACCCTATATGAGAAAGATTTAACATGAATCTTCCACTGAGGGAGAGTGTGTTTCAAATGGAGCTGCCAATGTGTTTAATCCCTTTGAAATTCATACTCCCTCTGTGGAAGACATTTTCAAAATCTTCCTCAGGGGGAGTGTGGATTTTAAATGGATTAGATCAGCCCAAAGAAGTAAGTATTTATGAAACATCTATCATATAAACAGATTAAGACAATTATGGAAGCGGGTGGAAATTGAAAGACTGAATATCATATTTAGAGGTGTTACGAATCTTTAGGTAACATCATTTTTTATCAATAGAGGTTATCCGTGTTCTATAAGCTGCATGCATATCCTATCAGCAACTGCTATACCTTGTTTAGGACTTTCAGAAGAAGTACCTGCATGTGCAACCATCACTGTTTCAAAATAGCCCGCCAAAGTCATGCAGGTAACTCCAAGGTTGCGGATTGAAATGGTTTGAATGAGAAATACTACGGGAACCAGCGCCTTTTGTTAGAAGTCACACATGAGTAAAGTGGATAACCTCTATTCCTATGGTCAGACCTGTGAGTACTAAATTAAGAGAGGCGCTACTTCGATCGCAAAAGTGAGGACATTGTGAGCTCGGGACCTTGTGTACGAGCTTGTCGCAGCCATTCTTCAAAAAAGTGACTCTTGGTCTACATCATTGATCTTGGCCTATATTTTGCACTCTTTAGTTGGTAGATGCCGCCGCAATAAAAATGTTTTTTCTCATCTTTTCTTAAGTTCTAAGTAATTATCTCTTTCAAAGATTATCTAATTACCTTTTAAAACAAAACGTGTGGTAGATTTACCTGTTTAGATTTGTTTTTATAATTTTATTACCAATTAGTAATTCTCACTCGTTGTGCATGCTGATTGACGGCTGCATATCTGCGGTACAAAAAAAAGGTGACTCTTGGACCTTAATTATACAGAGGGCATTGCACAGTTCACTGACTGACCTGCACTGTTTGTCATGTAAACAGACCATAGCCTGACCGCTGTGGTCAAAGCAGGGGATCTCGACTGTTGAACAGAGTACCGCTGGCCTGGTCAGACCTTTTTGATTGATTTTCTCAATAAACCTGGAAACTTCCATTTGGGATTTGTGTTTATAATAGGATTTTCAGGGCAAAAGTAAAGGTAAAGGAGACGATCCTGTATAAACAGTGATCCTCCTCCATGTAAATGTTGCTATAGGGGGATCGCTACATCTCCTCTACAGCGAGTCTGTTACCTTCCCAGCATTCAAGAATGCCGGTACCCATTTAAACACCTGGGTGGAGAGGAGTAATCGAGATCAAGTGCCTTACGCAAGGGCACAACACGATGGCGTCGACGGGGCTCGAACCCGCAACCTTCCGATTATGAGTCGGTGCCCGTTCCGCTAGGCCACCGTGCTCCCCATTTGCAGGGAGATAATATAATTGTCTCTCCAATTTTGATAGGGCACACATTTCAATTTCCAGGATTGTAGATTGTAGGTTTTTTTTCCAGGATTGATACTTACTCATGATGGTCTAGATGTGCATTGAGCCTTGGTAGTTTCTCTCCTAGTAGATCTTTGAAGACTCGTTGGTCTGTCTGTGAACCAATCAATGTGGTGCTGTAATAACCAGCTGGCATGATATATTGTACAATACACACCATACACCTATTGCATAATAGAAATAAAGTCAAATAGTCATGATTTAGAAAAAAAAATAGCTCTTGATAATATCTCAAAACTTGGACTTTTTATGCTGAAGCCTATGGCTTGCATGCAAAGCATTACCTCTCTCCATGCGGGTGTTGACTGCAGACGACAAGATTCAAATTTTTTATTAGAAATATATAATTGAAAAATTTTCATGATCATATTTGGAATCGGCATGAAAAATGCAGTAAAATGAGTACAAACAAGCCTAGTATTGGTTCAGTGGTTTTTGAGATAGCTCTTGATATTTTGAGGAAATATCTCAAAACTTGGACTTTTTATGTTGAAGCTTACGGCTAGCATGCAGAGCATTAACACTCAAAAGCTTAACCCCATGAGAACTACCTGCCGATTGGCCAAAAAGAATTTTTCATTACTAATTGGACCAATCAGCAACATTGTTAGAATAATTCCACCACACAAACAATTGGGGTGAATTATTTGCAAAGCTCCATTCTGATTGGTGATTAAAATGAAGATATCATGTAATTGACCAATCACAGGTAATGTTAGATCGGCAGGTAGTGCTCAGGGGTTAATATACTCACCAAAATGCATCTTCCTCTTCTAAATAAAGCAAGGCAATAGCTGCAAGACGATTTAATCCCTGAAGAAATAAGATAAAACAAAATGAATCAACTCAGTTTGAAATTTTCTGATCGATCTCTCTGTCTATTGATGGAAACCAAGTTAATTTCTCTCTTGAAGAGGTAATACAAATGTGACCAGCTCCAACAAAACCCGGAACAAGTCACCAGACATGTTTTTGACTTATAGGCCTTTAAAGATGACATTCCCATAAAAATTAATCAAATTTTTTTTAATTTCATGGTACTTGACTGTGGGACTATTCAATCCTGTGTGAGGCAGGAAACTAATTGGCCCATTACTCAGAATAGCAATTTTGCAAAAATATTAAGGTATCATTTACAAAATTATCCATATCTTGAAGAGTATTGATGCTATTTATTTAATTTTGGTGTCATTTTAAAGCTTACTGTCTAGTGTCTAGTGCTGACATTTTTACTCACATCATGACTTGTTAATGGTTTTGTCAGAGTGGGTCACAAATATCAAATGAGTAGAACATAGATAGATATCATTGTGTATCCTTTGTTTGTTAGGCTTCTGCACATTGTCTTTTCTTGTTGTTGTTGTTGTTGTGTGTGTGTTTTTGTAAGGTGGTGCAACGCCTTTTCAGGCATTTGCCATCTGTTGTATCTCCCCCATCTTGCGTTATTTTTAATAATTTTGGTGTCATTATTCTCTATAATTTTAATGGAAATAAAATAAATGAAAATTAAAAAAAAAACGAAACCCAAAAACACCAAAAAACAATTTAAGGACTACATGTTGCAAGAGGTCTTGTGAAGGATTTGTACTATTCAACTTTGAACTTACATTTATTTGTATAATCTGGCCAGGCTAGCTAAACAGGCAACCCTCGAATTAACCCACGGCACCCATGGCATTTTGCCGTGGGTGCCCACCCCCACTGCTGTAATGCCCTCAAAATATGTCCTTTACCCAAGGCAGTCACTTGCTGTGCCCTCTAATGAAGTTGCTGTCGGTGCCCCAGCCCTGCTTCTTCATTATAAAATCATCTATCTATGTTTGTGTGTGTTTTCTTCACTTTTAAGAAATTGCCTTGGTGCCCTTTTCAAATTTTCAACAGTTGCCATGATGCCCTCTTGAAATAGTACAAACTGCCGTGCAGCCTTGCCTTTTCAGTGAAAATCCAAGGCAATTATCAACTTGCCCTAAAAAAGTTGCTGTGCCCCTTCAGATCCTTGAGGGCTGTAAACAGGCATTAATTTTGACCTCATCAATAGAGGTGAGAATCCCGTTGTGAATGCCAGATGAGAATGTACTTTTGCAATTCATTTTGGACTCTTCACATGAATGCATTCAGAGAGTTAACACATTACCAGTGGGAATGGCCTAGTATTTCTCGTCATCAGTGGTGTTACAGTCCTCTCTGAGAGCGATAAGAAAACGTTATATGTAAATACTATGCTGCTATGGCAACTTACCTGGCAGTAGCCAATCCCTGGGTCATGTACACTGAATGCCTTCAGTACTCTTCTTAATTTGGGTATCTAGGAGAAAATTGGAACATTATGAAGAATTATTATTTCCTGCTAATGTGAATAACATATATCAAATTAAGGGGGTACTACACCCACTGCATTTTTTTTTTGCATCTTGTTAAGAAATGAGAAAAAAAGGTAGAAGCCAAAAAGTGGTACATCACTGATGTACCACTTTTTGGCTTCTACCTTTAAAAGCATGTAAGCTCCATTGATACTGATGCCACCAATAGAACACGAAGATTTGCCTCTTCATTTTGCATACCACTTTGTCCCAATTTTTTCCCCATTTCTTCACAAAATGCAACAAAAAAAAACGCAAAAAAAAAATGCAATGGGTGTAGTACCCCCTTAAGGCGAGCCGGAGCGGTGCTTGAGTTAGCGGTGTTTGTGAAAAAAATTATTATTCAAGTAAAATTACCAAAACTGGAAAAATATCACCTGAAGGCTCTGACCCACCTTAAAGATGCTGGAATCATTACTTCGGATATTTTGCATATCTGTAGTATGATATTAATTTTCAAAATTCATATGTTTGTTAAAGAAAACCCAACTGCTATGAACTCAACTTTTAAAACGGCCTATTTTAATGAACAATTGTGACTGAACGCAATGATTTGTGACACAATAAATTTAAGTGCAAAACAAGTAAAGCCACACATACTTGATTTATTTCAAAAAGCGTTTCTTTACTACATGGAAGTCAGCAGCCTGATCAGCCCTGCCAGGCTTGCAGCCTTTATGTTTGTCTGGTTCTGGACCACTAATTGTGGACAAAATTAAATATTTGCTACAGATTTGCCTTGCTTTGAAAATACATTTAGCATATCAATTGCTCTGTGCCAAAAGTGGGTAAGTGCAATAGCTGCCATGTGTAGATGAGTACAATATACTGTGTGTATATTGCCAAATGTCCACAGGGCAACTATTGAGCAGTCAATATGTAGAGAGATACAAACCAAATATGTACTTACACCTGGTGATTCAATGGTATCATAATGCTTGTTGTTAGGGAGGGTGCGTAGAAGATCCAGTTCTATCTGCTTGGTCGCTGGGTTGGATTTAAAATTCTGTTAAACAATAACAACAAAACACATATCAGCCTGAAGTTTGGATCCAAATTTGAACTTTGTGGGTAATATTACTGTTAGATGAACTGACACCTTCTAAAACAGGTTTAACGATCAAGTGATAATTCAAATCATATCGAATTGTCACGTGATCTGTAAAATATCAATATCGATATCAATACTATTTGCAGCAACGAAACGGACCACAGCTGATGTATTATCAGACTGTCTATTTGAAGTTTCAGGAGCATAGCCGCGATCGTGCGCAGAATTTGGTCTCAATTCTAATGTACAAACCAATTCGGTCACATAGTCCCAAAACCAACAAATATTTGGGGTTTTTTTCATTACTATCATATTGTGAAAAACCAAGTAGCTGAGAAGTTAGCTCAATATGCTAGGAAAATATTATCTGCGATGACCCCTTGTTGACTTCGGTTAAATCAGCTGTATTTTTGCTGGAAAGAGTATGTAAAATAGCACTCGACATCCGCCATCTTGGATAAATTTGGTGTACTGAAAATGCCCAGCAACTGTCAATCAAATCCGAACTTGTCAATTAAATATGGGATAAGTCTGTTCCACTGTGGCAGAAATACGCACAACGTTGTTGTGCGAGCGTGCATGTAAATTTTAGGCTAAGGTGCCTGAGCGTTACCAGGGCGTTACTATATGTACTGAAAAAGCCTAGCAACTGTCACTCAAACTGCTGATGTGTCAATTAAACTGCCGTAAAGTGACTTCACTTTTTATACAGGGTTTGAATACGAGTGTCACGGCGCGGCCCTGCTTTTACAAGGCAAAAAGCAACTTTTCTAAGCATTGTTGACATGGTGCCTTCGCTAAAGAAAGTTTCCTACTATAAAGACCTAACTTTTGAGATGGTTTGTATTGTTAGAAGGTAATTAACAATAAGGCGCCCGGTCACTTATACCGCCGCGTTCAGCAAGTAGCTAGCAAGTCATCATCACCATGATCACGATACTTGTAAACAAATTTGAAGAATAGAAGGCTGACGCTGCCCCAAAACACGTATGTAGGCCTAAGTGTATAATTATTTAATGATAAATGAACTACCACTAAATGTTCCTGTCAGTGCTGCAGTGCAAAACTTATCATGAAGTTCCATCTTTAACATTACATTCAAATAATAATTACATTGTAAATTGAACTGACACCAATTTTTTTCAGGAATATCTTGTTTATGATATAGCCATGAAAAAAAAAGTTTTCAGTAGTTTTCACTGTTGGGTGGGTAAAAGTTTGAAGGTACCCAATAGCCTGGTGGGAACAATTCTTATGTCCATATGTCTAGCCAGTAATATTAGTAGGATCGGTAACCTTTAGAATTGGGTTATTCCAGTTGTAATCCACACAACCCCTATGGAAGACATGATTTTAATCTTCCACATAGGGAGTGTGAATTTCAAATGGGGTTACCTGAATGGGTGACTCCATTTAAAATCTACACCCCCTGTATGGGAAATTAGCCTACCTCTGATTTGAGCAGCCTCTCATAGTAACCGGGTCCAGTGGTTTCTTTATCTTTCTTTACTCGCCACTCAACACATCTGAAATTCACAAGAAAAACAGATAACACTCAATACACATCATTTCTAAAACTTTGCTGACATTGAAACATGAAGCAATACACCTTTCCCGAACATATTCTGGGATATAATTATTGGCTACCAATTATCGTGAGTGATAAAATACATGTAATTTGCAGTTATTTTCAGTTTGTGAACTTTAACATAACCTTACATATTAATTCAATAATTATGTAGACAAATCCAACATTCTACTCACTGTTTATGCTGTTAGACAGTTTTGTCCTTCTTTGGTTAATGCAATGATTCACCAGTTTTTCTGCAAGAATTTTCATCCTTGAGGTGCACAGTTCTCAACACCGGATCATATATGTCATAGACTGGGAGGGGGCAAAGATGAAAATGGATGAAAACACACAAGGTGGATATGTGAGGTACTATGCATCAGAAAGAGGTGCCAGGAGATCTCGTGATGATGGCATTATATTCTTTGAATGATCTGCTGTTGAGAACTGTGCACCATAGGGATATGAATTCTGGCAAGAAAAACGGCAGATCATCGCATTACTGTGGAAGTCATCTGATCTGGATGCCAGTCTGTCTGCCAGTGAGTAGAATTTTGGATTTGTCTATGTAAGTATTGAACTTAATTTGACATTACAATCTTGATGAATCTATACCACGATAAAAAACACACCAAAAAACCCTGCACACTTACGCTTTCCATATTCTCGCCCTGTACTCGTGAGGAATGCCAGCTCTGACTAGGGACTTCAACTCTGGCTGTAAATAAACAGATATAAAAATACAGTTATACAAATACAGCTTTCTAAAACAATACCTTGTTCGCAACATAATAATGAAATGTCATCCAACTCAGGTGAGCAACCTACAGTACATGGGCCACATAAATTGTGTGCAGTCCACTGGACAAAATGAGAGAAAAGGTTTCTTTCATCAGCCTACATTGCAGGGGTTCATAAACTATACCCTCAATTATTGTACCTATTGCGTAAAATTACAAATTTTGATACACTCATCATCAACCATTGGCTGTAATAGAGGGCAGCATATCAATTTTTTAATGGTGATCAGCGTGATAGGAAAGAAAAGAAAGCTTCATACATGGTTTGCTAACGGTGCAACACAGTATGATTGGAAGATGATCACTGTTAAAAAAATCGATATGCTGGCATCTATAACTAAAGCGTTGGTCCCTTGTTCGCTAATTCAAAAATAATTCATACGTAACATCAATTTACCAAAATACAAACACGGATTCAGCTGTCTGCCAAATTCATAACAATATTCAAAAATAATTCACACGTAACATGAATTTACCAAAAGACAAATACGGATTCAGCTGTCTGCCAAATTCATAACGATATATGTTCTATGAGCACCTCATTGCATCAGAGTCAAAAAGTTATGTCGGCAGACTCATTATTTGACCGAACCTGGAACAGTGTCGTATTGACAAACTCTCAATTTATGCAGGTATCAATTGTGTGAAAGCTCTCAATTTTGATCTCTTCTTCTATGTTGGTCCTCATTCAGACCTGCTTTTGCCCCAAATCGCAAGAGGTACACTACATGCTCTCCATGAGCAACAAACCAAAATGGTGGCTTTACAACAGTGTTACACACGTACACAAGCAGTCTTTGAATTAATATTTTTATTACCTTGGGGTGAACTTTTGCACTCCACTTTGAAAGTTGTGGTGCAATTTCATCCAACGCAGAGCAATTTGAAGTGCAGTCTCAGTCAATCAACACATAAAGACAGTACCATCGTAATTTAGTTGTATCGCAACAGGTGAATTTTGTGGTGCAAATTGCACAGCGATAGGGCTTAAGGGTAGACGAGGTATTGTTGGTCGAAGCAACCTAAAATTTGTTTTCATTATCTAGGTCAATATATTATTGAAAATTAACACCTTGATGTTTTGCAAAAGTTCATACTACAAATCGAATACTTTGCAAAGTTGCTTAATTTATTGCTGTTAATTAGTTAAGTGTTGTTGTTTCAGCCCTCTTTACAACGTAACTCAAGAACCGCAGCACCTATAAAAGTATATCTGTGATATTTTAATTCTTCTACATGCTCGCTATGAATTGAGCAATGCAGTTTTTGCCAAAGCTCACTACCATTCGTAAGATGCAGTGAACTACCAAATCACAACAGTTTAAAATAATTAATAACCTTACTTCAAATGCTGCACATATGGCAATTTTGAGTTGGTATTCTTTGGGTATAATCTCTCTGAAAAAAAATCACATTTCAGCAACGGGATCTCAGCTTATACTTTTGTTTTAATCTGTAACTTACTGTTCCAACAAGGTCCTTATCTCCATCACCATGAGTGACTAGGTAATTCTCCCATTTGACTGCAAGCGACACTTCTGTGTTGGAACGCAATGTCTAAAGTGGAGATGACAAAGAGCAAAAAACAACAAAAAACAAAACAAAACAGAATGAGATAAATCCACAATGATTAATTCAGTGAATAAACAGAATTGTGTGGGGATTTGAGACACCAATGAATGCCGATTACTGCCAATTGTAGAACCATTAACAGTATGTCACTGCAAAATGAGCCCAAATCTGGCAAATGCCAACATATAATGGGTTATATTTATAGCTAAAATAATAGTTTCTCGATCATGAGAGCTCAATAGGCACGCAATGACAATTGTGTCGGCGTACAACGACTACCACACACGCTTTGGGTAGCGCTGCATTTCCTGTGCGTGCACGATCGAACGCGCTATTGTGTCATTCCTTTAAACTTGCGACATTACGCAGTGCATGCAGTACATTCATTCTCTCATGATTGAGAAACTATTATTTTAGCTATAATAAGCACCAAGACTTTTTACTGGCTTCCTAGTCTAATAACAGATATTTGGCTATTCCAGTTGAAATCCATACACCCCCTATGGAAGATATGACCTTAATCTCCCACACAAGGAATGAATGATTTAGGTTGAATCTTTATCAGAGGGTGTATGAAATTCAAATGGAGCTGCCTAATGTGTTCATTCCATTTGAAATTCATACGCCCCCATGGAAGATGTTTCCAAAATCTTCCACACAGTGGGCGTGTGGATTTTAAATGGAATAGCCCATTTACACATTCTTACCTGTATTTCTTCAGATCGTTTCTTGAGTACAGCAGCTTTAGCTGTTAACGTTGAGCCTACTTCATCACCGTCATCATCTTCACTTGGTTGCCGGGTGAAGCCATAGCGATCGTAGGATTCCTTTACACTGGTAAATAAAATGCAGCATTGGATATATTATGATGATATTAAATGTATTCAAATTTTACAAATTTATGTGTTTCTAAATGAGGTTAGGAGAACCTATCAACTGATGGGGCAGGGAGCAACATAAATAATTCTATTGCCCTCACAACCCATTATTTAAAATTGTGCACTGTGATTTGTTAAAACACATCACCTGAGAGCCCTTGAAGTAAACAACCTAAAATATTTGGCCAAAAAAGAGATATTTTTCCTTTGAATCGTCATACTATTAGAATAGAAATAATATGAATAGCATTATACTTTACAACCAAATAATGTGTGCTTGATCTTTGCGATTAGCGGATTAATGAAAATGTAGGCAAATTATGCAAATCAGCTCATTAATAGTCATACATATGCAAATAACATGACACAAAACTATACAGCACATCAGGCCACCATATCCTATCACAATGCCAAGTTGATCGGTTATTGCGTTTAAGCTGCAGAGTGGATTTATGGTTTTGCTTCAGCCCGTACAAACAAACAAACAAATAAACAAACAAACAAAAAAACGGACAGCCAAAGAAAGAAAGAAAGAACCATTTGGATGATACTTTTTTATAGCATAAGCCTCACATATGTGTGGGGACCAAAAATGATGAGGCCCAATATAATCAGCCAAATTTACCAAGCATGGGGTCCCAAAGAATAATGTTTTGGCTCAGAGGACACACACTCTTACATGGTTTTCAAGTTTTAGTCATAAATTCTGAACCCCATAATCGTCCAAATAAAAAATATAGGATCCCTCACAATGTTACGATGGTGGCTGTCGCGTTCCAAATGTTTCCAATAACGTTTTCTCTATGAGAATATATTTTGTTAATTTAAAAAAACAAAACAAGCCTCAGCACACTTTACAGGTTGTCGCTGACCACTACGGCCCCATATCATTCCATAAACCATTAAACAACAATTCAGGGACTTTCAAGAGCGCACACCCTAGACATTCCACAAATAACCATCGCAACCAGGTTCAGCTCCCCGAGTTTCGTACGGGTTACAACGAGACAAATTAGCAGTAAGTTCCTTGTCCAGGGGAATTTCAAGCTAACTCAATTTTTCCACGAGAGCATACTAGGCACCACCAGGGTTCGAACCCACAACCTTTCGCACCATCGTCGAACGCCACCAGGGTTCAAACCCACAACCTTTCGCACCATCGTCAAACGCCTTATCGATTGAGCTAACTTGACTGAGATCAAAGGTAATTGGCTGAGATCAAAGGTAATTGGTGTTAATTCTGAAACAAATTCAAAACGCTCAATAAAAAGCAACTTGATGGAGTACCATCCATGACTGCAAAATCTTCGGGTCCTTGTCCTTTTTGGCTTTCTCGGTCTTAGGGTAAAGACCCCAATACAGTGTCTAGCAGGCACCTATGCATTTCAATCAAGGACAGAGTTAGTAGCAAAAGGTATTCCAAGTTCACTTTTAATTATATATTATTGCATTTGAACTTTTGAAGTAATACCACCTACCTGGTAGCATGCTGGTCAGTTGATAGTACGGATTCTCTATTCTTTAACGGATCTGTTGTAATAGCTTCTTCTATTAATCTGGAGATAATCTCATCTGTGCCCATTGATGGAGCCTCTTCACTCTCTGTTGTATGGAAAAACATAGGAACACTCAATCAATACAAGATCTATAGCCATCATAATACCGTATTGGTATTAATGCATTTTGAAATCATTAATAGAGTATGACATGAATACAAAATATAAATTTTCATATTAAAAACACAAAACATCAAGCAATTTTTTTTAGGTCAACCATGAATGATCCTAGCATTTAGGTCTAAAATTAATGTTGGCACACTCGGGCATACTAAATGTAAATCGCCACCCCTCTCCCCCAGTTCAATGTTGATGAAAGCACTTTTTCCATTGGGCTCTCCAGTCTCCCCAACATTGATTCAGGGGGAATGGGGGAGGGAAGGGAAAAGGAGATGGTATGTACTTCTCATCAAACATAGTTATACTAATTTCACTCAACTATCAGAGCGGCAATGAAGAGTTCCAACATATTGTCAAGGTGTGCCAACTATTAAATTTGTTGATTGTAGGTCCAGGGACACTCCAAAACCAAAAAAATAAATAACTTAAATTTTTTTTTTCAATTTCTGGAATTTTTCGAAAAATGGGGGGTGGGATTATACTCGAACATGGGACTATACTCGGATGAATACTGTAATCCAATAACCATCCCCCAACTCATTCCAAAAAAGTTGAGATTTTTATACGATCAGAAGCCTAGGGCTACATAATGTTTGTGGGCATGAACTTTCTTGCAGATTCGGTTATCTGATGAAGACATTGTCCAATTTGAATTTTCTGTCTGTTAGATGAAAATCATATCACACAGGCATATGGGCTACTGTAATATAATGCATGCAATAATGCATGCAATTAGGCCAAAAAAAATTGTTTGCTTGCCCATCACCGACCGACCCAAAATCGGCCAAAATCAGGGTTGGCCCTTTAAAAAAATTTTTTTTTAGTTTATAATTTAATTTAGAGGTTAAAAACTGCGCATCGGTAATTTGGAGAGCATTGTGAAAAATCTAAACATTTTGCCTTTGGAACCAAGGAATATCCTGAGGGGCGCAGCCCTGAGGGATATTCCGAGGTCCAAAGCAAAATGTTTAAATTTTTCACAATGCCTGACATATTACCGATGCAAAGTTATTTACCTCATTCATAACCGTCACTTTCATCTCTTCACTTTACAAAATAACACACAATTTTCCTCAAAAATAAACAATTTTTACGTTTTGCTTTTCCAAAAATCGATCAGGCTAAAACAGGACGACCAATAACAGAAGTGCGAATCACAATCTATGCAAATATGGTAGCACGCAATCCAAATACAGCGGCCAGCGCTCTCGCAATTTGACAATGCGGAGGTCCACTGTTGTTTATTAGTGACCGCGTTCAGCGTTTGAGTTTTGCCAAATAAATATAAATGATTGGATCGCATGTATCACATATATTAATGAGGTTATGAATGCTTTTTTATTACTTTTCTGTGTGTAAATTTCATTTTAAAGCTAACAACATTTTCTTAAGAAGAAAATCATTACTGTAAACTCATTTATAACTGTCCATTCCTGCATCCATGTTTCCAATAACTTTGTGTCTTATGCCTCTGTATAGTCCCCAGTCATCCTAAGGGGGCTGGCATTTTCTTCGGAGGGGGGGGGGTATCCCAAATTTACAAAAAGTCGGCGCCAATAAAGTTACGACCCCCTATTTTGGCAACAAAAAACAAAAAATTTATGACCTTACCCGTAAACAGGCTAAAATTGTATTGAAATCAGTCTTTTGAATAAAATAAAAACAATATCTGTGGTCATCTTGTGACTCCATACATTTTGGTCATCAAAAATGTTATGACCCACCTATTTTTCTTTCCAAAATTTATGACCCCCAGTATATTTGTCCCCCACCACCTTCCAAAGAAAATGCCAGCCCCTAATTGAATCCATTTCTCACGGTGTTTCATGCATATTGAGCTTACCTCTCCTGGGCCCTCTCAGCTCATCTAATACCAGCAGATATTTACTCTGTGTCTTCAGATGTTCAGCCTCTAAATCAGCATATTTCCTATAAAAGAAAAAAAAGACATGTATTTTTGTAATATGGTTCCAAGGGACATCAAAATTGATTTGCTGTAAAAACGAAATTCAGTCCAGTAAATAAGAAACATTGAAATTATTGAAATAAACCAACACTAATTTAAAATGTCTACATATTAATACTTTCATCAAATGACAACTAAACCAAAACAAAAAATAGACAAAAACAAAATACACCAACAAATAAACTAACACCCAACTTTGTAAAGTGTATTACCATCTTTTAAAAAAATATTTAAAATGCTATAACTCAGGAATTGATAATCTTTCGAAACGGATAGTTTATTTTTGCTGGCATAACTTTTCTTTCCGACTCAATTATTCTTGACAGCTGTTTTATATGTAAATCATTACCGCTAATTATAGTTCATTATTACCCATTGTTTATGAAAACAATTTGCAATTACAAAACTGCCTATTAAACCTACACCATCCATTGTTTTACTCTCTCCATGCGGGGGTCGACAGCAGATGTCAGGTTTCAAAGTGTTTTTTTTAATTCAAAAATGTCAAAATTGTAAATATTCATGACCATATATGGAATCAGCATGAAAAATGCATTAAAATGAGTACAAACAAGCCTGCTGGTTCTTAAGATAGCTCTTGATATTTTGAAAAATATGTTGAAGCCTACAGCTAGCATGCACACAGAATATTAATTTAAAATGGAATAGCCCAGAAGGTGTGTAGTGAAGAAAGTAAACGTTGTAAACAATTGAATACCTGAGTGGAAGAAGGGCCCAACTCCATCAAAACTGTTTTTGAGATATTAAGAAAAAACTTAATATTTGGAAAAGTTTTACAGACAGAATGTTTTCATCTTCAGGGGACCTTTAATACATGAACATACAATATTACATACATTCAAAATTATGTATAATGTTTCCATGGCAATGGTACAGGTCTTAATATGAGATGGAGTTGGGCCCTTCTTCCACTAATATACTGCAAGTGCCAGTTCCGTAAGCAGATGTGTTATAAATAGCTACAACAATTTGGTAATTATCCATTAATTGCTCAAGTAGAAGCATGTAATATGTTAGGATTTTTTTTTATTGTAGTGAAAAGCAGATTTCATGGATGAATAAAATTCCTCTTTAACCCAATATTTGTGGAAGAAGGGCCCTACTCCATGGAGTTGGGCCTTTCTTCCATGAAAACCATGATTAAGGTTAAATGCAATTGATTTTCAAGGCTTGGTTCCAGAGGGGCGTAAGTTAATAATGGAAACAGCCATGCAGAAAAGAATGAACTCACGCGTACAATAGTGTATCAATCTGAACTAGGGCCACGGACAAACCGCGGCTCGTGAGTCATCCTATATGTTGCAGGGATAGGGAAGGGGTGACCATGATAGGACCATATGAGCTGATGGGGGGGTGATTGTGGGCAGCCGTTTTCGGCAATTTTCCTTTGGATTTTCTAAATTTTCAATTTTTAAAATTATCCTGGATGATATCTGTCGTGAAATAAACCAATGCTTCTATAGGCTATAATAGGCCTAGTATGCTTATTTATACCCTGATTATGCAATATATAGGCCTACAACAATAACTACAACAACACAACCAACAACCAATATTTTGTTAATCTAATTTGTAAAAATATATTCATATGCCGCGCCTATTAGACTAGTAGGCCTCATAGCCTAAAAATTCCTGAATTATATGATGAAAAAAAACCGGGCAAAAACAATCAATCGCTGCAGTCAGAAAGAAAGAAACGAACAAGAAAAAAGAACAAAGTGAGAGAAAAATAAAATAAAATAGATGGAATGGACCACATAGGGACTCGAACACGTACCAAAGTTTTCCAGCTCAAAACTATAGTATTATAGAGTCGAGCGTGACTTCGGCGCGCTAACCGATTGAGCTACTGAGTGACCTGTGAAATCGATTGATCTCAAACTGACTATTATGGAATAGTGCATACCAGGCTCTTATGATAAACAATCTCATCACCGCTGTAAATGTCGGAGGTATCGATGGCGAAAAACCTCGATTTTTGCAAAAGTAGCTTAAATTTGGAGTGAAATTCAAATGGGAAAGGAATCGACATACTTTTGAGAAATAATGTAAGCAGTTAGAAATCAAAATTAACGTTCCACAATCCAGATATCGATAATGTAACATAACAGTGTTTTGTGGTACAAGATTCTCGAAAATTGTTCCCAAAAACGGGCTAATAAAATTTAATCGGTACTGTATTTTGTTCTTCCCCATGGCAACATTATTTCTTTGGTCGATTTGTAGTACAATACAAAAAGGAGAAAACAATCACTCGGCGTAGTTTTATACGGAGCTGAATATTTGAAAAAACTGCATGGAACGTGTTTTTTTTTTTTTTTACATGGTGCGCAAAAATGATTTAAACGAAGGATTTTCAAACGGATTCTAAAAATTTGTATAAACACACAAAAATAATGTTAAGATACATCCATGCACCAACATTTGACTCACTGCGATATTTGATTGCTGAGAAAACGCGGTTTTAGAGAACAACTTTATACGTCTTTTATACGTTTTTATAATGTTTCTTCGTGTAACCTTAAGTGTACGTGGAAGACTATTTAGAGAGTGGATTTTGGCTCATCTTTCACACACAAGGAAGAACAGTCTGCTGGCAATAAAATGGTGGGTCTAACTCATTTTTGTAAAAAATTGGATTTGGGCCCTTCTTCCACTCAGGTATTCAATTCTCAACCCCCAAAACACAAACTTTGTGAAATTTTTTCTTCAAATAGAATAAAACAATGTTGTAAGTAGTTTTACATTTAGCTGTGCTAGTGGTGTTCTGTTCTTGCATTCCCTAGACTTGCTTACTTACATTCTCTCACATGTCACCTCCTTAACCCCCTGAGCACTACCTGCCTATCTAACATTGCCTCTGATTGGTCAATTACATGATATCTTTACTTTAATCACCAATCAGAATGGAGCTTTGCAAATAATTCACCCCGATTTTTTTTGTGTGGTGAAATGATTCTAACAATGTTGCTGATTGGTCTAATTGATAATGAAAACTTCTTTTTTGGCCAATCGGCAGGTAGTTCTCATGGGGTTAAAACTGCTACTTTTTATGCTGTTTTTTTTTTAAATTAAAAAAACACCCTGATATTTAAAGCTAATTACCAATGCAATATATAGTTGTATTTGGACTGCATAATATTTTCTCTTATGCATGATATTTACAATATTCCATTTCAATCCAGGTGTTTATTCCTTATTATTTATTCTGAAATTTGAATGCATAATGCAGTGAAAAAGAGAGATGGGGTAAGAAAAAATAGTGGGTGAGTGAGCGCATGAGTGAGAGAGAGAGAGAGATTGAGAAAACATACCCTTTATATGGGCCCAATTCAGTAACTCAAAAATTTGGTTACAAGCATGTAAAATCAGCAATTTTTCGGCCAATATTTATTGATTTTGACTGACAACTTGTGAAAAAAAATAACAACATTTCAAAGATTTATTTGCAAAAAATCATGAAATTTTTGCCAGAAGTTTCAAGCTTTTGGTGATATTTTAGGGTCATTTTAGCCTCCAGATTTGAAAAGTCTGCACGGCTATAAAAATATTTTTTCCGTTGCCAAAGGGAAATGATGAGAGAATCATTCATAACCTCATTAATATACGCGATAAATGCGATCCAATCATTTTCATTTATTTGCCAAAACGCAAACGCTGAACGCGGTTACTAATATTCGACAGTGGACCTCCGTGCCGTCATCATAAATATTAGCAACCTCCATACACGCCATGTTGTGCGTCGAACAAATTACGAGAGCGCTGGTTGCCGTATTTGGTTTGCGCGCTACCATATTTGCATAGATTGTGATACGCCTTTCTGCTATTGGTCGTCCTGTGGCTGTTTTAGCCTGATCAATTGTTGGAAAGGCAAAACGTAAAAATTGTTCATTTTTGAAGAAAATTGTGTGTTATGTTGTAAAGTGAAGAGATGAAAGTGATGGTTATGAATGAGGTTAATAACTTTGCATCAGTAATATGTCGGGCATTGCGAAAAATCTAAACATTTTGCTTTGGACCTCGGAATATCTGTTTCAAAGGCAAAATGTTTAGATTTTTCACAATGCCCTCCAAATAACCGATGCTCAGTTACTATACTAACCTCTAAATATTGACTGAAATAGATGATGAGACCGGAGAGAAATAAAGACAGATCAGGCAGAAATGGTGACGGAAGGATAGAAAACATACATAAGAGGGGAGAAGAAAAGAGGAATAATAAAAAGACAGAAGGACAGAGAGGGGAGATGAAGATTTTCAAAGCTCTTCAATGGCAATAAAACAACCGGGGAGATATGCAAAGACGGTTAAATCAAGAATAAAATCTGTAGTCGATGAATAATAGTAAAAACACAGATGAAATAAACATAATGTTATTGCACACAAAGTAAGTTATACAATGACTACCATTATAGTACCATAAGTGTAAAGCTGAATTTATACTTGATCGCTTTTGCAGAAAAGCGATTCTCACGTATGCTCAGTGTTTACTTCCGTTTTTAAGAGATTCAAGCAAATCAATTGATACAAATCGCTGAGGCAAAAACGATGTCGCTTTTGTGAGTTGAAATAAATCTCAACTCCTGATGTTGCTTGACACGTAAATGCACCAACCATCTTGCTAACTAATTTACATTTCTTGATCATTAACTTTCGGAGATGAATTAATTCAAGCAATAATTTTTGACAGCAATGGATATCCTAAAAATGTATTTTAAATATTTTAATTGTCGTCTGTAATCGCGGCGATAAATGCAAAACCGATGAGCGATTTGCCCATCGCTTTCCAAAAAGTGGTGCATCGCAATCACTCATTGATCGAGTATAAATTCAACTTAACCCCCTGAGTACTACCTGCCGATCTAACATTGCCTCTGATTGGTCAATTTCATGATATCTTCACTTTAATCACCAATCAGAATGGAATTTTGCAAATAATTCACCCCAATTTTTTTGTGTGGTGAAATTATTCAAACAATGTTGCTGATTGGGCCAATTGATAATGAAAACTTCTTTTTGGCCAATCGGCAGGTAGTTTTCATGACGTTGAGACATAAAAAAGTAAATACTCACTCAATCATGTCATTTTCTCTCAGAAGATCATCATCTCTCAGTTGATTCAACTCCAGGATCTCGTTATTCAAGAATTTATTCTGCATCTCAAAAGCTTCACTGGCGTCCTGCAACATACCAGAAATCATTGAAACCTTAGTAGACAGTGTGTTACGTACAGTCAGTACGGCGGAATCTATCAATGCCTCCATGGTTTGTGTGTATGCGCTTGTTTCCAATTACGAAATAACCCTCAAAGCATCAACTTCACTGATTACATACATGTGCATATAATATAATAAGGCCTACTAAAAATAAAATTTTGTTTCCGGTAACATATTCTGAAAATGTTGTGACGGAAGGAAGGAAAATAAATTTATTTTATGGAAAAATTTTATATGCACATGCTGAAATTTAAACCCAATTATACACTTGAATCTAGCCAAAAACGGCATATGACTCGGGTCTCACAAAAGCTCTTCACATACTTCACGAGTATCGACCAATATAATTTAGCAACTACGTTTGTATTGTTATCCCTTATGTGACACACATCATACTACACGTTACACGAACATGTACACATATTAAGAAGCTTGCGATTTCCAAACGTATGTATCATACGCCTATGCATCTATTCCAAATCACTCTCATGTGACAGGATTTTGTAAGTATTTATCTATTCAAATTCAACAGCTGTATTTCTTAATGGCAGAAAGTCGTGGGGGAAAATAAAATAAATGTGATTTCCAACAACGATTAAAATTGAATATATGAATACAAAAGCCACCCAAGTCCATACGTTGGCTAAATTGAGTTAAGCATGGGAAAATGTTGCTATACATAGGCCTGTCATATGTTTGAAAGAACAACTCAAATTCATCCTTTGTGTCTATTGAGCTTGTGAGATATAGCTCGTATGAAAGAACCACCCAATTCCGTGATTTGAGTCTTGTAACACATTGATTGAAATCCAGTATGTATAAAAGTCCACTTGTAACACATTCATTGCTGGAGAGTGACTTTTGAAAAAAAATGGGTTTAATAAAGGAACGTGTGTGGTTTATATTACATGGCAGAATGCTTATCAACATTATACATACCTGTGTGCTTTATTTTGTATTATCTTACTAGTGGTAATCTCATTCCAATGTTGTTGTCTTTGTATATGATTCAAAAAACCACCCAAGTCCAAATATTAAAATGAACCCTACAAAGTCCCTGAAATGCTAATCGTCATACTTTATACAGTTTAATACACTCATTTGCACGTAAAACTTTTCATATTGGCCAGGTAAATCTAACTTAAGGAATTAAAATGATACACAGGTTTTTCTCTCAAAATCCCTTCCCATGGACTTGGGTGGCTTTTGTATTCATGTATTCAATTGTTTATTTTTTCCCAAAGTGGCATAATGTTTTTTTTTTTTGCAGCACCAAAAACCAGGGACAGGCGGGTTACCGGAAACATGAATTTATTTTATTTTGGCCTAACCAAGAAAGAACTGATTAATATCGTTGAAGTGGGTGGCTTCCACAATCATCTTGTCAATCAAAAGTCACATACAGGCTGAGTCAAAAAGAAGTAAACTCATGTTTGAGGGGCTGTAACTCAAGATCTGCAAGGAATCTGCTAAAAATGAAAATACCACTGGAAAGAGCAAATTCTACACGTCTAAATAATAAAAGAATTGTTGCAATTGCAGACAGCAAACTCGAGTTATACTCATTTGAATACAACCACCCATTTTTGTAGCTGCACACGGTTTCACTTCCCAAGTAGGGGCATACCTGTTATATTGATTGGTAAGGCGCGATATTCAAATGCAAATAAAGTTCTTTGGCAGGTGTGGTTTCGATCAATAATTCCTACATCTTAAAGGGCTCTTTTCAATATGAATTTTACCTCATTGCACTACATTATAATAAAACGGGCCACATGACAACATGGCACCACAATTTACCGCACGGGAGCGCACGTTTCTGTCGACGAAGTATCAGAGTCCCACTGAAGTTCAGCGTCTTTTTCGTCCCCAATTTCCTACAGCTAACCGGGTTTCGTGTAAGGTAGCAGTATATAAAAATGTGAACAAGCTCAATGTGCATGGGACTCTAAGGAACAGACAGCCGGAAGCTTCAGGCAGACCACGAATTGCTAGATCACAAGTGACCATTGCTAGAGTTAGACATGCGTTACAGCAAGACCAAAGATCAGCTCAATCCTTTACCCAACATTCCCCAATCAAGCTTCTGCTGGATCGTTCGTAAAGACTTGAATTGGTATCCCTACAAACTATAGTACCGTAATGGAATTTGTTGAATATTAATATAAAGCAAAAGTTGTCTTTTCAACAATAAATCCTGTTAGCACTTTGCTGATTCGTCGAGATTGAAATGGATGAAAATCAATCAGCCGTGTGCAGCTACAAAAATGGGTGGTTGTATTCAAATGAGTATAACTTTAGTTTGCTGTGAGCAATTTCAACAATTCTTTTTTTTATTTAGACGTATAGAATTTGATCTTTCCAGTGGTATTTTTATTTTTAGCAGATTCTTTGCAGATCTCGAGTTGCAGCCCCTCAAACATGAGTTTACTTCTTTCTGACTCAGCCTGTAGTACTTCATGTAGTGTTCCTTGAAGTTTTTGACTCTCTGCAAGTGTCACAAACTTTTATTAGTAAAATGGGCTATTCCATTTAAAATCCACACTACCCCTGTGGAAGATTTTGGAAATATGTTCTACAGGGGGGGTATGAATTTCAAATGGAATTAACACATTAGGCAGCTCCATTTGAATTTCATACACCCTCTGAGAAAGTTTCAACTTGAATCTTCCCCGGAGGGAGCGTGAGATTCAAATGGAGCTGCTAATGTGTTCATTCCATTTGAAATTCATACTCCCATGTAGAAGATATTTCTAAAATCTTCCACAGGGGTAGTGTGAATTTTAAATGGAAAAGCCCAATACGTGTTTCATACAGTCAAACTGTGTGTTTGATGCACAATACCCATCCTTATTGTCCATATGCTACAGTGCCCAGTCAGGGAATAAGCAATAAATATGCAGAATCTGTTTAGCCAGGTGTCATTTTATCACAGTGACAAAATTACATTTTGGGTTAAAAATATATAGCTATATTTATATAACTTCATGATTTTGTGTGTGTTCACAGTAAAAAGGTGTTGATTATTCATTTCATCTCTATCTTCATACATTTTGACACGTTAGGTGTATATTATGTACATAATTTATTTCACTTGCATTCATGTTAACTTGTATAGTTAAGGTGGTTCTGGACCCATTTTGGAAGTGCTTTATTTATGTTTTAAACATATTAATTGAGTAGGGCAGAGAACACTGATCCATATGCCTTTTGTTTGAAGCTAATCGGACATACGGTTTTCATAATACATACATTTTAAATGTCTTTGTATTGTATTGTTTTGATCAATAATCAATACAGTTAATGAGCTAATATGACTTGAAAGTGCTCATTAATATGTAATTTTTGCCAATATTTTGCTAAAATCCAATGCATAAATGTTCATAACATTTTTATTTAACAGAATATTGGTTTCAAACTTGGTCAAAGTGTTCCTAATGACTTCCAGATAATTTATGCATAATTAATGAGCTAGCCGCTTCTAATTTGCATAATTAATTAGCATTTATGCAAATTAGCTCATTAATTATTTATATATGCAATTTAGAGGGCGGCTTCACTATATAATACATTAGAACATATTAGAAACACTTTGACCAAGTTTCAGGGCAAAAGTACATAAAATAAAAGTACCATGAACATTTATGCATTGATTTTTAGCAAAATATTGGCAAAAATTACATATTAATGAGCCTTTACAGTCCTTTTAGCTCATTAACTATATTGATTATTGATAAAAACAATAAGATACAAAGAAAATATAATTTGATGTAGTATAGAAACCGTATGTCCGATTTGCTTCAAACAAAAGGCATATTGATCAGTGTACTTTACCCTACTCAATTAATATGTTTAAAACATGCTCAAAGCATTTCCTTATTTCTAGAAAATGCATCCAATACCACCTTAAGGGGCTTTGCAATAATTATGAGCCCTGGGGGTAAAATTTTCAAAAATCGCTTGCTCCCCCTCTCGGCCTTCCAAGAAATCTGTGTCCCCCCTTTGCACATGCCAAATTGTTGGGATCCCAATTTGCAAATCTTAGGTCTAGATATATATTGTGAGTGCAGAGAGCTGGGAAATTTGTATAATTAAACGTTTCCATACTGTTTTTCTAAGCCGTTTTAGAGCATTTTATTATGAATGTATGCTAAACGTTGTTTGCCCCTCCCTCAACGTGCCAAAAATTCCTTGCCCTCCCCTGTCCAAAAAATTCTTTCCCCCCAATTTTATCCTCCCCCTGCTCATAATTATTATTGGTTCAAAATGGTCCAAAGTACTGGATAAGGTGCTTGAGGATAATACAAGTGTAAATTCAATTAAAAATAATGATGAAAGTAAAAAATGTGGTTTTTTTACAAAAAAAGTAAAATTATAGTATTTTCCTTTTATTTTCAAATGAGAAAATCTTTCCAGATTTAATAAAAAAAAAGTTGATCTTAAGAAATGGAGCACACTGCACCAGATGTGAGTTGGGCTTATAATCAAGGAAAATAATGTTGGCACACTGTGGAATACTAACATTAAATCACCGCCTCTCTCCGCCAATTCAATATTGATGAAAACAATTTTGACACTGGGCTCTCCAGTCTCCCCAACATGAGGGGGAAATGGGAGAGGGAAGGGGGAAGAGGGAGGGTTGTACTTAGCCAACTCAAACATAGTTATGCTAATTCAAACATAGTTTTTTTCCTTAATTGTAGGTAATTACACACAAACATGTACACAAACAAATAAACAAAGAAGGCATAAAAGCAAGCAGACTAAATGGTTTCTATCGTATTTTGCTGTCATGGGAAATGGGAATAATTAGTTCAAGAAAAAAAAAAAAAAAAAAAAAAAAGGGCAGTTGATTTTCCACTTTTTTAGGTCGGCCGAATGAAGCCAAATATGCACTTTTTTTGGCTTCATTTGACATTCAAACTCCATGTATACATTTAGGTACGTCTTCCTAGGGGGTTTAAATTGTAATAGCCCATTCAAATTGAGAAACCTTAAAAGAGTTGTGACTTTTGTTTGACAAGATAATTGTGGAAGCCAAAAAAAATTAATAAAAAATAAATGTAGATGTTTATATAGCGCTTTATGCCGTAAACAGCCTCAAAGCGCTTTTACATTTATTCCGCCGTCATTAGAATATGTCGAACCACATTTGCAGCCTACAAGTGGCGCGGGTTCATCAGTACAACGACTGTGACTACCCCTAACAGCTTCCCTGGGTGGGGTGAGGCAAGCGAGGCAAAGCGCCTTGCCCAAGGGCGCAACACGGTGATGGGACGGGGAATCGAACCCACGCACGTCGAGCAAGCTCTCAGATTATGAGTCCAAGGCCGTAACCACTGAGCCACCGTGCCCTCCGGCCACCCACTTCACCGATTCAAGGTTAATAACACCCACTTCACCGATTCAAGGTTAATAATTGCGCATCGGGATATTTGGAGGGCATTGTGAAAAATCTTTTTGCATTTGGAACCGAGGAATATTTATTCTTTGAAAATCTAAACATGTTGCATTTGGAACCGAGGAATATTCCAAAGGGCTTAGCCCTGAGGGATATTCTTTTCAAAAATTCCAACCGGCTAAACGACCAATAACAGAAGTGCGAATCACAATCTGAGCAAATATGGTAGCCTGCAATCCAAATACAGTGTCCAGCGCATTTTGTTTGATTCACAACATGGCGCGCACAGAGGTTACTAATATTTATGCTGACCGCAGCAATCCAAATACAGTGTCCAGCGCACATGCAGTTTGTTTGATTCACAACATGGCGCGCACAGAGGTTACTAATATTTATGCTGACCGCGCGCAATCCAAATACAGTGTCCAGCGCACATGCAGTTTGTTTGATTCACAACATGGCGCGCACAGAGGTTACTAATATTTATGCTGACCGCGCGCAATCCAAATACAGTGTCCAGCGCACATGCAGTTTGTTTGATTCACAACATGGCGCGCACAGAGGTTACTAATATTTATGCTGACCGCGCATAATCCAAATACAGTGTCCAGCGCACATGCAGTTTGTTTGATTCACAACATGGCGCGCACAGAGGTTACTAATATTTATGCTGACCGCCCGCAATCCAAATACAGTGTCCAGCGCACATGCAGTTTGTTTGATTCACAACATGGCGCGCACAGAGGTTACTAATATTTATGCTGACGGCGCGGCGATCCACTGTTGAATATTAGTAAAACCATGTTCCGTGTTTGCATTTTGGCAAAAACGATTGGATCACATTTATGCCAAAAAAAAGTCTTGTCTCATACACATTTGATAAGAAAACTAGTAGTATGCTTTTTGGGGGGAGGGGGGAATGAGCCATGCGATATGCGATTATTATTTTTTATTTTTACAGTGTTTATGTACTTTGTAGTATTCAAAAACAGAAACATAGTTACCCTTCGCCACACTTATGTAAAGCCCAGTTTCTGAGTAAAACTGCTCCTTTTTAAGAATTCAAACTCTTACAATCATGTGTACAAAAAAACAACAACCAAACAGCAAAAAAAGAAAGACACTTTCTTTGGATCGCGATACGATACTTAAAATATCAACCAAAAAAATTACGGCCAACACGTAGCTCTAAATTAGAATTCACACAGCAATGCGCGCGGGTGTCTGAGACAGACTTGGGCCTTATTCATGAGATTATCTACCTCAAACTTATCCATTGGTAGCTTCATGATTAAAATATCAGACCAACTTGGCTAAATTTATTTGCTGATTGTAATGCCCACGAAGCAAAATGATATTAATTTCACTGATTAGGTGTCACCTTCAGGAAAAAATAATGAATGTGAATTAATCAATTTCATTCAGTACATTACTGGCAAAAAAGGTCATGAGAATTAATCATCAATGGATTACCAAACATGTGACCCGCTCCGACAAAACCAGGAACAAGTCGCGTTTTAATAAGCTTTAAAATGATACCAAAATTATATACATATCATCAATACTTTTCAAGATGTGGATAATTTTGTAAATGGTATCTTGATATTTTTGCCCAATTGCTATTCTGAACAATTGGCTAATTTAGTTTCCTGTCTTACACAGGATTGAATAGGGATTATCATAAGTTCATTTGTTAATTATTGATTTTAAAAATAAACCTTGTTTTAATAAGTACTTTTAAGGATTTGAAAGTCCGCTTAGTCCCACAGTCAAATACCATAAAATTAAGAATTCCAAAATTTTATTTTTTATGGGAATGTCATCTTTAAAGGTCTATAACTCAAAAACATGCCTGGCGACTTGTTCCGGGTTTTGTTGGAGCTGGTCACATATATGTGCTGGGTCTTAGGTAGAAATTGAGGTTTACCACAGCCATTTTAATAAACCTGTTCATCCTAATTAGATCTGTAAAACATTGGGCTATTCCAGAATGCAAATGGAGTCACCTATTTAGGTAGCCCAAGGGGTGTCGCTAGACCAATATGATTCGGGGGGGTGTACAGCATGTTTTGCAGACAGAAATATTTTGTAGACCCAAATGTAGTCTTACCTAATTAGGATGTAGTCTTACCTTTAATTTCTCATGCAGCTTGGGGTCTACACCTCCCAAAACTGTGGGTACTGTGTGGGTTTCATTTGTAGTGTCAGTGTCAGGCTGAGGTGACAGTGGTCTTCTTTCAAATGAAGTAGTACCCCCTGGTGTTACAACAGCATGAATCGCTTCGTTTTTCTCCAGTTCTTGGATCTGGGTTTCATGACAATGGGAAATCAACAACAATTAAGCAAGGAAGCAAATAAAACTTTGAAGTCATAATGTATGTTCTTATAACATGAAACTGAGTTTTTTTTCTTCAATCTGATCTTTTGGCATATTTGTCATATTTACACATGTCCCAACTTACACCTAAATGGAATTTACCAAATTTGTTGTGTTTGTCAGGTCAACAGAGCAAGTATGACATAATGTCACAACTCATAAATTACGTCCTCCATGAGAACCCCACATTCAACGCCAAAATAGCCAGTGAGATTTCATTCACTTTACCTTGTTATTTTGGCTTAAAATGGACACAAACCTTTCTTGGTCATTATTACTGCAATAATATTATTTCAGCATTTTGAGTAAAGAATAACAAAATTAAAATTTGATGGAAATTGTACTCTCTTAAAATGCTTTTCATATGCATCATATCACCTTTTCTTTGTAGTTACTGTGTTTGAGATATAAAATACAGTGCAAAATGTGAAAAAGAAATAAAACACATTGTTTAATCATTCCAAAGAACACAATATCCAAACAGTACAAGCACAGAGTGGAATTAAGTAGCAATTAGTGGGTTTTTAGCGGGTTCGCCGTTGGACAAGTTTAGAACTGTCAAGCTTTCGTCAGGAGTAGCTCTGACTTCCCCTTGTCAACAGAGAACAAGCAGATCTCGCCTATCTTCAGTGAACGGCTCTTTTCAGAGTCATCAGTAGGCAAGGGCCGGTCTACATTCTTAGGTACTTTGTCCTGAAGAAGTCAGAGCTACTCCTGACGAAAGCTTGACAGTTTTAAACTTGTCCAATGGCGAACCCGCTAAAAACCCACTAATTGTTATGAATTCTTGTCGTAAAAGCCTATCCCACAATTTGGAATTAAGTAGCTTACGGAATAAAGTTGTATAATCCTTCAACAGAAGATATCTGTGCTGGGCTAATTCCATTCAACTTGACATGAAGGACAACCCAATATTGCGCTATTCCAAATTAAATTCACACTCCCGCTGTGGAAGATTTTGAAAATATCTTCCCATGGGAGAGTATGGATTACAAATGGAATGAACACATTAGGCAGTTCCATTTGAATTCCATACACCCTCTGAGACAGATTCAATCTGAATCTTCCACAGACAAAGGGTAGGTTTCAAATTGAGTTGGCTAATATGCTAATTCCATTTGAAATTCATACTCCCCCGTGGAAGATATTTCCAAAATCTTCTGCAGGGGGAGTGTGAACTTTAAATGGAACAGCCCATTGGCAGTGTTATGTGATGTATATTTTTCTCTTACCCTGTTTGTAAGTGATACCACAACTTCATCTTTAGCTTCTATCATTTCCATAAACATTGCTGTCTGTTCCTTCAAGTTCTGTACCTCCCTCTGACAGTCTCTGTTGGAAGATAACATGTCACAAAATATGTTACAAATAAAACCAGTGTGGTCTGGGGGTAGGGAGTTTAACCCCCAAATGAGTTGTTGCGTAAACTCAAACCCCCCAAAAGAAATTTTAAAACACCCTTAAACCCCATCCCACCAAAAGAACATTACACCACCAAATAGTTTAAAATTGACAATTGGCCAGTAAACACAATATTTCACCTTAATTTTTAAGAGCATTAAGGAATAAAGTTTTGTAACACAATGATTTAGGCCTAGAAATAAATTGTTTGATTGGCGTAACCTGTATGACCCTAAAAATAGGCCCGACCCCATTTTTTTTCTGCAAAAAAATAAAAATAAAAATAAAAATAAAGAAAGAAAATTAAAAAGAAAAGAAGAAAAAAGTTCCAAGGCCTTTATCAAATGCAATTTGCAGCTTAAGAAGTACAAAAAAAAATCCCTACCTACCCACCCTAATTTTTTTATGTTACACCAATCAAACAATTATTTTAAGCCTTATCCCCTTAGCACTACCTGCTGATCTAACATTGCCTCTGATTGGTCAATTACATGGTATCTTCACTTTAATCACCAATCAGAATGGAGCTGTGCAAATAATTCACCCCAATTTTTTGTGTGGTGAAATGATTCTAACAATGTTGCTGATTGGTCCAATTGATAATGAAAACTTCTTTTTAGCCAATCGGCAGGTAGTTCTCATGGGATTATGGCGGCCTGGTCTTACCCCAGTTGTAATTTTATGTTGTCCCTGTCATCTCTCATGTCTTGTAGTAATTGTTCCAGTTGAATGAGTTGTTTATCTTTTCTTTGCAGTATCATAATCTTCTGTTGATCTGTCTTGCTATCAAGGTAAAGAGAGCTGAAACAAAAAAACATGCATTGGGCTACTCTAGTTGAAATCTATACCCCTATGGAAGATATGACCTTAATTTTTGATGAAATGAATTAAACTGCTCACATATCTCAGTGTTGAGTGTTGGAACTCATTTTGAAGAATATACATTGGGACATTTGTGCGAAAACCGATGAAATATATCATGAAAAAAATTGACATTCACGCCAGAAAGAAGGCTCTCGGTTTAAACAACAATATTCTTCTAAATGGCAGCTTAAGTCATAAAATACTTCAGCTGGAGGGTTTGCCATGAACAAAAATGCAGATGAAAACGGGTCTTTGTGTCTTTCACTTGAAGGAGCAATGTGAAAACCATAACAGTGTCCATATAGTGGACAAAACAAATAGAAATGTTGTTCCTCCTTTTGAAGAATCATAGTAGACATTAATATAAGTTTTCTGCTTGTTTTCATTGTTGTTGCAGCTGTACATAGGCATATCTCTTACTCTTCCCCCCACATCCCTGCACTGCTGGATTGTAAGGCTCAATGATGGCAGTTGCATCACATGGTTGCTACATAATTCAATTTGCATTACGTTTAGGCAATCATGTTTGTTATTGTCAATCATTTTATTGTGAATCATGATATTATTAATGACCGATTATCAACATTATTATTGTCCATGTGTGCAACTTGGTAAGCTTACTACTGACACAAGATAGCATGGAAATATCAGCATTTTTGAAACATCTTGGTTGAAAAAAGTGGTGGGGTGTTTATTTGAGGGGGAGGGGGGAACTATTTGAGGAAATACGGTAGTAGCTTTTTCCATTTGTGTAGCTGTGAGTTGTTTAGTATATAGTGTGTACTTACGTAGTAGCTTTTTCCATTTGTGTAGCTGTGAGTTGTTTAGTGTAGAGCGTGTACTTACGTAGTAGCTTTTTCCATTTGTATAGCTGTGAGTTGTTTAGTATATAGTGTGTACTTACGTAGTAGCTTTTTCCATTTGTGTAGCTGTGAGTTGTTTAGTGTATATAGTGTGTACTTACGTAGTAGCTTTTTCCATTTGTGTAGCTGTGAGTTGTTTAGTGTATAGCGTGTACTTACGTAGTAGCTTTTTCCATTTGTGTAGCTGTGAGTTGTTTAGTGTATAGCGTATACTTACGTAGTAGCTTTTCCCTTAATTTGTGTAGCTGTGAGTTGTTTAGTGTGTAGCTGTGAGTTGTTTAGTGTATAGCGTGTACTTACGTAGTAGCTTTTTCCATTTGTGTAGCTGTTAGTTGTTTAGTGTATAGTGTGTACTTACGTAGTAGTTTTTTCCATTTGTATAGCTGTGAGTTGTTTAGTGTATAGCGTGTACTTACGTAGTAGTTTTTTACATTTGTGTAGCAGTAAGTTGTTTAGTGTATAGCGTGTACTTACGTAGTAGCTTTTTCCATTTGTGTAGCTGTGAGTTGTTTAGTGTATAGCGTGTACTTACGTAGTAGTTTTTTTCCATTTGTGTAGCTGTGAGTTGTTTAGTGTATAGCGTGTACTTACGTAGTAGTTTTTTCCATTTGTGTAGCTGTGAGTTGTTTAGTGTATAGCGTGTACTTACGTAGTAGCTTTTTCCATCTGTGTAGCAGTGAGTTGTTTAGTGTATAGCGTGTACTTACGTAGTAGCTTTTCCAATTTGTGTAGCTGTGAGTTGTTTAGTGTTTAGCGTGTACTTACGTAGTAGCTTTTTCCATTTGTGTAGCTGTGAGTTGTTTAGTGTTTAGCGTGTACTTACGTAGTAGCTTTTTCCATTTGTGTAGCTGTGAGTTGTTTAGTGTTTAGCGTGTACTTACGTAGTAGCTTTTTCCATTTGTGTAGCTGTGAGTTGTTTAGTGTATAGCGTGTACTTACGTAGTAGCTTTTTCCATTTGTGTAGCTGTGAGTTGTTTAGTGTATAGCGTGTACTTACGTAGTAGCTTTTTCCATTTGTGTAGCAGTGAGTTGTTTAGTGTATAGCATGTACTTACGTAGTAGCTTTTTCCATCTGTGTAGCAGTGAGTTGTTTGTGTATAGCGTGTACTTACGTAGTAGCTTTTTCCATCTGTGTAGCAGTGAGTTGTTTGTGTATAGCGTGTACTTACGTAGTAGCTTTTTCCATTTGTGTAGCTGTGAGTTGTTTGTGTAGCATATTAATCACTTCTTTACTGGCAAGTGTATAGCGTGTACTTACGTAGTAGCTTTTTCCATCTGTGTAGCAGTGAGTTGTTTGTGTAGCATATTAATCACTTCTTTACTGGCAAGTGTATAGCAAGTGTATAGCGTGTACTTACGTAGTAGCTTTTTCCATCTGTGTAGCTGTGAGTTGTTTGTGTAGCATATTAATCACTTCTTTACTAGCAAGTGTATAGCGTGTACTTACGTAGTAGGTTTTTCCATCTGTGTAGCTGTGAGTTGTTTGTGTAGCATATTAATCACTTCTTTACTGGCAAGTGTGTAGCAAGTGTAGAGCGTGTACTTACGTAGTAGCTTTTTCCATTTGTGTAGCTGTGAGTTGTTTAGTGTATAGCGTGTACTTACGTAGTAGCTTTTTCCATCTGTGTAGCTGTGAGTTGTTTGTGTAGCATATTAATCACTTCTTTACTGGCAAGTGTGTAGCAAGTGTAGAGCGTGTACTTACGTAGTAGCTTTTTCCATTTGTGTAGCTGTGAGTTGTTTAGTGTATAGCGTGTACTTACGTAGTAGCTTTTTCCATCTGTGTAGCAGTGAGTTGTTTGTGTAGCATATTAATTACTTCTTTACTGGCCTGTACTTCACCTTCTATCACGTCTACTTCTTCCTTCAATGATGAGACTTCCATCTGAAGCTGTAAAAAAGAACAACCAAATTGCACAATGGGCTATTCCATTTAAAGTCCACACCACCCCTGTGGAAGATTTAGCTTAAGCCTTCCACAGAGGGAGTATGAGTTTCGAATAGAATAGAGAGCTGAGTAACTTCCATTTGAAATACTCACTCAAGCTGTGGAAGATTAAGATAAAGCCATGATACAGGGGGAGTATGGGTTTCAAAATGATTAACCCTGAACAATTACATTTGAAAAACATACTCCCCTGTGGAAGATATTCCAAAATCTTCCACAGGGGTAGTGTGGATTTTAACTGGAATAGCCCAATAGGCTTTTACTCTTTTCAAAGTCACTGAATCTTCAGAAGGAGAAGGGGCATCTACTACAACAGCTCTTTTCGGAGCCACTGAATCTTCGGTAGGAAAGGGATACCTACTACAACAGCTCTTTACAGAGCCATCGAATCTTCAGTAGGAAAGGGGCACCGATTACAACAGCTCTTTTCGGAGCCACTGAATCTTCAGTAGGAAAGGGAAACCTACTACAACAGCTCTTTTTGGAGCCACTGAATCTTCAGTAGGAAAGGGATACCTACTACAACAGCTCTTTTCATAGCCACTGAATCTTCAGTAGGAAAGGGGCACCTATTAAAACACCTCTTTTCGGAGCCACTGAATCTTCGGTAGGAAAGGGGCACCTATTACAACAACACTTATCAGAGCCACTGAATCTTCAGTAGGAAAGGGGCACCTATTAAAACAGCTCTTTTCGGAGCCACTGAATCTTCGGTAGGAAAGGGATACCTATTACAACAGCACTTATCAGAGCCACTGAATCTTCAGTAGGAAAGGGATACATACTACAACAGCTCTTTTCATAGCCACTGATTCTTCAGTAGGAAAGGAGCACCTACTACAACAGCTCTTTTCATAGCCACTGAATCTTCAGTAGGAAAGGGGCACCTATTAAAACAGCTCTTTTCGGAGCCACTGAATCTTCGGTAGGAAAGGGGCACCTATTACAACAGCACTTATCAGAGCCACTGAATCTTCAGTAGGAAAGGGGCACCTATTACAACAAGTGACTTATTAGCACAAGTGACCTGGTGAACGAAGGGGGTCACCGTAGATAGCTGGTCGGGGTATTTTTACAGGACAGGCAAGTGTAGCCGACAATCAATTTTACAAAATTAAGTGGAAGAAAAGGTATTTATTATAAAACATATATTGAGTGTTCAATGGAAGGAATATTTTAAATCAATGAAATATGAACTTTCCATTGAAAAGTAAAAGGTAAAGGAGTTTAACTTGCATTTTTTCACAGGGGAGAGTGTCCATCTCTCTTTAATTAGCAATTAGCCAGACTCCACCGTAAAATGTTGCTGTGAGAGGATCGCCACACCTCCCCCACAGCGAGTCTGTTACCTTCCCAGCAATCAAGAACGCCAGTACCCATTTATACACCTGGATGGAGAGGAGTATTCAAGATAAAGTGTCTTACTCAAAGGCACAACATGATGGCGTCGCTGGGGCTTGAACCAGCAACCTTTTGATTATGAGCCTGTTTGGCTTGGTCACTTTTCTCCCTATGACCATATTTAACCCCATGGAAATATTTTTACCATTGTAACTTCTAAATCTTCAATATTTGAATACTAGTTCATACCTTAGCACAATTCGGACAGCCATTCCGCTGGTTCTCAAACCATACTGATGAGCCTGAACTTGCATCACTCGGTGTTCGACCTAGTTTCCTGTAGTACACAAAATAGTATTAATCAATTTAATTGCATGTGATAACATACAGGTTATTATTTAAATATTATATAAAATGTCAACATGTATTGTTACTATAAAAATTACAAAAGATGCACACACATGTAGACAGATATTTTGCTGGATTACCAAGTACAAATTTTATGAGGTTTGATTATCAACATTATTGAATTATGAAATTGCTTTATATCAACAGGTTTTCTTTTAAACATTACTAACATATGTGACGTGTCATGTCAAAAGGAGACACTTTTGGGCAGGTTATCAATTTTGAGATTTTTACATAACTTAAATATAGAGATATTTTGCTCCACAACACCGTTTTCTCCAATGAAATCCGACATGCCTAAGCGAAGATATTGAGTTCGTAAGTTATGGTATTATAAAATTGGAAATTGAGATATCGGCCTTTAAAAATATTATTGACAATGTTGAGAATAGGAATTACCTTGAAATATATCTCAAAAAATACAAGATGCCAGTTATATTCCGGTCTGAAACTATCAGAAAATATTGTTAACATTAATAACATCACAAATTCGCAACAAACCCAAATTGTGAAAAAATCAACCCGGGGCAGATTTTTGGTTATTTCTCCGTTTACGATCCTGCCCAAAAGTGTCTCCTTTTGACATGACACGTCACATATTGTCACAGTGCTACGATAATTGCCTAACTTGTTTTTGTAATTTTGAGAACGAGTTCAAAACATGGTTTAAACATGCATTTAAATATATTTAGTCACCAATCTTTGCACAAGAACAAATGATAATGAAACAAATTAATTAAAAGGAATAATCAGAAATGATTAAGGTGATTATGTGACTGATGCATGTGTGAACCATATTTTGTACTTTTTTTTCAAAATTACAAAAAATGAGTTAGGCAGGGTAAGCCACACTGCCCCCTCCCACAAACATATCATGTCATTTTGAAAGCAACTTACTTGATGAATCCAGCTTTCAATCCCATGCTGAAAGAAAAAAGACAGTAAAGTCACAAAAACGTTCATGATCTATATACTACTCGTATTTATTCAGACTGCCGTTAAGTTGTGTGGAAGAAAAGTATTGATTTCCATTGATTTGTGTGGAAGAAATTTGAATTCTTTTCCTAAATCATGCCATATACATATTTCTATGCATGAAACACATAAAACAGCGTAATTATGTTATAACAGCATGATTTATTACTCAGAGTTCCACGCCTAAAACGGCGATCATCAGATAAATAGCTGAACACTATTTCTATGCATGCATGGAAGTATACAATTCATCCTCTACTTTAGAGGGGTTCATAAACTGGGCAAATTTACAGAATGAATACTAACTTACAAGAGCCTACAATTCTCTCCTGTGTTATGCACAGTTTGATGACCTCTGACATTAGAATCATCTCACTTACCACTGCACCAGTCCAATCAGAGTTACCAAACTAAATAACAATGGGGGCGCGGTGGCGCAGCAGTACGGGCTCCATCTCGCAAATTGGAGGGCTGCGAGTTTGAGCTCGACGGTGCCATAGTGTTGTGCACTTGGGCAAAGCGCTTTAACTCAGTTGCCTCTCTCGACCCAGGGATGAAATGGGGAGTTGTTAGGAATATTGTCAGGTGTCACAGCCAAAGCAGTCTACATCAAATAATTTAGTTACCTTTTTTGTCTGCTTGGATCTGTCGGTGTTGAATCGGTAGTGGGTGAAACGCCTCCATCTGACCCCAAAGAGTGCACTGAGGTGGTGGAACGAACAGAACTTGCCCTTCTACGATAAAAATTTGATGAAGAAAAGATATAAAAAGTGCTTAAATTCATATATAAAAACAGATTGGTATGTACCACACAACATCAACAACAAATAATAATAACCATAAAACAATGTATCATAAAAAATGTATTGTATTGTTACAAAGTGAAATTTTGTGTTTCACATAGTGGCGTATCGACCTGACACCACTTTTTATACGCATATTATAATAGTAAACAAACTAAGAAATGAAAAATATTGCATGTTATACTCACTACATTCCATGCATATCAGACCGATACGCCACTATGGAATGAAGCCAATGGAAAGTAATGCTGTAGGGATTATACAGAATTTACATGGCGACTGAGGTGGCGTAAGGTATTGAGTTGTGCATGTTTTCTATAGTGATGTATCGTTTTGTATTTATTGTTTTCAATTTGCCAGTAATAATGTGTCTTTCTTTCTTTTGAAAGTTATATAAAGATAAATCTATTTATTTTACTACAGAAATTTTACATCAATTACAAAATAAAATGAATGTCTGATTTACACAACTCGATTTTATATTGACATTTCTTCAAACCTGATTTTCTCGATAATACGCCACTATGGAATGAAGCCGAGGAATTGTTGTAAAGTATGATATGGGCATAATGTAGGGCTGCTAAGAATGCACGATTTTGGAGGCCAAAAACACACCCGATTTTCCAAAAAACACAAAAATCCATGATTTGAAAAATGCAAAATCTAAAAAAAAAAAAAGTGCTGCCATCATTAAAAAATTTGAAAAAATAAATAAATAAAAAAATTATGCGTTAAAAAAAAAAAAAAAAAACATTTTATGGATTTGGAGATTCCCTTGACCTAGATTTTTTAGATTTTTTCAGAAATGTCAAAAACATATTTGGAGTTAAAATAGGCAATTGCGCCTCAAAAATGAACACAATTATGTATTCTTAGCAGCCCTAGCATAATGTATCTCCAGGTCATACACGTATAGGGACAGTTCATGCCAATCTGGTAATGTATTTTTGTCAATTTTTCAATGTGCTGATATCCAAACACATAGATGGGGGGGGAGCACAACAATATATACAACAATGTGTCCTGTAAAACTTACGGTTTTGAAGGTGTATTTGCATCTTCTTCTTCGTCCACATGAGAGTACTTGTTTACTTCTACTGGAGATGTTGATGGGACTCCTTTTAATCTGTAATTCAATTGATCACATGTTGTTTTAATGCTTTTCATGTTAGTCATAGGCATCATCATAAAAAGTACAAGTTTTGAGATAATTATCTCAAAATATCAAGAGTTATCTCAAGAACCACTGAACCAATACCAGGCTTGTTTGTATTCATGTTGATGCATTTTTCATGCTGATTCCTAATATGGTCATGAAAATGTCCAATTCTGAAATTGTTGAATTTTTTTTTAAATTAAAAACTTGTCATCTGCACTGCAGTCAATCCCGACCTACCTACCCTAACAAATTTTCATGTTACACCAATCAAACTATTTTTTAGGCCTTTGTTATAACTATTTAAACCATATTAACTATAATTAAACCAAGGTCATGGGTTAAGCTCAGCACTTGAGAATCGCAAAATGTATCGTTCACAAAGTTGGGGAAAACTTAGTGACTGGAATCCTCAAGAGCGTTCATAAGTTTTTGCTATGCGAGAGAACCACCCTCCATGTGGACGTGCCTACTGTAGGAGAGGCTACCCTGCTTCAAAAGAATGATTAAATTAAAAACACATATATTTTTCATCTAAAAACACATATATTTTTCATCTAAAAACACATATATTTTTCATCTAAAAACACATATATTTTTCATCTAAAAACACATATATTTTTCATCTAAAAACACATATATTTTTCATCTAAAAACACATATATTTTTCATCTAAAAACACACATATTTTTCATCAGTAGGGATAAGCTTTCAAACCTGAACTCTGTTGAGTCAGGGATTGTCTTTGGGAATTTGCAGGAGAGCATTAAATAACTCTTCTGGAGCCTTCAATGAGAGCTGTTTAGAGTATTTACAATAGAATTAAAAGGCAGTCCCTGTTGAGTTATACAGTCTTTCCACGTAATTACTTTTTTCCTCAGACTTACCGAAAACTAGACATTTGATTTCTTATTTCTGTCTTCAAATTAGTTAGTGAGAAATTGAACACCCCCGTCTGTGGAATGGCATTGGCTGTTGCTTCGCCGATAGAATGTGTAGGAAGCTCCACCCTGTCCAATACAGGTGGCAATCCTATAGAAAGTGAAATAAAAGGAAGACACTATGTTGGCTATGATGATGTATATTCATTATGTTGGCTATTTAGAGGTTAATAACTGCACATCGGTTATTTGGAGGGCATTGTGAAAAATCTAAACATTTTGCCTTTGGAACCGAGGAATATTCAGTCAAATTAATTAATTAAAATGATATCTTTTTATTCTGTATCAACTTTGTAGATTTGTAAATACAATAGTTACAATTTGTCCTTCAAAATTTGTAAACATCATATTATATATAGGAGAGAGAGCTTGGTTAGAAAGCATTCAGCCCTGAAATTGTACTATTCTAAACATACAAATGTAGTGCCCGTTAGAATATGACCATTGAAAGGTCAACTGGCTCACGCTTTCTTTGCTAAGAACTACTGATCAAAATGGTCACAACACAAAGCCTATGACATATCATAATTCGGTGTATAAGCCTAGGCTTAAATCAGAAACCAATGTATACTACGAGGGGTATCAAAAGTTTTAGAAATCGCCCAGAAGTGAAAGAGCTATATCAATGAAATTTTGTCAGTGCAATCACTGGTCCTTATGTACACTATGGTGCAAAAATGGTCTCATAAGTATGTTTACTTTTTTTTACAGGCGACGCTAGATGCTAATAACCTGCTGCCCCAGTTACTGCGCATAAACTGCAAGATTGAGAAAATTTAGGCAAGCAGCGTTATTAAGATCCTGCATTTGAAGGGTTGCAGTGCCTAGAAAATCGATGATGAAATGAAAGTTATTTTCGGTGGTGATTGTGATATTGTCACTGTTGCTTTTTGGAAAATGAATTTTTATTTCATCACAGATTTTTTGGGCACTGTAACCCTTAAAATGGAACATAATCATGCTACATGCCTCAATTTTCTCCATTTTGCTGAATACGCGGTTACATAGGCAGGTACTGACATCTAGCGCCTGTAAAAAAGTAAACATTCTTATGAGACCATTTTTGGCATCATAGTGTACATAAGGACCAGTGATTGCACTGACAAAATTTCATTGATATAGCTCTTTCACTTCTGTGCGCTTTCTAAAACTTTTTGATACCCCCTCGTATAGCTAAAATAATAGTTTCTCGATCATGAGAGCTCAATAGGCACGCAGTGACAATTACGTCGGCGTACAATGCCTACCACATACGCTTTGGGTAGCGTTGCATTTCCTGTGCGTGCACAATCGATCACACTATCGTTTGATTCCACTAAACTTGCGAAATTATGCAGTACATGCAGTACATTCATACTCTCATGATCGACAAATTATTATTTTAGCTATAACATGCAGTACATCAGCGAATATCACACTCAATCTGAAATTGCAACATTGAATGCTGAAAGTTGCATTAGTTTTTAAAGTCGTCACTGGGTGGGAAAAAAATGTACTTTTTGCCCTTGAACATGGATGAAGCAAACCATTCAATATAAAGAATACTCCTACAAGGCTTTATCCATGTTCAAGGGCCAAAAATATATGAGGTTTTTCCCACCCAGCGACAAAGCATTTTCTAAGGTCACAATTTGAGGGATGAATCTACCTGTCCATGGATCACCATGCTTTGCTTTGATACGCTGCGTACTCACAAGGCCCGTTGTCGGTTGGTGTAGCGCCTAGTAACGAGAAAAAAACAATTGATTTAAAAACACAAATAGATTTACTTGTTGACAATACCTGCATAAATTGTGGTAGAAACCAAAGGCAGATAGACACAATTTTAAAGGCCCACTTTAGCGATTTGCTCATTAGGAGGATTGTAAAAATCATCAAAATTCAGATTTGTGCACCTTTGTTAGTATCATATATGTGCTAACGTAGTCAATAGCCATGTATTAACCCTAACCCAACCCATGGGTTTTTTTTGCTATAGGTAGGGAAAGAAGAAACAAAAAAGGAAAGAAGATGAACAAAGAAGTCACTTGGTATTCCAGGGATTTGAACCGCGGACCCCTCACATACCATGTGGAAGGGGGGTTTCGCTGGCCTGAGCAGCGCGATTCTGTGGGTCTATATGACTTGGGCTGATTGCATCATGGCATCACATATGGAATGTACATGTATGCATGTGCAGTGCTTTTCATAGTGGGCTTTAGTGAGTTCACCTGAAGCTGTAATATTTTTACTTTACGTGTAATTATAACTGCTGTTTCAATAAACCCAATCGCCATTGTAACTTCCGGTTTTTGAGAACAGTTTTGGGACACTTTGACCTCTGCCATTTCGAAAAAATTGCTGTAATTATTATCAATTTATTTATTATTGTCATAATATTATCATTAAAATATTTAATTTATTCAATAATAATGTTTTTAAATGGATTTGAAACAAAAAAAGCCCATTGCGATCAAATTCACATTCCATTTGAATTTCATACACCATCTATATCTAAAATTCATACTCCCTGTGGAAGATATTTAAAAAATCTTCCACAGAGGGAGTGTGAACATAAATTTGGAATAGCCCAGTATTTTATGCAATAGACATTATTTATTGTGTTCAAATTGACCTATGTAATTGTTGTTTGTTTCATGGTCCAGTAAGACAAAATATTTTGTACATAAAATCCCAGAATCCGGGCCCAGAATGGTCCTTTAATTGAGGGGTATAGGGAAGTGAACAGTGGTAGACCAAATTAGGTCAACTGTGGGAGGATTTCCTTTCACAATGTGTAAACAATGACTGGCGGATTACGTCTATCACCTTTTATCAATGGTCTATTTTTGTTGTATGTATGTTAAATACTGGTACTTTTATTTTGTAAAAAAAAAGGGGGTACTACACCCCTGGCTGATTTCATGCCTATTTTTGCATTTTTCTCAAAAATTATAGCGCATTGGTGATAAGTAAAATATGTATATTATAGGGGCAAGGACTACAACTACTGCACTGTTAATTCAGCAACTCAAGTAGTTATTGATTTATTGATCAAATATTGCTTTTCCCTCATTTTTGACTGTAACTCCACAACTGTGTTGAAATAAAATTCCCAGTGCAGTATTTGTAGGGAAAAAAAGATTGATCTGCTTACAGCTGGGGATGATGTTAGGTATGATGTCCTTTCTCTGGATAATGTTGTCCTATGAGCGCTGTATTCCCGACGTCTTTGCTGCAGTTCTTGAAGCCAGAACATCTTAGTCTGGCGATCTTTGGCCTCCAGGTGGTACACACGGCCTTCCGTACTGTTACAATCAAATTGTTAAACATTTCACATGTTACATGTATATAAGATCGATTGGATCGCATAGGAAAATTGTCGAAAAGTGGCTTGTGCCCCTCCCCATCAGGACCAGTGCCCCCCAATCATGGTCGGATGACCCCACTTTGCCACTGAGTGAATATGAGAAATATTAAGTCTTATTTTATTGGGCAAATGGCAAGTTGTAAAGTTGTTTTCATTAAACTTCCGTGGTCGTGCCTGTGCGAATCGCGTACACGAGCGTAAACACAAAAGCAATAAACAATCACGCTGATTGGCTGATCAATGCACTTGACAACAAGCCGGCTGACACATTGGTCTTCGGCGCGGCGCGTAGTAGGCAACCTTGTCACTTCTACGCGATCGCAATTCACCAGCGTGTACCCGGACCACGGAAGTTCAAAGAAAACAACTTTAATTATTAAATTTTAATTTTATGACTGAAAATTCACACACCTACAATCCAGGAAAAAAATGTTGACACACTTTGCCTGTCTTTTGGTACATCTCTGCCCCCGTTCCCCCAATTCAATGTTGACACACTTTGCCTGTCTTTTGGTACATCTCTGCCCCCGTTCCCCCAATTCAATGTTGACACACTTTGCCTGTCTTTTGGTAAATCTCTGCCCCCGTTCCCCCAATTCAATGGCGGACAAAGCCATGTTGTCAACAGATCTGTGGGCGTAGATCACAAGGGAGATTGGGGGGGGGGGGGGAAATCCCCTCAATATTTTGCCCGGGGTGGTCTATACAATCATGGCCTGTATGACACGGTTTCAGATTTGAAGCAGGTTTGACTGCCAAAAATGGGAAAATATAAAGTTTCAAAAAATATTGTTTTAAATATGTTTTCTAGACTGAAATTTTGTGCAGAATTCATTTCTGAAGTTAGAAATGCACAATCTGTCATTGTTTTCCTGATATGAGCATTACAGTAGAGGCATATGCTTTTGACGGAAATAAAAATATGAGATCCATAAGTGACAACATCATCACAACATATTTGAACTTTATTGGCACACTTATAATGGCTCTGCAAGGCTCACATCATGTTGTAGTGCAAGTCTGACATCTGATTGGTGCACACACGTTGAACATAGGTCACATAATTGCGCAATATTACAGGTACATGTACTAATTGTTCCCGATTTTGCTCAAAAATGGGGTGGCGAGTCAATTTGATAAAAATATTAGAACTCAAAAAATATGCATTTTTGATACTATATCCCTGTAGTACTGTATCATGGGAATAACTGATTAGTTTTTCTGAAGTCAGAAATGCAAAATCTGTCATTGTTTTCCTGATATGAGCATTACAGTAGAGGCATATGCTTTTGACGGAAATAAAAATATGAGATCCATAAGTGACAACATCATCACAACATATTTGAACTCTATTGGCACACTCATAAAGGCTCTGCAAGGCTCACATCATGTTGTAGTGCAAGTTTGACATCTGATTGGTGCACACACATTGAATATAGGTCACATGATTGCGCAATATTACAGGTACTAATTGTTCCCGATTTTGCTCAAAAATGGGGTGGCGAGTCAATTTGATAAGAAAATTAGAACTAAAAAAATATGCATTTTAGCACAAGTTTGGTATTATATCCCTGTAGTACTGTATCATGGGAATAACTGATTAGTTTTTTAAACATGTCGCCCTCATATTTTTTTTTTTTTTTTTTTTTTTTTTTTTTTATTTTTCAAATGCCAAATTTTATGTAATTTACAGATGTCACAAATTGATAAAAAAATTAGAAAAGAAAATTGAGAAGGAATGGAAAGATATTAATGTTATACCAAAGTAGGAACTTATACTGTGCATAACTGATTAGTTTTTCAAGCCTATATAGCTCTTGTAGTTTTCTTGTAATCCCAATTTTTATAAATGGTGGGAATTTTTACACACAATCAAAATTTTAGGGGGTAGGGGAAACATTTTTACATTTTGCAAGTCTTTCCCTTAGTTAAAATGAACAAAGTTAGGTATCAAATGAAAGCCCATTCAATCAATATTGCATAGACTGATAGGTCAACCATCACTGTAGCAAGAGTTATGATTTTTCAAATCAATTTTTTTGCAGAAAACGGCTTATTTTGGCATGTCAATTGTCACGAGGCATGTCATATTTGAATGATTATGGCACGCAAATGATTAAGTCAATCACAAAAAAAATACCTGAATCCATCAAATAGTACCCTCAGCTGATATGTTAACATTTTAAAGGGCCATATCTATGTATATTGTAGACTCTATGAGTATACAAAGTTGGCATGTGAAAATTTTTGTCACCCAAAAAGTGTGTATTTCGGGCAAAATCGGCCACAAAACAACATTTTGTAGCAAAACGATGTACGATGCACGAAAAAAAAAAAAAAAATCATGTTCTACAAACAATTTTACCCTAGAAAAGACACCTTAGACATAAAACATAGCTATTTTCACTCTGGGGTGAATTTTTACACACTTTGGTAGTGAAACCTGCTTCAAATCTGACACCATGTCGTATGTGGGTTTCTAACCAAATTAACCTCATATTTGGCCATTTTAGCCCCAATTTTTGCACTCTGCATGCAAATTTATTCCACTTTTGCACCATATTTCACCAGTTTGGTTTCAATATGGCAAAATTTTAAGCGCGTTTGTACAATAAACTTATTCTGTCGCCAAAAGGTGCTCCATTCACTATACTTCAAGAAATTTTTTCCAACCCCATCCCCCCAATGTCAAACAGAAATTTACGCCACTGGATCTGTGAGACCCTCCAACATTGAAAGATGGGGAGTGGGGAAGGGTGTGATACAGGGGGCAGTATGTGCTTCACATAACTTGCATGCATGTTTCACACGCCTCTCCAATTTAGATAGGGCACGCTTTTCAATTGTCGTCTGCATCGCATACTGTCGTATATCTCAAAAGGCTGCCTTGTGGGATTTTATTAATGTCATCTATTTGTAATGAGATACACTGTAAAATTAACTTGCTATTAATTTTGAGGTATTATCACAATATATTTATTTATTTATAACATTCGGCCGAAGCCAGGCTACAATGTAAGCCCAATAGTGCTCAGAGGCTACTAAATTTAAGGGATGCCATCCGGATATGATGGGACAGGGATACGGGAAGAGATCCGATTTTAGATCTCATGTCCATTCATAAAAGAAAGGAGCATGCTGAAATATAAAATAACAATCGGAAATATAACAGTGAAAACAAAAATCACACAAGGCAGCCTTTTGTGATACAACAGTATGTGCCAACTATTCTTTCCCAGGATTTGTAGCTGCCATAACTTACCATATTTGGAAATGTCCTGGTGCTTCTGTTGCCACATTGAAATTCAATGATGCATTGGAAATATCTATAGACCTGGATTTATCAGAAAAAGAGAAAATAAACAATACAAAATGTATTCTTCTAAAAGGTCATATACAGTATAAATGGAATTTACGGAAAGAATAATAAAATTATATACCATTGTCAACTACCGGTACAAGATTTACAGTTCCTTGTTTCCTCAAATTCAGGACCAGATAGACTATTTTTAGACCTGAACTGCAGGAAAAACCATGAAAATAATGCACCATGTATCAGAGGACAGAAAAAGAATTCCCAATTTCTTACTTCTTGATTCAAGGCCCAACAATAATAATATATAAATAATTGATTGCTGTAAGCAGCCTTTTATTTTCCTTGAAATTTTCTTTCAATTATATTTCTTTCTTTTCTCTTCATACCGGCCAGCATGCTTATAGATTTTAAGCTTGGCTTTAGTATTTTGTTTGAGCCTGCTCCCATCAAGACCAGTAGTGGCGTAGGATTTTGGAACCGAGGGGGCACAACTTGTAAATGTACCGATGGAAATATTTTTTACCGACGGAAGTTGTGATTTGTTGACCCCAAAATTTTTTTTATGGTTTGAAAAAGTGAAGAGCAACAAAAAAAAAAAAAAAAAAAAAAAAAAAAAAAAAAAAAAAAAAAAAAGATAATATGCGTTTAATTCACAAATTTTCATCCTTTTCTTTACAATTCTCCCCTTTTTCCTGTCACCCTGGGTGAAAATGAGTCTATTATGAACAAAATTTTTTTTTCAACAACACCTTCCGTCTACCGACGGTCTTACATGTACCGACGGCCATGATGAGCGGTGCCCCCCTGGCCCCCCCACTGGATACGCCACTGATCAAGACCAAAGCCAGTGCTGTACGGTGCAAAATTGATTGAGGAGCCAATAGCTCCTAACTTGATAAATTTAGGTGCCCAAATTTTGCTCTCAAGTAAAAATACTGAGGTGCCAACTCATTATATTCCAACCACTCAAATTCATTTTTTAGGCTTACTTCCATGTCCAGTTCCATGACCTTAGACAAGCATCATTAATAGTATCAGTAGCTGTTGGATTCCCTGATTTGATTGTTTCATCTTCTTTCTCCTTGTTCCCAAAGTTCATCAAATTCAAAGTTCTTTTTGACTTTAACGCCATCTTGAGTTAAAAACAATTTGACCTAAACTTTTGACCTAAATCCTATCCTATTTGTTGGCGATTAAAAGCTTCAACAGTTGGTTGCCATTGGCGCCAGGGATAGAAGGTTAAGTCGCATCAGACAAAATCTAGTCGCCAATGTCGCCCAAGCGTGTATCCACTTAGATATGGCTATGAATTGGGCACATTTGGGCAATTGGGTGCTGACTGTGAAGAGGTATATTGGCGGGTCCTAAAATTTACTATAAAGTTCTATAAAGGTATAGAGAGTCAGTTTTCCCCAGTTTGTGTTGCACATCCATACAGCTGAAGACCAGGCTAGAGGAAACCGAACTAATCAGAATGAAGGACAGGAGGATATGGTGTACTGTTGTCATGGTTCATCCAAATCAAAATTTAATTGTATCTAAGATAAAATGATCATTAAATCAGTTGACTAATGAACCATTATCTTCTACATCAAAAGTTCATGCCTCTATTTATCAAACCTTAAAATATATGATACTGCAAACTTTTGTTGTGGATTTTTAGCATTTCACCACAATTCCTTTTAATCTTTTTATCATTATTTCCCATTTGTATGAAAACCAATTGCTTCTAAAAAACCACTAATACTGAAATGAAAAATCATAATTCAGATGCATCAATTTTTGTGTTTCAAATTCTGGAAATAAATCTGGAACTCACTTTTTGCAACTTTGCTGCTACATTGCATCTGGAACCCCCAGACTTCATCAGGCAACTGACCTAATGGACTATACTTGATTCGTTTTACCTTGACAGTCGCGGGGGGTCCTTTCGAATGTTCCAATGAGTCAAATAGGGCCCAAACTTACGCTAGAGTGAACACGATAATGCGATTGATTTTCTTACACATAAAAATACGGCCAATTCAGAGAGAAAATCTTGTTTCTCGTATAGGGTCTACTATAGACAATTTCTTTTTGTTGGGCAGCCGCTGAGCTACATCTTTTCACTAATTATAGATACTTCATAACATGTTCCCATGTTGAAAGTTGACAAGCTATTTCTACTCGCTTTAAAGAGAGCGCAATTGAATGAAGATGATTTATTTATGCTAGGATTTCATTTAATATAACTATTTTTTATTTTAATAATACCCCATACCTAACCAAGAACATAAGAAAATATTGTAAAGGCCATAAATATACACACTCAGGCATAGGGAGACAAACATGATAAAGTTAATCTGTTCTTTTCATTCGCGATCATTAACCTTTGAAACATTTCACATCCACGCTGTTTGCCTCAATGCCTTCTCGGCAATCTCGGGCCATAGGCCTATAGTCATGATAGTAATTTAAATCGTGAAACCGTAGAACGATCTGTTGGTCAGCATAGATATTGAAAAAAATTGAATCCCATCACATCAATTCAAAGCTACACCCTTTTTTGAAATACTGGTTACCAGCGACTTAAAATGAATTGACAATAGCCACATGATAGATGGCTACATGCAGGTATCCGGCTGATGGCTCGGTCCTATGCATGAGATAACTTGAAACAAAGTCCCCCTCTCACGTTTATTGATGGTTGCTCAATGCACTCCCAGATGGCTTCTCTAACCTCTCCTATGCCTAAAGCCATGATTTCTCTGTGTTACAAAATTGAAAATCCGTGTTACAAATTTATGATTTCTGTGATTTTCCGTTTTCCACAATAAAGCACTAAAAAGTTAGAACAAACATGTTTTAAAAGTGTATTTTGTGATTTTTGTCATGCCTTAGGCCTAGAATTAATGCTAGAATGGATTGTTTAATGGTTTATTACTGCTAAATAAACACTTTACTTTGTTTTATTTTGCAAATCAACACAAAAGTTGTTCATTATTTTGTGGCATTTTCAATTTTCTGTGAGCAAACCCTGAATTCTGTGAATTTGTCCGTTTTTCCGTATCACGGAGAAATCATGGTTTTAACTATGCCACTGTTTCTCCTTATTTAGAATAATGACTTCCTACTTTTTAATTGAATGTCCTGTATCCTTTAAAAATAGGAACAGCAGTCCCAGATAGGTCGTCCGAAGATATGGGTAGTAAACATTACACAGAGTAAACATTTTTTTTGCATCTTTGTGAAACTCTTTTTGTCATTTTCAGTCAATTTTACAAGTTGACCTCAAATGACCTTTGACCTCAGTATGTGACCTTGAACAACAACATTACACTACAGGAAAGCTCCCAAAATGTAGCTTTGGCTCAAGTTTTGTTGCAATTGTAAGTAAACTGTTTATGTGAGATAGATTTTGTATCATCAGCCTGTTTACAAGTTGACCTCAAATGACCTTTGACCTCAGTATGTGACCTTGAACACAACCATAACATTAAAGCTCTCGTAATGCAGCTTTGGCTCAAGTTTGATTGCAAATGGATGTAAACTGTTCATGTGAGACCAGATTTTATATTTTCAGTCCATTACATGTTAACCTCAAATGACCTTTGACCTCAGTATATGACCTTCAACACCACCAACAGATGAGGGTTCCTATAGTGCAGCTATGATCAAAGGTTGGTTGCAACAGGATTTGAACTGTTCATATGAGACCAAAAAGCCTTACATAATTGTTGACATAAACACACACAGCAACACACCCCGACTGACTGATGGACAGACGGACGGACGACCTGTGATGCCATAAGGTCTTTTCCTTTGAACAACCTAAAAATGGAGGTACATAGTGATGTTTTGCGATTTGTTGGTGCTGAATTTTCTTTGATCAGTTCGAGTTGCCTGATGAAGTTGGGTGGTTACAGAGTATACAGACGCAATATAGAAACGTTGCCAACAATTTAAGATTAATTTCAAAATTCTGTTTACAAGTACTTGATGACTAAGGGTCAAGGGACTATTCACAAACACTTGTAACCGGGGGGGGGCCCCCTAACATAAGTTTACACTATTTTCTATGGGGTTGACGTTAATTTTTCAAAGCCAAAAGGCGGGTGGAGGGGCTGAAAAAATATGTGATTTTTACTTTTGGCATCAGGCCCGGGAAGTGTTTGTGAACAGTCCCTACTACAACATTCACTATACTCACCCTAATGGAATAAGATCATGGGCAGAACGATAATAGTAGAGATGACATCTTTGGTTGTCATAAACAAACCTGCAAAATGGAAGGAAAAAAGATACTTTCATTAATCCTTTTAAAATATATAAAATAACATTGGAATGTTTGAAGAAGCAATGGGCTATTCCATTTAAAATCCACAAGGAAAGTCTTCTACTGATGGAGTAGGTTAAATGGGATTGGCTTGAGTTAATTTGTTTGTAACTTTACAAATGGTTATTTGAGTTTTTTGATTTGATTTGATTTGATTTGTTCGGGTTTTGACAACCCTGGATAACCCAAGAAAGCCTCTATTGAAGCTTATTTCCATTGGGGTCCATTTGAACACCGGACGGGTTGGGAACAGTCAGGGGTTAACACCCTACTCTTTTCAAAACTGGCTACGAGATACATGTACAGGTATGGCTCTCTGTACACGGGACCGACGGCTTAACATCCCCTCCGAAGGACGGAGTACTTTCATGATTCATTTACCCAATTCTAAATGAACCATGGGGAGAGCGGAAGTCTGAATTTAATCTACAGAAGTTGCCAATTAATTTCAGACTTTTTTTTTCCAAGTCAATATCCCAGCAAATCGCCACCGCAGGGAATCGAACCCGGGACCTCATGCACTAAAGGCAAGTACCCTAACCATTGCGCCACGCTCTCCCTAGGAAGGGTTAAAAGTTTAGTGAAATGGACCCCAGGTGTATCCAATATTTTACACTACAAACTATAGGACTATGAACCATCGTTGGCACCAGGAGCTCATTTTAGCTCCTGGTAATATATCCAGGCCTTATATTAAGTACATGTATGCCTGATCAGGAGCTAATATGAGCTCCTTGTCCCAAAGATGGCTCCTAGTCCTATAGTTTGTAGTGTAAAATATTGGACACACCAGGAGCCAAAACTTGGCAACCATGGGGTAAAAAAACCCTGCATGCTGGTTAATATAAGCCTACAATACGAGGGGGTATCAAAAAGTTTTTGAAATCGCCCAGAAGTGAAGGACCTATATTGATGAAAATTATGGTACAAAAATGGTCTCATTTGTATGTGCAATTTTTTTTAACAGGTGGTGCTAGTTTGGATGTAAGCGCAAAACCTTTTCATGATAAGACCCTCCACTTTCCCCACTGTGGCTGCATCATCCCCAAGACGACACCACCCATCTTCATACATGCAAATTAGAGTCAACTCAGCGACCTACGCAAACAGCTTTTTTCCATGGACAATACCACACTGGAACAGACTGCCCCACGACATATTAGACATACCAGACTACAAAAATTTCAAGACCGCCGTTAGGGACTACCTCAACTAAATTTCGCCATATCCAGCCATAGGTCATTGGTTTGTACCAACTCTGATGCGATGCGGGTACCCGTTTATTCAGAGGATAATGTCCAGATCCAGATCCAGAAGTGATGGACGTCCACTTCTTGGCTTGGTGAGGGACATGTGGCCAGTTTGGAAATTCCTTTTTCAAAAAGCAACAGTGCCACATGATGGGCAATCATCACCATAGACAGCCTTCATTTCATCATGGATTTTCTGGGCATTTTAGGCCTATAACCCTGCAAATGCAGGAACTTAATCACACTGCGTGCCTCAATTTTCTCCATCTTGCAGGTTATGCGCGCGCATACTGCCCATTTGGCACCACCTGTAAAGAAACCCGGAAGTGAACCAGAAGTCAGTGTTTCTAGTTCATATTTCGTCATTTTTGCGTGAGTTTTAAGTTTGCCTAATGATTGTAACGGGAATTTTCATTCTAAAATTGACCTTGAATAAATGCCCCCCCCCCCTCCTTGGGAAATGTAAGGCCCCGGGTGCGTTTATTTGACGAAATACGGTAAGATGGTTTATTGGCAAGCTTTTTGGATCATGATTTTCATTTGAAGGAAGTAAACTTGTTCAAATATGTGCAATGTAGCCTACATACATGTAGCAAACTTTCACAGTGTGACAATTGTTGGAAGATAACAAGCAAGGTTATATGAAAGTTAAACCTTTAAAAACCACATGTTTAAAAAGAGAAATCCTTGAGCAACGTACACCATTACTGCTATTTCATGATTTCCCATGTGGTGTTTCCCGCCTATACCGGTCAACCATTATAAAATATATTCTAACATTTATTTGATTATTTGAACCTTTTTTAAAGTTCCAAGGCTTCTAACAAATGCAATTTACAGTGTGTGTAAAAAAATTCTCCAACTAGCTACCTAGCCTAATTTTTTTTAAATGTAAATGCCAATCAAACATTTTGGCCTAAACTGTGGTGTAGATCTCGTTTTGCCATGTGGCTGTAAATTGGTGTAAAATCCCGGTGTGAAGGGAGCATCTTCATAGGTTTAGATCCCGTGGGGAACTGGGGATAGGGAGGGAAATCCCCCCAATATTTTCATAGGGGATGGTGCATACAATCACCCCCCCCCATGCCTGTATTTGGGTTTCTCACCAAATTAACCTCATATTGGCCATTTTAACCTGGCAAAAGTGGTAATTTTTGGCAAATTGATTCCACTTTTGTACCATATTTCTACAGTTTGCTTCAATTTGCATGATTCTTGTGCATTTGTACCATAAACTTAATTTATTGCTAAAAGGTGCTGAATTCACTATACTTATAAATTTCCAACCCCATCCCCCAAAGTCAAAAAGAAGCTATGCTAATGAGCATCTTTCCCTCCCATAATAATTTACCCGGATCAAATGTGTGCGAAGCATGCAAATAATTTACCATCTTGAGACTAAAAAATGCTCAATAATGTAAAAACTGCAACAAATACACACAAAAATGTGCAATCTTTAAAGCTAATTATAAAATGGTCAAATGACTCAAATATGAGGTTTTTTGGTCAAAAACACACACATTTGCGTAACATTGGTGTGATGATCATGATTGTGTGGACTGCCCAACCTTGTTGAATATTTACAAGATGCTATTTAGAGAGTCAGGTGAAGTTGGCGTGAAGAAAAACAGGCAGTGTTGTGGGTCTCGAGACCAGCCAAGCCTGGTCTTGGTCTCGGTCTCGGACCTGCTGGTCTCGGTCTTGGTCTCAGCCCTCCTGGTCTTGAGGTCTCGGTCTGAGACCAGGTTTGAGACCAGTAAAATAGCACCATTTTGGTCATTTGGCAGCCCTGGATCTGGATCTTAAAGGTCTGTAACCAGGGGTGAAATTAAGTGGGAGACGGGAGCCATTTGGCCCCCAGAAACTCTGAAATGGCCCCTGGTTCCATCTCAATTTTAGTTGACCAGGGTACACTTCTCACAAAACTGGCCCCCTGGATAGTGAACCAAAAATATCAAATTACAAGCAAATAGTGCTTATTTAACTCATCCAGCACATCTTTGGCCCCTTGGTAATTGGAAATGGCCTGTGGTTCTTCCAAATCTTGGTGAACCAGGAGCCACTTTTTTTGCCAAAGTGGCCCCTGGTTCAAGCTCTCTTATTTTCACCCTTGTCTGTAACCCAATCGATAGATTTATCCCCTCCCCCATTTTTCTCATTGTTGATGAGTTTTTAGTATCATATGATTATAATCGATCATATTTTACTTATTACCATCCTGAAATGTTTCTACCATCCTGAAATAGCTACAGTGATACCGGGCCGGATTAATACAATATTCCTGCTATGTGCACACTTTCTAATTACTGGGTGTCCCAAAAATGTTTTTTTGAAAATAATCGACATGTAATTTAAATTTTGACAAATATAAACGTTCTTTTCATGACATACTCTATATAACCCTGTTCACATTAGAAATTTTCATCATTCGACGAAGATAAGTTAATCTTGATTAACTAATTAAGCATGCGTACAAATTACGCTGAAAGACCGAACGAAGACAATGCACTGTACACATTCACGAAAATTAACAAAGCTCGACAAAGCTATTAACGCCCGGCTATTATTAAAACCGGCGAAGGTCACTTGTCACATGATTACTTTCCTTCGTTGAACGAAGCGAGCGTACACATTACAAAATTAGCTTTGTTGAACGAAGTATTCCTTCGTCGAAACAACCTTTTTAGCTTCGTTGAACGAAACAATTTCGTTCGAGGTTCGTCGAAAGAAGAAAATTTCCTAATGTGAACAGGGTCTATGTTCCTTCTACAAGTTCTAATAACAAGTTCACAAAGTGCATATTTAGCCTACATTCCACGCATTCCTGAGTAAGCTGTCTGTAGATGTGACATAATGCTACACAAGGCTCATTACCACCGTCACAGCCACTGTGCATTTGGCGGGGCATGCAGTATTTTAATCTCATGAACAGAGAAAACTTGTTCAGCTTTATTTCAAGTGCTGTACATTATTCCTAAAATACAAAATGTAGGTCTATATAGCATAACACAGCAGTGATTTCAACTCAACACAAGGCGGTTCTCGAACCACGAGTCTCGCCTGCTTTTGTGACCGCCTGCTTTTGCGATAACTGTTGGTAGAGAGGTAAATGAATTTGGCGGTTATCGGCTGGGCACGATTATCTGGCCGATGGTAACTGTACCCACCAAGTTTCATGCCCATGCAACAGTTTTTACTAATATGACCTCAGATGACCCCTGGTGGCCCTGAAATGACCTTCTCAAATTTTGGCTCTATTAAAATGTTGACTGTACCCCTCGTATAAGTTTCATGCCCATACGACAGTTTTACTAATTTGACCTCAGATGACCCTGGTGGCCTCGAAATGACCTTCCAAAAATTTGGCTTTAAATGTTGACTGTACCCATCAAGTTTCATGCCCATACGAGTTTTTACTAATTTGTCCTCAGATGACCCCTGGTGACTCAAATTACCTTCCAAATATTTGTCTTTAAATGTTGACTGTACCCACCAAGTTCCATGTCCATCCAACAGTTTTTACTAATTTGACCTCAGATGACCCCGAAATGACCTTCCAAAAATTTGGCTTGAAATGTTGACTGTACCCACCAAGTTTCATGTCCATACGACAGTTTTACTAATTTGACCTCAGATGACCCCTGGTGACCCCAAAATGACCTTCCAAAAATTTGGCTTTAAATGTTGACTGTACCCACCAAGTTTCATGTCCATACGACAGTTTTTACTAATTTGACCTCAGATGACCCCTGGTGACCCCAAAATGACCTTCCAAAAATTTGGCTTTAAATGATGACTGTACCCACCAAGTTTCATGCCCATACGAGTTTTTAATAACTTGACCTCAGATGACCCCTGAGTGACCTCGGATGACCCCGTAATGACCTTCCAAAAATTTGGCAAAACCAAAGAACTATTTCATCAAATAAATCAAAACAGAAAGATGCTTCCTTTACGAGTTATCACTCATTGAAAGTGCTACTTTGCTATACTTTACATGGAAAGCGACTATCTTAAAGTCGTCATATTTCCTTAATTACATGACTGATCAAGCTGTTATTGGGATATGTGATGCACAGTTGAAAATTAATTATTAAAAGATTTGGTGACCTCAGTTGACCTTTGACCTTGTATGTGACCTTTGACCTCACGAAATTGGAAAAAGTATGTTGCGCTGAAAAATCAAATTTGGCAATACCGAAGAACTATTTCATCAAATAAATCAAAACAATTTCATCAAATAAATCAAAACAGAACGATGCTTCCTTTACGAGTTATCACTCATTGAAAGTGCTACTTTGCTATACTTTACAAAGAAAGCGACTATCTTAAAGTCGTCATATTTCCTTAATTACATGACCGATCAAGCTGTTATTGGGATATGTGATGCACAGTTGAAAATTCATTATTAAAAGATTTGGTGACCTCAGTTGACCTTTGACCTTGTATGTGACCTTTGACCTCACGAAAATCTAATCAGGTCGAGTACCTCTGGCCACGCAACTCCCCACCAAGTTCCGTCACTGTACCCCATACAGATCTCCAGATAATCTGTTCACAAGGTATTTTGCTTATTATGCAAATTAGGTACTTAATTACCATATTTTACGCTCAAAATCTAATCAGGTCGAGAACCTCTGGCCCCGCTTCTCCTCACCAAGTTACGCCACTGCACCCCATACGGATCTCCAGATAAGCTGTTCACAAGGGTTTTTGCTTGATACGCATCAAATATGCATAAATTATGCAAATTAGGTACTTAATTAGCATATTTTGCGCTGAAAATCTAATCAGTTTGATAATATTTGTCCATACTTCTTCCCACCAAGTTACGCCACTGTACCCCATACGGATCTCCAGATAAGCTGTTCACAAGGGTTTTTTGCTTGATACGCATCAAATACGCATAAATTATGCAAATTAGGTACTTAATTAGCATATTTTGCGCTGAAAATCTAATCAGGTCGAGAACATCTGGCCACGCTACTCCCCACCAAGTTACGCCACTGTACCCCATACGGATCTCCAGATAATCTGTTCACAAGGTATTTTGCTTATTACGCATAAATTATGCAAATTAGGTACTTAATTACCATATTTTGCGCCAAAATCTAATCAGGTCGACACCCTCTGGTCATGCTACCCCCTATAAAATTTCATCATCATAGCACTTACGGTTCTCAAGATAACGCGTTCACAAGCTTTTTCCGAACACACACACGCACACCCCCACACACCCCCACACACGGACACACACACACCATAGTGATTACTAAGTCTCTCCCTGAACATTCAGGCGAGACAAAAACCCAAACCTGTCCTAAATACAAAGATTGTTATTAATTAATTGTGTTGATGACAGGAGGTGCAGAAACCCAAAAAAATGTGTTCTTCTCTAATGACCATCTTTCTTTATTTGTAAGAGTCAAGAAGCTCTAAAACTGATTTATTTTCATATTTCACTTTTCAATGTTTCTTTTGTGCAATAAGTTCAACCATGAAAAAAAATAAGATAAAAGGAATAAAGAAAAAATATGAAAACAAAGGTGTGCTTATCAAAGGTGGTACTACACCCCCTGATAAAATTTGTGACTAATTTTGCATTTTTCTCAAAAAATAACTACACCTAGTACACACTGGTAACAACAGTTACATTTATGTATTATTATAGAGACAAGGAATCCAATTACTTCACTGAAATTTCAGTGATTCAAGACAAGTGGTTCATTATATATAGAAATGAGGTACATTTTAGCGGTACCTTTTTCCTTATCATAAATAATGTACTGCTTGTCTTGGAACACTGCAATTCCAGTGTAGTAACTGGATTCCTTGCCCCTAAATAGTCACAAATTTATCAAGGGGTGTACATGTAGTACCACCTTAAATGTTCAACTTTCATTGTGCGATGACTTGACACAAGGCATTGGTGCACAACACGTGACCACCTCATGATGGCACGCGATGCACAATACATGGCTCCACCTCTTATTGATCTACAGGATTGAACACAGGGAAACCCCTTTCAACAAAACCCCAGAGCAGCCAATTCAATTTTGGGTTTGAATGAAATTTGCTCAATCAAAACCCGATTATTCACATTTACGCTGAAAATGTTCTCACTTTTTTACATGGATGCATAAAGGCGGACGATATTTGACAATGTAACACATTCCATTTCCTAAACCAATAGGGTTACCCCCTTAATAAATAATGAAGTGAACCCCACCATGGACCCTAAGGCGGACCGCTGGACCCCACCTGTTGTATTTTTTAGGTCCTGCTTGTAAATCTTGGTTCAGTTACATGGCTTGAAAAAGTAGGGAATTTGGGAAGCTCATTCCCAGGAAATGTTGGTGTTTGGAGGGAAATTCTGGTATTTGGGGGGAAATTGTATCTTTTTTGTACATATAAAAACATACTATAAATTGTGGGAAATTTAGCTTGCTTCTCGGGACATTTTTTTCGAGCCCTGTTCAGTTACTCACCATCTTGTTTTGTAGGACTTGATTAGCCCCTTCTCTCCTAACTTATTGAGATAACCACACAGTTTCAGAGGTTCTGGATTTTCTGTTGCTGACATCTGCAAAACGAGAACAAGTTGAAACAAGTAGATTTAGTAATTGATGGGCAATTCCAGTTGAAATCAATGGAAGACATGACCTTTAATCTCCCACATGGTGGTCAGGGGGTGTCAAGCCCGATGTCAAGTCTTCCATTCTGGTAACCACATGTCAAATTCACACTCCCTGTTTGGAAGATTCAGGTCATCTATTCCTACAATGTATAGGGGTGTACGGATTTCAACTTGAATAGCCCAATAACCTTTTCAAATCAAGATCGGAAAACCGCGCTATTTATTCAGTAAGCTAAGGGGTCAAATTGGTGCACAATGAATCAAACGGGGCATTTTTAAATATTATTATTTTCTTCTACAATTTCCCCCACCCCCTTCCTTCTGACTGCTCTACATCTGCCACTGCTCCAAATAGTGGCGTAAATTTCTTTTTGACTCGGTGGGGGGGAGGGGTGAAAAAATGTCTTGAAGTATAGGCCTAGTGAATCCAGCACCTTTTGGAGAAAGAATAAGCTTATGGTACAAAAAAATGTTGTCATTTTGAAACTAAACTGTTGAAATATGGTGCAAAAGTGGAATAAATTTGTGCGAAGCGTGCACAAATTTGCACTTTTGGGGCTAAAATGGCCAAATATGGCCATATCTATGCCTACATGTATGGCTCCAAAAACACACATATTGTTAAAAATGTCTTCAAAAATAATATTATAAAAATACCCCTTGGGCAATGTTTTTGACTCCTTCAGAGGAAAAATTCACAATTGAAAGGGTCAAAAAAATTTGAAAATACCACTTTAACAGCAAAATGCTTAAAGAAAACCCTGGTGCCTCAAGAAGTCTAGCCAAGAATTTGCTTACCCATAACTTCACATTCTAGGCTAGAGACCATTGCATTCAAAATCTAGTCGGGTTCGCTGAAGCATGACACCGTGTAAAGCAATGGAAGTTCAGAAGTAAACACAACCGATCACGACAGGCGATAGCATAAAAAATGTTGCTAAAATTACACTACAGCAAAATAGGCAAATCTTGCTCAAAAGATTCAGCTGACTCATCGAAATAACTTTCATAAATCCAAATTTCATTAACAGAATAAATAACCTCTGTTGTAAATAATTGCAGTGCTATCCGACCGATAAGCGAGAGCAACATACTCTAGAATCAAATGCGTAACTATAATGTGTGCAAATTGGAAGCTACATGTAGAGTTCTCGAGTAACTTTTGGGCAAATCCAGGACAAATCAATTCTTCAGTAATAGTAAAACAAGTCCTCAGTAAAATATTTAAGATTTGTCAAACAAAAACAAATAATCATCATAAGCTTACGGTTACATTTACACAAATTACAGGAACCTAGACTAGTATCGTCCATGGTTCCTTTTTAAAAATCTTTATACAATCATGTAGCTGTTTAAAAGCAATAACCAAAATACCGATACCGCTAAATCTGTTTTCCCCATTTTTTTAAAGTTTGCGCTGCGAACTAATATATTCTACACTGTGCAATATCATTTTGCCAGCTTAAAGTAAAGCTTACATTATTACTGAAATCATGAATTGAAATATGGGATATGGTATTTGAATTTTAAGCTTACCTGTTTTTGATGTTGCACCTCGCATACTCCAGTACGTTCTTCAATCATTGTACCTCCAATTTGACTGTCCCCTGATTGTGAAACTTTCACTAATGGCACTACCGGCATTGACTGTGGTCGGCGTGGTGGCGAAATTACCCTAGTATTTTTCATAGGCCCTACTTGATCTTGATCAACCACCACCCCCTTGCTCCCTTCAACTTGCACGGTATCAGTAGCATTCGGACTGGACACTGAACGTATTTTCCTTGATCTTCTTGGAGGAGCTACGGGTTCTTCGTGTGGCTTGATTGCCACCTTTTCCTGTCCCTCATCTCCGAAAGATATTAATATGCCCGTCGGGACTTCCATTTTTCATCAAGAAAAGTGCGAGTAATTTCCGCTAATCAACTTTCTTCCTGTCTTGTTTTGCAGCCGGCCATTTTTCTTCCCAACTTTTCGACCAAAGGTCAAATGCTCATACACAAGGGCGACGTTCAAAACACAGTAAAGAATGTGCCTTCACGCGACGTGGGTATGAGCGTGTTATTTGAGTGGCGCCCAATCAGTGCCAAGCGGCTCCAAAGTTTGGGTGGGTTGGAGCACTTGGTGAAAATGAAATGATATAGGCTTTTCCAATCAATTATTGGTTGACTTCAGAAGCAGGGGTCATTTTTTTCTTGTGATCAAAGAATTTTCTGGAGGGGGCATCGACCGCATCGTCACATATCAGCACCGTTAGGTTTTTAAAAATACTTTTATTCGCCAACAAATAGGCCTAGGCGGCCTAATAAGAATTTTAATATTAAGGTTATTAACTATTTTTACTGTTGCGATTTGGTAGTTCACATCATCTTGCGAATGGTAGTGAGCTTTGGCGAAAACTGCATTGTTCATTTCATAAGGAGCGTGTAGAAGAATCCAAATATCACAGATATACTTTGGTAGGTCCTGTGGTTCTTGGGTTATGTTGTAAAGAGGGCTGAAACAACAACACTTTTGTAAAACTATACATAACTCATAAACAACAATAAATTAAGCAAGTTTTCAAAGTATAAGATTTGAAAAATAAACTTTTGCAAAACATCAAGGTGTTATTTTTCAATATTAATACATTGATCTAGATAATGAAAATCGATTTTGTTTTGCTTGCTTCGACCAACAATACCTCGTCTACCCTTAAATAAATGTCAAATGTCAAAAACTTGTGATTCTTTGAATTTATAAAAGGTACCGTAACCTATATAAATAAAGCTAGTGTCATATACGGTAATTCTGTTGATATTTCCGCCTGATCAAATTGCTACAAAGGATTACAATAAAAACAGCACTGGCTAAAAAGTGGTTATCAAAATGTCAAATGTCAAAAACTTCTTATTCTTTGAATTTACCATTACCAAGGTACCGGTACAGGAATAAATAAGCTAAAAGGTTGCAATATATGAAAGTCATATCCCTATCTAAATTTGTTTTCAGAGTGGTATACATGTATGTATTCTCACATGATTATGTTACAATGTGTCCTAATATGTACTATTTCACAAAATAATATATGAGCAACTGGAAAATTTTTCCAGGGACGAGCGGATGTATATAATCAGAGAAGATGAGTAGCATTGGTATTAGCTGGTATTGCTCATAAATGTCAAACTAATATTATGGAGATGAATAGGCCTACAATTCGACCATATAATTATTGTTGTATGATTCCAGTGAAGCATGTGAAGAAACACGAAACAGGTACCCACCCACTCACTGGGAATTTTACCTTTTGAAAAAACAACTCATGAACTTCAGGTGCCCACCCAGGCGTTGCCGAATGTGGTATAGGCCTTTTGAAGGAAGTTAAATCAACTATTTTGTTCAATCACTTCACTGTCAACAAAACCCAGATCCGGATTGAGCAGTATAAAAGGTGGAAAACAGTGTTCATTTCAGACTAGTATAAGCATGATAAGTTGTTCACATCATATCAACTGCTTTGACGAAATTATTTTTAATCTGGATTTTTAGTGAGCTCAGAGAAGATCATGGCGTCCGGCTCAGGTAAGATGCACAACGACGCGACGCGATTTTTTTTTTCAGGCATTAGTAACACATCATTATTTTAACTAAACTTGAAGGGGCCTATCATGGATATTCAGTGTTAATAATTATGTTCAATATTATATTACTACACCGATAGAGATGCTAGAAAAAAGGTACGACCAGAGCCGGATTTATCATTGGGCCAGATGGCTGGACCCAAGGCTCCATCTTTGGGCCCCCAAAATGAAGATAATTCTCTTTTTCATTGTTAATATTAAAATGCTTGGTTATAAACAAATCATATCTTGGTGAGCTAAGAAAGGATCATGAAACATGTATAATATAACATAATTATTGAAGCTTAGGCCTAAATGGAACAAATTCGCCCGAAGCGCGCCTAAATTTGCCTTTTTAAAAGTTGAAATGGTCAAATATGAGATTACATTCGTCAAAATCAAATGGCGCTTCTCTTCCCCTATTCTCCAATTTCTCTCTCGTCACACGAAATTTCAATGCGAAAGTGGGAGGGAAAAGTACCAACAGTAATGTGATGGGAAATTTTGGTTTATGAGAGCAGAACGAAAGAGGAGAAATGCTGGTTGATTTCTGCCGGGAAATCATCTAATCATCCAAAATACCTTCTTCAAGCAACATCCAAGGAGGCTCTACACATGGTCATCACCAGATCATATGGAACCAGATAGATTACATCCTGGCCCAGAAGGGATGGTGATCTAGCTTCATGGCTGCAAAGACTTACCCATGAGCATGCAGAATGAGGACCAGACCACCAACTGCTTGTATCAACATGAAGTTGAAGCTAAGAAGAATGAAGCGTCAAAAAAGGCCAACAAGATATGATGTAAGCAAGATCAGTAATAGCTATAGAGTAGAAGTGAGAAACCAATTCCAACAAATATTGGAAGATAATCCTGAAAAGTCTACACCAGAGGAACTGTGGGAAGAAATCAAACACGCAGTAACAGATTCAGCACATAAGACACTACAAAACGTAAGATTAAGAAAAAGTCATGGCTTACAGAAGAAGTTTTCAACCTAGCTGACCAACGAAGAAATGTCAAAGAAAAGAGACTTGATAAGGATGACCATCGCCAAGAATACAGTGATCTGAGTGGGAGAATCCAGAAGCAGATCAGGAAAGACAAGACTGATTTCATCAAGCAGAAGTGTGATGAGGTAGAAAGGGAACAGTGTAATTAATAATATGCAGCTGGGACATGCATCAAGCTACTGACTGCACTGGCAGACCAACGCCCGGCTCAATGTTGTGAAGGACGAAAATGGCAACATCAAAGAAGAGATCAAAACAAGATGGAAACAGTATTGTGAGACGTTATATGCTTCACAGGAAGAAAGTGTCCCACCTGAGGAAACAGACCAGGAGAACTATGACAATGATCCAGATATATTGATGAGTGAGGTTGAAGAAGCCATAAAAAAAAACCCATCAGGAATGGCACATCACCATAGTATACAGGCAGAATTGCTCAAAGAGAGTGATGTGGAAGGAGTTACCATCATCCATAGACTATGTCATAAGATTTGGAGAAGCAACCAGAAGATTGGAAAACGGCAGTGTTTCTCCCTTTACCATGTTTACCTAAGAAAGGTGACACCAGAGAATGTGCCAACAATCGTACCTCTCATCTCCCATACTAGCAAGGTATTGCTTCATATCATTGCTGAACGAATTCGGATCCATCTAGAATTAAAGAGAGTTACCAGAGCAGGCAGGTTTCCGGAAAGATCGGCAACCTAAAGATTCTATGTAGAAAAACATGGAGTTCCATCAACCTCTGTTTCTCTGCTTCATAGACTACTCCAAGGCCTTTGATTGTGTCCAGCATGGGAAGTTATGACGCATCATGAAGGAAATGGGATTCTCTGCACATGTGGTGGACTTGATAAAATCTTTGTACCAAGGACAGAAAGCCATAGTAAGAACTGAGTGTGGAGACTCATACTGATTTACAATTGACCAAGGAGTACGTCAGGGATGTATTTTATCACCCTATCTTCTAACATGTGGGGCAGAGTATAATGAGATTTGCACTATACTACGGAATGGTATCAATCGGAGGTAGACGAATAAACAACCTTAGGTACGCTGATGACACCACCCTCATTGCAAGAACAGCAACTGAACTTCAAGACCTAATAAACAGGGTAAAGGAAGTTAGTAAGGATATGAAATGTTCCTCAATGTCAAAAAGACAAAAGTCATGATTTGTGGAGGGAAAGCAGAGCAGCAGTTAAAGGCTGATGGAGAGAGGACATAGAGGTTAACACTTTCAACTTTCTTGGATCACTCATTGTTGACGAAGGAGGCAGCAGTCAAGAAATAAAAAGATGCCTGGCCATGGTAAGAACGTACATCTGCTATTGCTCTCACCGACATTGGGAAAGATAGGAGTTTTAGAGCAACATGAATGCCCTGGTCTTTCCAATTGCTACATTATGGCTGAAACATGGGCTGTCGGAAGGGCTGACAGATCCAGGATTCAAGCTTTGTGGTGCTGGCGAAAGATGCTAAGAATTTCGTGGAAAGATCACAAAACAAATGAATTTGTCAGAAGTCAACTTGGTGAGCATGTCAAATGTTCAGTGTGCCAGAAGATCGCAATAAATTGCAGTACTTTTGTCACATCTCAAGAAGAAATGGTGACGACTTGGAGAAGATAATATAGTTCAGGGTCAACCTGAAGGACTTCGCAGAAGAAGCAGACAGAACCGGGTGACAGAAGCTCCGTTGGACAGATGGAATCAAATAATCCACTGGAGTATCCCTCGCGAATGCTTACCGTCTTGCATTGGACAGGCAGAGTTAGAACAACATCATCAAAAGGGACCTCACAACGGCCGGTTACCCATAGACCGGCAACGACGATTTGAAAAACAGATGCACGGTTACAGTGGGTATATCAGGCCAGTAGCCTTCAGGCAAATAGTTCATTTCTATATAGAGCAGCAACTAAACACATATTCAGCATCTTTTTAATTCTCCCAAACCTCGGTGGAGTGGCGGAGAGGAAGGGGAAGAAGCCCGGGGAAGACAAAGGACAGGAGAGTACTGAAGAAGAGAGAGAAATGGCTAGAAGATGGAGAAAACAGGGGAAAACTAATGAACACATAGCAGATCTGCTATTATAAGGCTACAAGGTTCAATGGTGCCACCGCGGTGGTGGTGGTGAAATCCTGGTGCCTCTGTGAAGAACAGATTGAGGAGGGCCACGCTCCGGACGTCCACCAAAGCTTGGACAAGAAAGAATAACATCCTTAATGAAAGGACCATCAAGGGGATAATGATTTCAAGTAATCTGACTTCAAAAGCTTTCAAATGTGGATTAATTAGCCGGTGATAAACAAAGGCATGTTGTAAATAAAATACATGTACTTTCTGCGGGACTTTCTGTAGGCCTACAATGTATACGGTAATGATATCAAGTACAGGAAGGAAGATTATGAGGTCAACATAATTCAATGAGCAAAATTGAACACTTTAAATGTATTCCGGGCCGGGTCTAAAATTCATTAAATTATATTGCAATTAAATTTTAATCAACTTTGAGTCCAACTTATTTTGGCCAACAAATTGTGGTCATATAAATTCAACCTGGTCTCTAAAATCTGTATCACACTAAACCCACATTCGATATTCAGTCTAAATCACACTGAATCAGGGCACTGAATAGACGGCATAAATAGCTCCCTCTGTTGGTGCAATGTTACATTAAAGTCAAAATGTACGATCTTATAATATGAATTTGGTTAATTTTTTTCAAACCTGATTTTTTGGCATATTTGTAATGTTTACACATGTCACAACTTGCACCTAAATGGAATCAGCCAAATTTGTTGTGTTTGTAGGTAAACAGAGCAAAAGTTCGACATAAAGTCATAATTCAAGAAATTATGACTTTATGTCCTCCCATAGAACTGCCAAAATAACAAGCAGTGTTTCTTTCACTTTACCTCGTTATTTCAGCTCAAAATGGACAGAAACCATTCCCGATAATTATTACTAGTATTATTTCAGCATTTTGAATATATAATGACAAATTAAAAATTTGAAGGAAATTGTCCATTAAGCCTTTAAGGTTACTATTGGTCAATGTTACATTAAGGTTACTGTTGGTCAATGTTATAAGGTTACTGTTGGTCAATGTTTACATTAAGGTTACTGTTGGTCAATGTTTACATTAAGGTTACTGTTGGTCAATGTTATATTAAGGTTACTGTTGGTCAGTGTTACATTAAGGTTACTGTTGGTCAATGTTACATTAAGGTTACTGTTGGTCAGTGTTAGATTAATGTTACTATTGGTCATGAATGTTACATTAAGGTTACTGTGGGAACTCCATTTGTAAAGAACTCAACTATGGGAGTCTCCGGCCTTGGGCCTGCCGGCCCTGTGACCTTTATGTTTTTTGTTTGGCAAACTATTTCACTCCTTGAGACTTAAATAAAAACAATAAAACCATGATGTGAACGGCAAGGTTAGAAAATGGCTAGAGTTGCTGTGATTTTGACACCTGTGTGGGAGAAATCCCCGATACCAGAATGGTGCCACCATGACGCCAAGATTGCACATGACGGCAACAGTGGCGCCAAAAAACTTAGCATGCCCCGGCTATGGCCACCAAGTATAAACACTTTTAATGCTGAAAATTGGGAAAACCAATTCGTGTACATAAAGGCCCAGGCCCGTAGCCAGGATTTTTTTTTTTTTCGGGGGGTGCTGAATTTGAACAAGTTGGGGAGGCAATTCTGTGAAAAGTGGATTTTCTTCCCCAAATTTAGAACTTTCTTGACCAAAAAAGCTTAAAAAATCAATTTTTATGGATAGCTACGCTCCAAAATTCTTACAATTTTTGGACTTTTTGTATTAACAAAAAAAATTGGGAAATCGCACCCCATACCCCCTGGCTATGGGCCTGCCTAGCACGCAAAACATACAATTTTCAACAGCTATAAATAACTATCATGACTATTGTCCCCAAACACTATACAGGATGGCAAGCAAAACATTAAGTATGTTTATATCTCCTTGTTTTAGGTACACCCCATAGATACACTGTTGTAATCAAAACAGGCAGATACAAAGGTACAACGTGTAATGGCAACGCTATCTTGAGGTTTTATGCAAAGGATAATCCCACCCCAACTGAACGTCACTCTATTGGCGGCAACTTCAAGAATGGCAAAACTAGGAAGGTACGAGTCGAAGTTTCTCACCCAATCCACGAGATTGAGCAGATGGAGGTATGGCTGGAACGCCCTGCCAATACAGCCGATGTGAAATGGTTTGTGGAACACATGCAGATTCAAGACGAAAACAAGAATTGTGTCAAGTTCTTCCCGTTTCATCGCTGGGTAACCATGAAGCATCAGGTGAGTTCATAGCCGTAGATCCTGGTGGGGGGATTTACCCCAGTGTGCCTGTCAATAATAGATCCCTGTTTTTGAGGCAAATATGCCACCCAATGACCCCCTTTTTTCATAAGTTTTACCCCAAATCTGCAATTTTTGCACATTTTGAACACATTTTACAGTTTTGTAGCCATTTAACTGCAAAATTGCTCATTTATTTGCATTTTTTTGCCCAGAAAGTTACTTTTTCACAGTCAATGATGCCCAATTTTTAGCATTTCACCACTGAATGACCCCCTTTTTTCGGCAAAAATCTCCACCGACAGACCCCTAGTTTTGTACTCCGGTAGGCACAGGAACGTCACTTTCATATTCGAGTGCCCCCCCAACATTTTCATAGGAGATGGTCCATACAATCATCCTCCATATGTTGATGCCTGTCTGTGAGTTTCTGATCTCATATTTGGCCATTTTACCTAAAAAGTGCCAATTTTTGCATATAAGGTATAATCTTCTTCCACGGTAAACCAAACAGCTTCCGTGGTAAACCTTATAGCGCCATCACTTGATGAAAGTACGTTATTAGTAGGCGTGAGTTAAAAGCTATCTGGGCTAGAACTATTACGACTGTAGGGGTGAGCTTGCCTACAGGTAAAAAAAAAAATACTGTGGCGGTTATATTACACGCTAGTTTAGGGCAACGGGGTGGAAAGGAGGGTAGACCTAGGTCTACTCCCGGGGCCTACGGGGATGTGCGACAGATTCGGGTGCATTTTGGTTTATTGATGGCCCTCAATTTCATGAAAATTTGGTTTAAGAAAGATTGTTTTTATTTATTTTTTTAAAAATTAATTTGTTTCCCAAATTTTTATCGGAAAGTGTGCCATTTTTTTATTGTTACCATGGCGTGCGATAATAAATAGGCCTAGCTATTAATATAATTTTTAAATGCTATTTTATTATTTTGTTATTAGGCCTAATTGAAAATCTAAAATAGTATAAAATCGTATATGATGCCTTAAATTAAAGTTTAAAACGTTCTTCCAATATTAATAACTATTATTAAATAATTCCTAACATCTCGGACAACACGCCCCCCCCCCACACACCCCACACCCCTACACCAACAACCACATGCCAAGTCTAGGCGAAAGTCTACCTTGCACATCGTGCACGCGCAAGGCACCATCCAGCATTGTCCCGCTAAAATACACTACCGGGTACCCTATTACGAGCAATGGAATAGCCCGTCAATCATGCACAGTGGTTGCTCCTGGAAGGAAGATTATACCCGATGTGACGCGGTTGCTCATGGAAGACAAGAAGGATTATACCCCTTTTCAATTTTTGTGCACTTTGCACAAATTTATTCCACTTTTGCAACATATTTCACCAGTTTAGCTTCAATATGGTAAATGTAAAATTTGTTCGCACACTATGTGCACATTTATACCATTAACATATTGACACCAGAATCACAATACTTCAAGAAAAATGTCCAACCCCATCACAGCCCCCAATGTCAAAAAGAAATCTATGCCATGAGTGAGTCCTTGTATAATGACGATTTTTATTTGTTAATCACAAGAAATGTTCCAGAACAGATTTTGTTCATTGTTTGTTTTTAAATCTGTTTACCCTGACCCTGGGAGCTGACCACAATCATGGCATGAAAGAAAAAGGTCTTTTGGAGCTGTAAACTGTCAAAATCAAGGGTCTGTTTCTTGGCTTTCAGGTAGAAAATCACCTGAAAAAAAACCCAGAAATATGAGGAATGAGCAATACAGCTGAATTATCAAAATCAATGGTCTTTTGGAGCTTTATTTTGGTCAAATTTAGGGGGTCTTTCAGAACTGCGAATATTGAAAAAGTTGGCCTTTTTTAACCTTTCCTCAAATTTTTGACTTTTTTGACCAAGAAAACATAGACACGACAACCTGCCCCATGCCTATGCCTTGTATTCAGAATGCAATTTGGTGTGTCTGATGTGCTCACAGGTCCCACAAAAACACTGTGCAAAGGTAGATGCGCAACTTTGAAATTTAATTGACATGTGTATTAAAGTTTGATGGCCTTTTCCTGCCAAAAAAGTTCAATTGCTGTTGTGTAGCCCCTGATATCAACTGTCTTTGGTAGCAGGGCAGCTTTGCCCCACCCCACTGGGTACTCCCCCACCTCTGGTACCAACCCCCATTTGAGGGTCGGGCTCATAAACTATCAATTAAAGCCTATGACGATTTTGGATGACTTTGTATATTTCTAGATTGTTCGTGTAAACAATGCCTTATTACCACAACATGATCCGAATCAACAACGACGGAACGAATCGATCCATCTTGAAAAAGATAACTACTACTTCAGCACCAGAGTTGCAGACGCCATCCCGATTATGGTAAGTTCCATTGCCTAATAAAGATGTACGAGGTCATTATTCATCATATACCTCGTTAACAAATCGATCATCTTGAAAAAGATAACTACTACTTCAGCACCAGAGTTGCAGACGCCATCCCGATTATGGTAAGTTCTAGTGCTTAATAAAGATGTATGAGGTCATTATCCATCATATACCTCGTTGATGAATCGATCCATCTTGATAAAGATAACTACTACTTCAGCACCAGAGTTGCAGATGCCATCCCGATTATGGTAAGTTCTAAAGATCAGACCCCGATTTACCTTTTGCCCTTGGGCACGGAAACATGATTGCTCCTTGGCTCTTCGCATCAAAGTTTTACACCCCCACCCCATCACTGTAACCGTAGTCTTGCTTTGCTTGAGTATCCTCAAATTACTTACTGGGATAAAAATTTGAAATTTGAATGCTAAAATAGGGCATGGACAATTGTGGCTTAAAACCGGGACACAGGAATATGCACATATACAGGGTATCCCCAAAAAAGGTTACATGTAGATTTTTGAAAACGTTAATGTTAATGTTAACAAATATAACATGACACAGATGACATGAAATATTTATGAGGAGCAGGGTAGGCTGATAAACATATTAAAAGTTATATGCCTATACATGTTTTTATTCTCCATCAGACTGAGGTGACCGCATCGCCTGAGGATTTTACAGTATCTTACGAATTGGTATGTATATGATTTTTGAATGATTATTTATCTTTTTTGGCACCTTTTTATTGCGGCACTACAAGGAGGGGAATATTTTTGCCCCCCCCACACACTTTTACCCAAAATTACGAAATTTTCACTTTTGCAGCAATTTTTGTGCAAAGTTTGTTGATTTTGCCCCTTTCCCCCAAAATTCAATTTGCTCTCCATTCCCCCCCATCGAACAAAATTCCTGGTGCTGCCACTGTTTGCCACACACACACACCCCACCCCAGTTAACACATTTCTATCTTAATATTTATTTCACAGCAAGTGTTCATCTTTCCGACAATAAAAGACACCATCAGTCAGAAACTCCTCCTTTCTTTCTCAAAACGGTGGAGAAGTCTTATAGATACTGGAAACATTTACAAAAGGGCACTTGGGCACTTTGCAAGACCAAAGGTATGTGTTATAATAAACATGTCTTTCACTACATCTGATATTGTTTGAAGCACACCATATTCTTAGGGGTTGTGTAATAATTATGAGCCATGGGGAGGGTAAAATTGGGGCTGGCAAGAAGGCTCAGGAAAATAGTACTGAAATGTTTAAATATGTTTGTTTGTTTGTTCCTGCTCGCTATGCTTGCATTATACATCTTAGACCATTTAAGGTTTGTAAATTCCCAAAATTTGGCATATCAACTGCTCAGTGCCAGAAGTGGGTATAAAGTGCAATAGATTTTTTATCAGGCCCAGAGGGGAGCAAGCAATTTTTGTCAGGCCGAGAGGGGGGGGCAGTAATTTTAGGCACACTGTTGGGAAATTTTACCCGGGGGCAGGGTCTTAGCTAGGAATCTACAAGTACCCATCATTTTCACCAAAACTGCCTGTCCAAAATATTTTACCCTGAAAAACAGAACCAGACCTCTGCCCTTCTGTGGGGTTCAGTCAGTTTGTTTGTCTGGTTTTGGTTCACAGAACTTATTCAAGCATTATTATTAGAATTTAGCATATGTCACAGACATTAATTTTGCCTGTCCCAGGAGCAAACTGCCTGTCCAAAATGATGGGTGGACAGATGGCTAGCTAACACCCAGGGGGGGAGGGGCTCATATTTGTTGCACAACCCTGTACCTCATCATTCCTCTTTAAATATCTTCCAGATAGTAGATGTCTATATGGATATCATTCCACAAGACGACTGGAGTCCTTTGGACAAAGTTTTCGCTGACCAACGCTTGATTGGAACCAACCCTGCTGTGATACAACGAGTAAATTCCATGGACAAATTGAAAGAAATGTGAGTTATCATAATCTGATAATTGTAGGACCTACAGAATATAATTGTCAGTGGCGGCGCTAGGGGGGAAGGGGGCATATTTTTCTTGTCCCCCTCCCCAGTTTTGAGGAAAAAACCCCCAAATTACGTAAATTTCAACTTTTTGCGGCAATTTTGTGCAAAATTTGTAGATTTTGCCCCCCCTGAAATTTACTTTTCCCCCAATGCCCCCCCCCCCCCCGAAAAAAATGATTGTGTGTTGTGTGCTTAGGCCCTATGAGGGGTAGTCACACAGGAGGTCCCAACACTCCCAGGTTTAATCGTCATGAAGGAAAACCTGTTCTCTCTCTATTACTGGAAGACGTCACAGCCAGGCCCCGGGGATTCTTTGTTTCTGGCTGGGTACCCATGCTCGATCCATTTTTAGCGAAACTAGCACTAGTCTCAAGACTCCGACTATATGGCAATATGACGATATGGTATTTTACTACATTTTCTCATATTTCAGCATGGATCTTTCAGCTGAAGAGAGTTTCAAACGCCAGATGAATATGATGACATTGACTGACGCAATAGCAAACAAAAAGCTCTTCATGGTAGACTACACCACTATTTTGCACAATCTCATTTGCAAGAATGGAATGGTAAGGCCTTACTGTATAAAATTAACCTTGAAAAGGAGGTTGTTAAAAAGGAAATACCCTTTAAGGGGGTACTACACTCCTGACCAATTTTGTGCCTATTTTTGCATTTTTCTCAAAAATTATAGCGCATTGGTGACAAGTAAGATATGTATATTATAGGGGCAAGGACTACAACTACTGCACTGAAAATTCAGCAACTCAAGGCAAGTAGTTATTGATTTATTGATCAAATATTGGGTTTCCCTCATTTTTGACTGTAAATAACTCCACAACTGTTGTCTGTGTTGAAATAAAATTTCCAGTGCATTAGTTGTAGTCCTTGCCCCTATAATATACATATCTTACTTGTCTCCAATGCGCTATAATTTTTGAGAAAAATGCAAAAACAGGCAGAAAATTCGGCAGGGGTGTAATACCCCCTTAACATTAATTTATTCACTGTTTTACTTTTAGATCGCGTCACCAGTAGCACTGTTCTACGTCAACGAAGAAGATGATCTGATGCCTGTAGCCATACAGTTGTTTAAAAACAAAGGACCAGGAGGACCTGATAACCCGGTAAGATCTTTTCCCCTGTTTCCCCAGTAAAAACCCAAAATTACTGAAATTTCCACTTACGGACATCCCCGAAAAAAATTTCTGGCACCGCCACTAATCTTATTATCACTACCTATAACTAGAAGCAGCTGCGTAACCAGAATTGATTTTGGGGGGGGGGGGCTGATTTTGAAACAGTGGACTTAGGGGGAGGGGGATTTTGAAAAAGTGGGACTTTTTTTTACAAAATTTGGACCTTTTTTGACCAAAAAGGGCTAAAAAACTCTATTTTTTTCTCGCAAAAGGGACTTTTTGGGTATTTGGCGATTTGGGGGAATCTCAGACCGGTATGGGATTTCACAGACCAGGTCTCTGAATTCAGAGGAGCCTGTGAACTCACAGCACCCCCAAACTGATTAGAACTTACAAAGCAAGGTTTTTCTAAACAAAAAGAGGGCATGGAGAAGGTCAGAGGATGATTTAAGGAAGCCCCATCATGCACTGTACTTTTCAAATCCCATTGAACTCTGTGCAAAAGATGTTGTTTTAGAATTGCCCGTGTGTCATTATTACTTGGTCGATTTCAGATCTAAAGTGATGTATGCATGAAGGATAATTCACACCTTCTGTAGATAACATAAAATGTGAAATCGACCAACTTTTTGAAGGTGTTTTTATTGTAAATATATCTGTCCAAATTCAAATTTAACCATGCACGTGTGTATGCAGTGGGCGGGCAGTGGTGTCATGTTCACTCACACAGCTGTGCTAACCACAAGACTTGCTGGGAAGTGCTTAAATCATCCTCTGGGAGATGTAATGCTTTTGAGGTGATGCATATGTGGGGCTGTTAAGACCCCTTTTTTAGCACCGCTGTCACCCAAAAACCCCATTTTTTTTAAACATATGCTCTGTCACCCAAAGACCCCTTATTTTGTCACCCAATTCAGTATCGAAGTTACGTAATGTTACTATGTCAACGGGATCACGCGCTAGAGTAATGAACCATGATCGAAATGATCACCACATAAAGTATATGGCACTCGAAGGCATACCAAAGTAGCGTGATCCGGTAACCAAGAGAATTACGTAACCACTTCGATGCTGAATTTCAACAGTAACTTTCATTTATCACTCACTTGTGACATGATCAAGGGGAATGAGTCACATGTCGACCCTGGTCGAAAATGAGTTTTACATAGGTTCCTAAAGAGGACATTCAGTTGATATGACTTTCCATTGCGAAGTTACGTCAATTTATCAATCGCTGAAAACAATGTAAAACAAAAGAATTTGAACACTTTCTTTGCCAATATCTCAAAATCAATATTAGATTGTGTCACATTTTCTCACTTATTCTTAAAACACAAAGCCAGTTGAAGCCATTTAGAACTAAAAATTTAATATTTGAGGCTTCTGTGATACTGTTTGGCTCTCACCCAAAGACCTTATTTAAAAAAATGGTCATGTTCTCCCACAATGACCCCATAATTACAATTTTGTGCTCTCACTAAATGCTCAAATCATACTCTCACCCAATGACCCCATAATTGTTCATCTTTTGCTCTTACCAAAAGCCCCTTAGTGTGAAAGTGTCTGCCCTACACCTATATTCATTTCATATTGAAGTGCCCAACCCAGGACTTTTCTATTATCGTAACTCAGTGGCATAGGCAGGATTTTGGCGGGGATTTTGGTGAGGGGGCAAAGCCAAATTTTTGTCCCCATTTGTCAATTTTTGTCCCATTTTTGGCCATTTTAAAGATATTTTGGTCTTTACTGTCCCCATTTTGTCCATGAAAATTTTCTGTAGGGGGCACTCTGCCCCCCCCCGCTTCATGGGGGGCAAAGTGAATTTCAGAGGGGGATTTTGCGCAAAATTGCTTCAAAAGGTGGAAATTTACGTAAATTTTTTTTGGTTTGCCTCAAAAGTGGGGGAGGGGGCAAGAAAAATCTTTTTTGCTACCCCCCCATCCCCTCGTAGCACCGCCACTGTCGTAACTTTAATATAATTATTGTTTTTTTTCTACAGGTATTTTTCCCGCACGATGACAAATACTCCTGGATGCTAGCCAAGATGTGGTTCAATAATGCCGATGCATCCTATCACCAATCCTCCTCTCATCTTGGATTCACCCATCTCCTGATTGAAACCATCTATCTTGCACTGAGACAAACAGTCTCTATCTCACATCCACTCTATCACTTGATGGCGCCACATTTCTTGTATCTTCTTAGTGTCAACGAGTAAGTAGAGCGATGGGGCTGAGGTGATTTGACACACATTGTTTTATTATCTTATAATTGAAGACCAAATTAAAAAGACTAGTTTGCGTATTATGTCCTGACAACCAGAACAAAAATGCCGTACTGCGCAGGTCAGCAACCAATAACCGCCCTAGCAGAAATTCTATACAGCAAGAAGTGTATCAAAAGTGTATCAAAGTGTATTAAAACTGTATCAAACAGCAATTTAATACAGTTTTGATATACAAAGGGTGTATTGAAAATGTATCAACTGAAAATATAAGGTATCAAAACTGTATCAAATACCACCTAACTGTATCAAAAATGTATCAAAAGTGTATCAAATTTGAACTTAGTTAATTTTGGCCATGCTTGTGGTGTATCAAAAGTGTATCAAATTGAACTTTGCAGTTTTTCAGTGTATGTAAAGTGTATCAAAGTGAACTTTCTGGCTGCATACAGTGTATCAAAAGTGTATTAAATTGGACTTTGCCTGTTTTTTAGTGGATTGTAAAGTGTATCAAATTGAACTTAGTTAATTTTTGGTGTCTAGAGGTATATCAAAAGTGTATCAAATTGGACTTAGTCAAATTCTGGCTGCATACAGTGTATCAAAAGTGTATTAAATTGGACTTTGCCTGTTTTTTAGTGTATCAAAAGCGTATTAAATTGGACTTAGTTTATTTTGGGTGGCTAGAGGTATATCAAAAGTGTATCAAATTGGGCTTTCATAAACTGACCTTTTGTAGTGTATCAAAACTGTATCAATAACTGATCACATGTCTAGATAATGACTCATCATTTTCAAATTTGCCCATGTGGCATGTATCCAGTTAACACCAGGATTTGCATTTGGAAATGTACTGTATTTTAGAGCAAATTATGGTGTTTTATTTATCATGATGATTTATACAAACATGCTTGTAGACTGCACATTAGGTTACAATGTAGTTGTAATCAGGGACTGTGATTAAAGAGGAAATATCTGACTTTGTTCTGATAAGGTAAGCTTACTATATATTATATAGCTTTATATATAGGGCCTCAATGTATATGTATTAAGCATGAATATAGCACATGCCTGTATAGTAGATGTTATTGGTAGCCTTTTTGTCTCTTTTATTGAGGGTAACAACTTCAGTGACAAGCACTGCATTCCAAGCAGGCCTTCTGATGTATGTATGTTCCATTTTGGTTGGGTTTTGCTTCTTTTTTGCAAGACTTTCTCACACATTTATCCTATTGCGTTGTAATTTTGAACGTTGATAGGGGAAGTGCATTGAGCTGCTCCGTGATGGGGGAAAGTGCTAGAGGTCAGCATTAGCAGTAGAGGGCAGTGTTGAATTTGAGCTTGATTAGACTAATTTCAAAATTTGACCTTTGACCCCTTCACTTTGGGGTCATTAATGTTTGCAAATATGTTTAGATCATGTACGGATAATTCTTGTTGAATTTGAGCTTGATTGGACCAATTTTGAAATTTGAAAAACTGTATCAAAAGTGTATCAAAAACTGTATCAAAAGTGTATCAAAACTGTATCAAAAGTGTATAAAAAACTGTATCAAAAGTATCAAAAAAACTATCAAAAGTGTATCAAAAAAAACTATCAAAAGTGTATAAAAACTGTATCAAAAGTGTATCAAAAAACTATATCAAAGGTGTATCAAATGGCATGTATCAAAAATAGGGCGGTCCAGCTGGCCAGCATTAGAATTGGAACGCTGATTTGATACAGTGACATATTTGATACACTTTTGATATAATTATGTATAAAATGTGTATAAAATGAAAGGATAAGAATTTCAATGCTAATTTGATACAGTTTAAATTGGCACGCTGATTTCATACAGTGACATATTTGATACACTTTTGATATAATTATGTATGAAATGTGTATGAAATGAAAGGATAAAAATTTGAACGCAAATTTGATACAGTTTAAATTGGAACCCTCATTTGATACAGTAACATATTCGATACACTTTTGATATAAATTATGTATGAAATGTGTATGAAATGAAAGGATAAAAATTTGAACGCAAATTTGATACAGTTTAAATTGGAACCCTCATTTGATACAGTAACATATTCGATACACTTTTGATATAAATTATGTATGAAATGTGAATGAAATGAAAGGATAAAAATTTGAACGCTAATTTGATACAGTTTAAATTGGAACCCTCATTTGATACAGTAACATATTCAATACACTTTTGATATAAATTATGTATGAAATGTGTATGAAATGTATGGATAAAAATTTCAACGAAAATTTGATACAGTTTAAATTGGAACCCTCATTTGATACAGTAACATATTCGATACACTTTTGATATAAATTATGTATGAAATGTGTATGAAATGAAAGGATAAAAATTTCAATGCTAATTTGATACAGTTTAAATTGGAACCCTCATTTGATACAGTAACATATTCGATACACTTTTGATATAAATGATGTATGAAATGTGTATGAAATGAAAGGATAAAAATTTGAATGCTAATTTGATACAGTTTAAATTGGAACCCTGATTTGATACAGTAACATATTCAATACACTTTTGATATAAATTATGAATGAAATGTGTATGAAATGAAAGGATCAAAATTTCAATGCTAATTTGATACAGTTTAAATTGGAACCCTCATTTGATACAGTAACATATTCGATACACTTTTGATATAAATTATGTATGAAATGTGTATGAAATGAAAGGATAAAAATTTGAACGCTAATTTGATACAGTTTAAATTGGAACCCTGATTTGATACAGTTACTTATTTGATACACTTTTGATATAATTATGTATCAAATATGTATGAAATGAAAGGATACATTTCATTTGATACTTTTTGATACATTATCTTGGCATTTGATACACTTTTGATATGTATAAAATGTGTATGCAATGTTAATTTGATACAGTTTTGATACATAAAAGTGTATGAAATGAGGGTTCCAATTCAAAGCCTTTTATTTCATACATTTTTCATACGTATCAAAAGTGGTGTATCAAAAGTGTATCAAATTTCAGCCAGGGCGTGCGCCTTTGTCCTGATGTCAGACGCAAACTAGTCTTTTTAATTCGGTCTTCAATTATAGCATTCGCCTTTTGCACGGATCCGCCATCTTGTTTCCAAAACGAGGTTCTCCCTGCAAACACATGCGCAAAAAGTGCATTTTTGTTTCGTGTGTTTCTCTATTAACGTGCCTGAAGGCTTTTGCAAAATGTACGCAACATTTAAGAGGCAAAGCACAAGCTTGAAAGGCTTGTTTTCATACATTGGACGGCTTGGACTTCCAGAGGGCAGTATTGTGTTTTTAATATTCAGGGATTTTTCTGTTTTTGGTGGTGATTTTCCGGGAAAATCTCAGTTTTTAAAGCAAATTTGGGGTAAATCTCCCTATTTATTTTTTTATATCTCGTTTTTTGCCTTTAAAAATTGCGTTTTTTGCCGGGCCTATTGAATACATACCACTCTTTTCAAAGATACTAATCTTACAGGTGCGAGTGATCAGCATGATATGAATATCATATAGAATTACGATCCAGGTCTTTATCTCTGTTCTTTGACATATATGGTTCAATGCATAGGTACCATGTGATGTTGTAGTGCAGGGCTATTTATTCAAAATTGTATTCATATATTGCTATGGTCATTAATCCGATTAATTATGTCACTTTTACAGTGAATAGGGCATATGGTTTTGCCATATTTGCTATCACCCATAACAGAATATATACAACTACTAAGTATTCAGAACAATTACATTGAAAATAAATTTGGAATCTATCTTTATTTAAAGGACTGCTTTCAAAGCGCTAGTGAATGATGACGGTTGGGTCGATACCAGCATGTCAGTCGGCGTCAAAGGAATGTACGAAATCATTCGCCGACGTTACCAAGGATATACACATGCTCTTGGCGAAGACGATGACGATGACATAGATACAGCTGCTGCAGCATCCAGTGTTGAGGATCTTCATCTAGCTCAAGCGTGGAGGTTGGATCGTGAAGGAAACCTGGAGAATGACATCAAATCTAGAGGTGTGGAAGATCTGCCCAAGTACTACTTTCGTGATGATGCCTTAGCAGCGTATCGAGCAATCAAGAAATATGTGTCAAACGTGGTCAACCCTCACTATGCAGGTAAATGGTGCTACTTGTTTAAGCTATATGTGTACATCCATATCAAAAGGATGCACTTGTCGGCTGCTACATGTGTCTCATTTCACATACATGTAATAACTGGGAATAAATGCCAGACTCATTTCAAGTGGAGGCCACTTCAAATCATCCCCAAGTCATATGGCTTATTAATACAGAGAACATTCCTTATAAACCATGTTACTTGGGGATGATTTAAATTGACTTCCACTTGAGATGAGTCTGGTATTAATACCTAGCTATTATGTGAAATGAGGCACATGTAGCAGCTAGCAGCCGACAAGTGCATCGTTTTGATATGGATGTACACATATGGTATACCCCTTCTTGTGCACAAAGAACGGGGTTATATATCAGCCAGTGCTCTAGTGCCAGCTTCATGGAAATTGGGCTATTTGCGTTGAAGTCTATGGATGGAAGACAAGTTCTTAATCTCCCACACAGGGTTTGGATTTCAAAAGGAGTCACCCATTGAGGTAACCCCATTTGAAATTCACACTCTGTGTGTGTGGAAGATTTTAATCTTAAAAGGTTATGTGTTCCATAGGGGAGGTGTATGGATTTCCACCGGCATTAAATAATTTATAGCCTAACTATAACTAGCCAATTTTATGATATGCTGTAATCATTACGTTACTTATTTTTAAAAATCAGATGTCGATACGTTGGAAAAAGATTATGAGATACAGGAATGGGCCGTCAAGCTTTCTGCCAAATATGAAGAAGGAGGATCCAATATACAGGTATGACTTTACTTTTAGGTTTATTATAAAAAAGGGAAGGTACATATATTTTTGTTCCCAGCTGTTTCTCCAGTCCTTAGGGGGCCATCATTTTCTTCAGAAGTGGGGAGGGGCATGAATATACTGGGGATCTGCAGATATCACCGATATATTCATGACCCCCTCCCAAAGACAGTTACAGTCCCCTTATTTGACAATCATGATAACGAGGGTTGCCCGGAGGGTTGAGAGCCAGAAAGCCTCAACTCATAATCACCTGCTCCTACAAAATGAGCATAAAGTCGCCAGGGCACTATACAAGATACAGTTCATTAATCATGACAAATTTCAACTTTATGCTCATTTTGTGCCAGGGGGGGGCACTTACATAAATGGTCTGTACGCATGCATGACCAAAAAACAAGTAAAAAGGGTGTTTTTTAGGCAAGGAAAGTTACGCTGTGGACGATTTAGGGTCTAAAAACACTGATTTTCAAGAATAAGGGTAGTTTTCTGCAACTGAATAACTTGTTTAGGGTACCTTTTCAAATTTTTGGCAATTACGAGTCCAAAAAGGATACATTTTTTTCATTTTTATTAGCCAAAAACTCATTAGGGGGTAAATTCTACATTAAATTATCTTATTAAGGGGCTAAATTTGCTGAGAGGGTAAAACTCGTTTAGGGGGTGTTTCAAAAAAATTTGGTCACGCATGCATACACTATCATAAATTGAGTGGCCCCCTGGGATTTTGTGAGAGCTGGTCATAGTGAGTTATGGCTTTCTGGTTCCGAACCCTCGATAATACAGTGCTTTTGATTTTGAACACACTATTATCAACACTTTGAATAAAGAGTAACATATTGCATTATTGGCAGCCTCTGACTAATCTTGTACCTCAATAGAGCCACAGGTTCAATTCTATGCAAGTGTGTGATTCATTATGTCCAATGGCGTATATAGCGACAGGAGGGGGGAGCACCAATTTGCCATCGATTCTGCTCCCCTCCAACAAAACAAAAGTCAAAATTTTTGCGCTCTTTGCGTGCATTTCAGCACAAAATCATTTGAAAGATCAATTTAAGACTGATATTCAACTTCATTATAACCAAAATGAATTAGTGGTAGGCTCTATTTGTGCAAATTTTTGCGCGCAATTGTTTCAAGAATTGGGAGGGTGCCATTATCTATCCTTAGCCCTAAGCGCCACAACCACTAGCTATGCCACTGATTATGTCTACAATTTGTTTTCATATTTTAAGGGTGTGCCAGGTGGAGGTCATTTCTCAAATCGTGACCAGTTGATCGACACGATTACTTCTGTGATCTACATTAGCAGCGTCGCTCATGCATCGGTCAACTTCTTGCAGTATGAGCAGTATGGATATCCTTTTAATTGGCCTGCATTGTTGTATGGGGAACCACCAAGAAAGAAGGTATATCTGCTCATTTGTTAAAATGATTTCCCTGTAATCTTAGCCCCATGAGAACTAACTGCTTATTGGTCAAAAAGAAGTTTTCATTATCAATTGGACCAATCAGCAACATTGTTAGAATAATTTCACCACACAAAAAAATTGGGTTGAATTATTTGCAAAGCTCCATTCTGATTGGCGATTAAAATGAAGATATCATGTAATTGACCAATCAGAGAGAATGTCACTTCTAAAATCACAAATTTTTTGGCACCCCCGTCCACTTTATAAACCATTTCCTCCTCTCACCACCTTCATTCTTTCATAGTTCATCATCATCATCATCATCATCATCATCATCATCATCATCAGTCGGCTGCGGAGCAGGCGCACCACAAGCTTTCTCCAACTATTGCGATCTTGGGCAAGCGAAACAATTTTGTTTGGCTGCAGCATCCCTTCAGTATCTCCCAGGAGGTGCTGTACATACTGTATGCATATGACAATTACGACTAATCTTATTGCGTGGTCAAGTTGGTATGAGCCCAGGTATGAGTAAATCAATTTCTCACATTTCTTGTTTTTTTAATCACGCTTTCCTTCACTACTTTCTACTTGCCAGATTGGGCATGCCGAATCAGACATTCTACAGTGTCTTCCAACAAAGGAGACAACCCTTGGATCACTGGCAATAACGCATCTACTGAGTCAACGGGCAACTAAGAAGCTTGGCGATTTTGAGGTTCAATACCAATTTGACAAAATTGGGATGGATGCTCTGAAACAGTAAGTTACAAACTGGAAAGCACAAATCCTTACGTAATTTATATAAACTGAGCTCAAAAAGAAACTTATAATTTTTTACAACTTGTGAATCACAAGGTCATATCTTAAAATACTGTCAATCAAAATGAACCAAAATTACACACAGGATTACCTTAATACTCTACTCAAAACACATGTCAGTAACCAAGCAGTTGTCCAACTGACACAACAGCAAAATGCACTGTTATGGGACAGCTTCCTGGACTTCCTTCACTTTCACAGCCCAACATTTGGCACCCAGGACAAAAAATCTGTGAGAATGCACACAAGATCCTTGCACAGATGATAAAACGCGGTGCTGCTTTCTGCTTTTCATACACTTTTTTCATGAAACAGGGCTGGGCTGTGAATGTGGTCCAGGAAGCTGTCCCATGTCAGTGCATTTTGCTGTTGTGTCAGTTGGATAACTGCTTGGTTACTGACATGTGTTAAGAGTAGAGTATTGAAGTAAATCTGTGTGTAATTTTGGTTCAATTTGATGGACAGGATTTCAAGATATGACCTTGTGAAAAATTATAAGTTTCTTTTTGAGCTCAGTTTATTTATATATACTGTATTAGAAACAATGGACTGTTATAGCTTTTGGAAGAGATGTGCAAATGATATTGTTTACAGTGCAATGCATTATCCTTAAGAAACACTGATAACAATATCTATTATCATGATTATCAGCTTAAAATTACAGGATGGCTGATCAAAAACTCAGTCATCCCAGATTTGTCTCTACCAATAGAAGCCGTCAGCCTTTCGCCATCTTGTGAGTACAAATGATCTGCGTGTTCATTTATCGGACGCTACGTGCAGGGCGCAGCTTGCCACACAGCTGTTCTCACATGTTGATGCGGCAATTTTGTTGTTCACGCATGCAGACCGAACGACCATCGCAGCATGTATCCACAAGATGGCGGCATATGACGTCACGCTGACAGCCTCTATAGATATTTGTATCAGTGGATCTATATTTGTCTCAGACATTAAATTAAGTTAATGACCCTGTGAAATATTAGGTCTAGAAGATGTTTTGTTTGGATTGCAAGCCAAAATGTGGAAGCGAGTTAACCAAAGCAGCGTCACTTATGCATCAGTCAACTATTTGAAAATTATGGGCATGAAACTTCCTATACACTGTATATGTTATGATAAAGGTTTCCTATCATTTCCAGTAATAAATGCTGCAAACAATTCAAATTTTCTATGATTTTTGGCAAAAATCCAATTTTTGGCAATTTTGACTGACAAGACCTGAAAATCTTACATTTTTGAGTTTCTAGTCGATTATGACTTCATTGTGGCTTAATTCTGGGATGTTTGTACTTGTTTTGGTATCAACAGAAAGGACATCATAGACATCGAATGTTTTATAGTGAAAATCCAGAAAGATTTTGCAATTCTCCCAGCCTCCACTATTACATGTTAAAATTCGGTAACATTTCTGCTACTTTCAAATCTTTCTTACCTACAGATTTCAAGAGGACCTCCAGAAGATTCAAGATGCATGCGACAGAGACACAAAGAAAGAAGAAGTCTACGATATATTGAATCCAAAATATATCCCAAATGCCATCAGCATTTGAGCTGTCACCATATTGAATCCTGGCTACTGAATTTCCATTTAGACCCTGTAAGACACAAATTATCACGCTACAAAATAATTATATAATTTCTCCGTCTTATTGGCTGAAACTGATTAACTGTTTTAAGTTATATGTACCTGATGATGTTGGTAATGTACAGCTAGGTATAACAAAAGCACTCCCGGTTTGGTTCTCTGCAATGAGAAGATATATATATTGAACCTTAAGTTGGAATGAATTTTATAATGGACACTTGTATTATACATTAATTGCAAAACTATACTGCACACAAAAAGTATCCGCACACTTGAAACAAAAGCAATATTTTGTAAAGACACTAAAGCAAATTACAAAATAAAGTGGTAGGTAGATGCATAATTTTGTTCTACGTACTTTAATCATGCCGAATGAGGAAGGAATAAATAAATAAGCAAGCAAGCAAGCAAGCAAGCAAGCAAGTAAATAAATACCTCATTCGGCATGATGCGATTGTATTCCATTAAGCTATACACATTTGAATGGCAAAAGTTAACAGTATCAAAAGTGACAGATTTGGATATTTTTCTACCTCAGGTGATATCCGCCGCCTCTTCTTACAGGCTCAATACAGCCTGACGGATGAATACTCATTCCGATGTGGTCAATATCTGTGTGCTTTGAGGGAAAAGTCAATGTACATTTTTGTCACTTTTGAAAGCTCTCATTTTTACTCCAATTGCTATTAAGTTGGGGAAATAAAGTCATATAAAATCGTGCCGATTGAGTATCAAAATACGCGGAAGAAAATTCTCTACACATTGCCCAATTTGAAATTAGGCTTGTGGGCCATATATGTGTAAATAAAAATGTAATCTGATAAACAACACATCAACTGTTTTTTTAACTTAATTGTGAACAACTCTGCCTGACAGTGGTAACGCCTGTCCATTTTGGAGCATTCAGCAAGCTAGCAATTAATTCAGTCCCTTATCAACTCAAAAAGCTTCAAAATATGCTGCATTTGTGAAGGTTGTCATTCATCCAGGTATAATTAAATATAAAATTAAACTCTTAAAGAGGAAGTACCACCAGAGCAGTCTTCTGGGGTGAATCAAACCTGTCTGGTTATCAAATTAATCAGTGACTAGTTTATCTCTGATTTTGACAATTTTAATTGCTGCAATAACATTAAAACATCAATTAGCACACTGTTAAATTTAAAGATAACATTGTCACCGATTAATTTGATAACCAGGCAGGTTTGGTTCACCCCAGAAGAACTGCTCTGGCGGGGCTTCCTCTTTAAAACCATTCAACTGGACTCACATTTTCGAGAGGCTACAGTATTGCACTGTATCGATCTTCAGGCCATCTGTCATCTTACTGCTGGTCAAAGACCAATTGCCGCCAGATACTCAAATATGCGAGTCCAGTTGAATGTTTTATTTTATTTTATATCTAAATACATGTGCACTTACCGTGGGATGACTATAGAAGAGAATCATTTGAAACCTATCACAACTGTTGTTCTTCTTGCTTATCATATTCATGTTGGGGTAAAAACAAATCCATCGATGGTAAGAAGTTTTGTAACTAGTATAACAATCTTGTCTTTGTTCTTATGATATGTTACCGAAGCACTTTGTATCAATGGGGTATTTTAGTTGAAACCCAAACACCCCCTTACAGAGGACATTCCCTTAATCTCCCACACACGGGGTGTAGATTTGAAATTGAGTCACCCATTCAGGTAAACCCATTCAAAATTCACACTCCCTGTGTGGAAATCATGTCTTTCATAAGGTGTGTATAGGCGAATAAAAGAGCTCAATGATCAACATCTATGGTTTGTAGAAATCATTTGACTTGACTTGCTAGCTTCCTATATATACAAAGGAAATCAACATTTTCTTTTTTTGGTATGTTCTTATAATCTGCCAACCAATATCAGCGACCAATCATAAGTGCTCAATCCCAAAAGGGAGAGCGTAACGACTACCTATTCTGGAAGGTCTGTTCTTTGAATTTTTTATATAGGCCTATATAATAATAATAACAATAATTATGAAATTAATTGACAAAAAATCTTCAGTATACAATAATGCAGATATTTTAAAAAGTGATTTGGAGCTAATAAATTACGTTTTGTTTAATGTATTAAACAAATCTGGAATTGTTTTTGAAATATTTTAATTACCATGATTGCACTGTAGTAAAGGTGAAAACACAAGTACCACAGAACCCGGACTCCCTATACCGCCACGCACAATAGCACCATCAGCTATAGGGAGAAAATTGGCAGACGGTGCACATAAATGAAAGAAAACAATTCTGTGTCTCACCTGAAGCGCTTACATGTAGGTATCCTGTGTAGGTTGTATCAAGTGCGTCTCTCAAATTTGCCTAGTATACGATGTCACGCTCACATGAAAACAATTGCCTTTAGCGCATTCCGAGCGGAACTGAAAACCCCTATTTGTGCTCCCTGCATGTATCAAGATGGCGGTTGAGTCCGGGTTCTCTGGCTTTAATTCTGTGGGTAAAACACTAATTTCCTAGTTAAAAGCTTTCCAGCAAACACAATTTTCAAATGTAATAAACACGTTATGAACGCATTTTGTTTATGGTCAAAATGTTCCAAAACATTTCAAAGTTTCAAAAAGTAGAAATCATGGAGTCAAATGACCGTTTAGCAACTTGTAACTGATAATTTTGTTCGCCAAAAGCTAAAGGAATGCGTCTATGACCCCATTGCATAAGTCTGCACTACCCCTGGATTGATATAGAATGGTGCACATGCAGTTGGGCAACTGATGCGCACTTTTGTTCATTTAATTCAGTGGTGGGACTTTATTTTCTCGTATAGAGTTTGTGCATATGACGTATCATACCGAAAATATGGCGGACTTCTCAAATGCATTCAACAAAAGCATGATCGATTGCAATCTACCGCGACAATTCGTCACACACACATAACAAATTGCACTACGATCAAATAGATTGATGACAACATTTGATTGAATGGACTGCACTGCGCCATGATTACAGTGAAGGACACCGGATCAAATCCTTTGTTTGGAGCCAATCGATAAAAGCATGCAGGGCCTCTATAGCAAAGAAAGCAACCCAGATTAGTTTTTGCCTTTTGCGAGTTGAATACCACAGTGCTTGAATAGAAAACCACCATGGGCTATTCCAGTTGACATGCATACACCCCCTATGGAAGACATGACCTTAATCTCCCACACAAGGAGTGTGAATTTTAAATGGGCTTACCTGAATTGGTGACTCAATATAATTTTGAAATCCACACCTCCTGTGTAGAAGATAAAGGACATGTCTTTCATAGGGGCGTGTGGATGTCAAGTGAAATAGCCCAATTTCACTATACACAAATCCAACGAGCCAAGTCATGGTCAGGATTTGGTCGGCCATTATTGGGTCCCCGCAGCACCTAACTGGTGTTGTGACTGCCCAATTGGGTGGATTAAAGCCGCTTAAAATCCAATGTTAGATTCTTTTGTGTTGTAAACTGTCATCATTTTGTCTACATGTAACACGGGTGATAGAAAGCAGTTTAAAATACCCTTCAAGGTCGCATCATTTCACATCTTAGTTGAGATAGCTGGGTCCCTGTTGCGGCTATGGCTGCAACTGAGGTGTAGGAATGTGTGAAATTGGATTCGTCTATATGCACAGGACCCCTCAATCCACATGACTATGATCCCAAACTTTAGGGAACACAAAGTCATGATGGGATTGCTTGTGATCCATGAATAAATCACATTAAAGAGGAAGCCCGTAATAGTAGTTCTGGGGAACCAAACCTGCCTGGTTATCAAATTAATCAGTGACAAGGTTATCTCTGAATTTGACAGGTGCTAATTGATGTTTTAATCTATTAATTAACACCTGTCAAATTTAGAGATAACCTTGTCACTGATTTATTTGATAACCAGGCAGGTTCGGTTCACCCCAGAACTGGTCTGGTGGGGCTTCCTCTTTAAGAAGACACAATATCTGACAAAATTTACATTTTCCTCATGTTATTTAATGCTAACCATTTACATGTTGCATATTGAAATAAACATGTTCCATAATTTTGCGACCATTTCTGTCAATTTGATGAATCCTGTATATTTCTTTTGACTCCTTCATTGTTTATTATTAGTTAGACAGTTAACCATTAATTACTGGCATGTTTGACGAAAAGGGCCCAGTAGTAAAAGGGGCTCAGTTAACAATACATACATACGTTCAGGGTTAGAATTACGTTCCACTGTATGCGGGAATCAATCTTGATTCTTGCAGAGTAAATTTGTGGGAATCGCTTGATTCTCACCAATCAACGTCTGTGAAAAAGTATAATAGTTTGCGAAAATCAACTTTGATTCACACAAATCTGTTTACGAGAATCTTTAGGAGAATCAATTCTTGGATTCTCTCCTAAATTGACACAACATCAGTATCAACTAAAAGGCCATACACACATGGAGATATTAATGACTGCTCAATGCCAGAAGTGGGTAAGTACAATAGCTGCCATGTGTAGATCACTACAATCTACTGTGTGTAAATTGCCAAATGTTCACAGAGCAGCTATTGCACTTACCTACTTCTGGCACTGAGCAGTCGAGAAGCCTATCCCTTTTGAAAATATCCCAGCAACAAGTGCACCCAGGTAGACAGAAGCCCAGTATAATCAGAAACAGAATTAAAGACTAGTTTGCATCTGACACAGGCAGTTTGTTTATGAGTGCCCTGATGATTGAATCTCTCAAAGAGGAAGCCCCACCACAACAGTTCTTATGGGGTGAACCAAACCTGCCTGGTTGTCAAATTAATGAGTGACAAGGTTATTTCTGAATTTGACAGGTGCTAATTGATGCAATAACATTAAAACATAAATTGGCATATCTGTCAAATTCAGAAATAACCTTGACACTGATTAATTTGATAACCAGAAAGGTTTGGTTCACCCCAGAAGAACTGCTCTGGTGGGGCTTCCTCTTTAACGAGGTAAAACAGCGTGCCTTATGGTTAATTTTGCAGGCAGGCACGCTAAGAATTTTTCATGAGCCCGCCACGAATGAGCGGAAAGTTGTTCAATCGTCACTACAAGCATAACACAAATACATAACGCAGTGTTACCAGGCCCGTACGCAGGATTTTTTTTGGGAGGGTGCTGATTTTGAAAAAGTGGACCTTTTTTCCAGGGGTGGGGGGCAAATTTGGACCTTTTTTGGCCAAAAAGGCATATAAAACGAGATTTTTTTGCTCGCTACGCTCCAAATTGTGATATTTTGGGATTTTTTAAAGACTTTTGCCAAATTGGGGGGGGGGGGGGGGTGATGCACCACCCCTGCGTCGGGCCCGAGTGTTACAATGACTTGTGGATTTAGTTTAGCAGACGAAGGACGCCCGATGCATTTAGTCTAGCAGACAACAGATATGACAATGGATCAGTCTAGCAATTTCATACATCCTGTAATTTATTGACAATAAAAATATTGTAGCATTCAAGGTTTAAAGGCCTATTCAGTAAATTGTTTACACGTTGTCTAAAAGTGAAGGATAAGTCATTAAAATTGTCATTAGGTATTTTTGAAATGAAAAACAAGGAAAACAGCAGTATCGACAAAGTTGAAGCCCCGTGTAAATACATGCAGCTACTTTCTCTACTTGAGAAATTATTTCAGATTCATGTAAAATGTCTTATTTTGTCTTTAATACTTGGCTTTTGGCTTAATCCTTAGCAGGCTATGTTAGCACATCTATGATGTTAACAATGGTGCCAAAAGTGAATTTTGATGGTTTTTACAATCCTCCGGATGAGCAAAGCACTGAATAGGCCTTTAATAGGGAATAAACAAAAAGATCTTTACCAAGCCCTTTAAAAGTAACTAATTTTATCATTCTGCAAATCCAAAATGAAACATTTAACCCACTCCCTGCTCTAACAAAGACAAGTTTCTTTCATTGGACTTCATCAATTTTTTTGTTTGTTCCCTTAGCCCCATGAGAACTACCTGCCGATTGGCCAAAAAGAAGTTTTCATTATCAATTGGCCCAATCAGCAACATTGTTAGAATAATTTCACCATACAAAAAAATTGGGGTGAATTATTTGCAAAGCTCCATTCTGATTGGTGATTAAAGTGAAAGCATCATGTAATTGACCAATCAGAGGCAATGTTAGATCGGCAGGTAGTGCTCAGGGGCTTAATTAGCTAGTGGTCTGGGCTGTCAACCCTATTCGCTGTAGAAGTGATGATGTAACAGGATTAACCACTATAACAATAGGTTAAAACAATAGGTGACTATATTGCACTGCACTAGTACGTTCATGCGGTACCTTTGCATTGAACCAAGGATATCAAAGAACATGGATAAATACCTGGATCATAAATTCTATAGAATATTCATATCATGCTAATCCCTCACATCTGTAACATGAGCATTATTGCAGTATGAGCAGTATTGTATTCAATCTATGATTGCAGACATACACAGGTGATGAGTGCAACCTGCTTGTAGTGCAGGGTGATATATTCAAAAATTGTTTTAACCTATTGCTATGGTAGTTATCCTGTTACATCATCATTTCTACGGCAAACTAAAACTCTTATCTTTGCAGTCTGTGATAGATCTGAAATCTCGTGCTGATAATACCCAAATTCCTTTTATGCACAGGCTTTGTAGAGAAACTGTTTTAGAACTGCACCTCTTAACATTTGCAGTCACCTAATTATACTGAACATGGACTTAGTCACATTTCCAGTTGAAATCCATATACTGCCTGTGGAAGACATGTCCTTAATCATTCACACAAGGAGTGTGATTTTCAAATGGTTACCTATGCTAGAAATTTCAATTGAATGAACACAGCCTGACATAGCATGACACTTTTATCGCGTACACTGTGCGATATTCGCCAGTGTATGCACCTGTGCATGCCTGCGTTGGTAAATACCTCCAAACGAGGACCTACATATGAATACACACAATACAACTGAATACACACAATACAACTGAGGACACACCTCCGACTGAGGACGTTCTCAGTTTGTTTCTATGCTCAGGACAACATAAATGATGCAAGAATGCATATAAGATAGGTCTACTATATATAGGGGGTATAGGACAGGTCACAGTTGAATAGCAAGTTGTCTGGTGTGTGTGTGACGTCCACGGTGTGTCGATTAAAAACGGGTATGTGAGTCCTGGGTTAGATAGTATTAAATCATAGGTCCTCGTTTAATTAATCAAGGTCCTCGTTTGGAGGTATTTACAAACAGGGGTGTGCATGCGTAACATGGAAGAGAATCCAACCATGCCAAAATGCACTTGTGATTGGTTAGTATTGCATCCAAAGTTTGAAATACACAATATATATACGATCAAGGTTGGATTGTGTATGTACAGCTGTCGAAAGCGGTGTTTATTCAATTAAAATTTCTAGTATAAATAGGTGGCTCCATTTGAAATAACTTTTTTTTCATGCATTATTGTTCGTATTTAGCTTCAAATGTCATACATGTATTTTATTGGTAACATTGTAAGCAGTAAGCACTTTTATATAATGTGACATAACCACATAATAAGATCTACCCAAATCTGTCTTTTTTTGCATTGTGTGCACGTTTTACACTTGGAGCTTGCAAACGTCTTAAAGGAGTATTTTGTGATCCAAGCCTCCTCTTTTTATGACATTTTTCAGTAGATATCATTATCCACAAAAAAAACTTATTCCCAAAATTTCAGTTGATTCCAATGTTGCATTTGCGAGTTATGCATGATGTGTATTACACTGCTCCATAGGCCACTGTATTGTAATTTTGTTCTGGTATACCAGAACGTAATTCAAATTTGATTTATATTTTTGCCAAACAAATTAATCTACGAGAAATTTTTGTACATAAATATTATGTAGCCAGGTTTCCAGTGGCATTTTTGAGAAATGCCCTTTTAGGGATTCACAGTTTCTTTCTATTAAAATACAATGTCCTAGGTGCATACAATGCAGAGGCAAATTGTTGACTTGAATTCAATGATTTTAGATTGTTTTGTTTGTTTTTGGTCATCACGACTGCTTCACAACAAGTTTTCTGGTTGTGGTTGGCTAATACATGTGGATTGTGGATACTCAAGATACATTGCAAAATGATATCAACCCAAATGAATTGCTTTTATATAACTCATTTGATTGGCCAATTACTATTGAATATTTTTGCTATTTATAAAAACATTACTATTGCACTCCGCGCCAGTGCAATAGTCCATTTTAAATTGCACTGGCACGCAACTACCATAGCAATACTGACAGACGTGGGCGTATATCGCGAACAGTGACCACCTTGACTCGCCAATTATAGGTGTGGGTGTCGCTTCTAAAATAAATACAGTTTGTCATATTTTTGTAATTTATTTTGTTTTCCTGGTGATTTATAAAATTAAGTGGAAGATAAAGAATTTTAAATGAGTTATATAAAACAAATATTGAATGTTTTTATTTGTTCAATGTGATGAATATTTTCATAAGGTGAAATATGAACTGTTCCATTTAACTCGGCAAAGCCTCGTTGAATGTGGAACAGTCCATACCTCATGAAAATATTCTTACCATTGTATTTGTATACCATTCTGTACACAGCTCTAACCTTTCATATCTTCATATAAACATCTCAAAAAAAGTAATAACCCCCCTTAAATAATGGCCATTCAAAAACGGGCGATTGTATTAACACATCTGTAAAATGCATTGGAAGCAGGATTTATTTCTGCACATTTTCACACCTCATTTGTAGCAATTGACTAAATATTGACGTCACAGCATACATTTAAATCAATGTAACCCAAGATTTGAAAGTTGCAGTAAATTCTATTGATTTGTATTCAGTACTATGGAAGGAAATTTGTGTAATGATATCGTGAGTGTTTTTGTATTGTTGCAAGTGCAACTTTCAAATCTGGACCTCACTACATTAAATTGACCGGTGTTTTATTGTTTTCTGGGCTATAGTATCAAATGAGGTGTCAAAATGCGCAGAAATAAATTCTACTTCTCAAAAATATCTAGAGCTATCTCAAGAACCACTTAACCAATTATAATAGTGGGCTTGTTTGTACTCATTTTGATGCATTTTTCATGCCGATTCCATATATTGTCATGAAAATGTTTAATTCTGAACTTTTTAAACACCGGCCTGGGTCGAGTGAAATAGACAGGATACAACTTTACTATAAAATGCTGTTTTGAGAAAATGCAAGAATATGGTACACACCTTTTATGTTACATCTCCTAGTATTTTTGTTTTTATTTCTCTAATAAAATGCCAGTAAGATGAAATGTTTGCAAACACTAAAAAATGTCACAATGCATGCCAATTGATCCATGGATATTTCTTGTTTAGCCTTAGACCATTTCTCAAATGTGACATGATTAAGGTTATACGATGTATTGTTGGTCGAAGCAGCAGAAAAAAAGTAGTTCACAGCATCTTGCGAATAGTAGTGAGCTTTAGCAAAAATTGCATTGCTCAATTCATAGCGAGCGTGTAGAAGAATTCAAATATCACAGATATACTTTTGTAGGTCCTGTGGTTCTTGAGTTATGATGTAAAGAGGGCTGAAACAACAACACTTTTGTAAAACTTACATAACTCATTAACAACAATAAATTAAGCAAGTTTTCAAAGTATATGATTTGTAGAATGAACTTTTGCAAAACACCAAAGTGTTATTTTTCAATAATATATTGATTCAGATAATGAAATTCATTTTTTTGGGCTGCTTCGACCAACGATACCTCGTATACCCGTAAGGGAAATGAGTCAGATGTCGCTAATATTGATTTTGAGATATTGGCAAAGAAAGTGTTAAAATTCTTTTGGTTTATATTGTTTTCAGGGATTGATAAATTGACGTAACTTCACAAACAAAAGTTGTATCAACATGGGGTTTTTAGTTTCTGAAAGCTCTAAATGTCCCCTTTTGAGACATGTGTAAAAATCATTTTCGACCAGGGCCGACATGCGACTCATTCCCCTTGATCATGTCACATATTAAAGCCCCACTCAGTCAGAGATCCCTCCATCCCATCCTTTTGCATGTTGACAAAGCTTACTAGTAAATAAAATAATAGACCACCCCCACCCCCCACGATAAATGAATTGGAAACATCGCATTTTTGTGTCAAGAAATACTGTGGTTCCTTCTCCAATTTAGAAGTCCTGCTAAAAAATTTGTGCTAGCAGACAGCACTATGAGAGCAAAGACCTTAAAAACAGGGACATCCAACTCCATCATTATTCAATACAAATACTGATTGTGTCTAAAGCGATCTCTGTTTTGCCCGCACCGGTTGGATTAGAATTTTGAATAGCGCTGGCACTTATTTTTAGCTTATTTTGCAGTATGGAGTACCGGCAATTGTTTGTTTGAACTTGAAAATATATCAAATAAACGCCACAGTGAAATTAAAAATATGTGACCGTCCACGGCGAATGAGCCGTAAATTCCTCCCCGTCAATTTTGTTTTATTTCGTGTTTAAAAATAAACATCATGAACTTAAAAATGGTATATCATTTGACTTCAAACGATATCCAGAAGCGGGGTTATGGTTTGTTAAACTTTGCTCCTTCAACAAAGTTATAGCTTTTTATGTTTTTACATGTGTCTCTTTTTCCACATTGCTGGCAATAAATATCAAACAGTCATAATTGGCGGTCATTTCAAATCATCCCCAAGTCAACGAGGTTTAAGAAAGTTCTCTCATTGTTAATTGTTGGTTATGCATACCTGTACAAAATACAATGCCTGGTAACCCACCACTTGAACAGGATTTAGCAAAAGCAAACAAAGACCAGAGCTATTAAAAGTTCTATAGCCATCTAAGGTAGAAGCTTATTATCCACTTCAACAATAGGATTATTGATTAGTTTTGACAATCAAAATGAAACGGATGTCGGGCCAGCTAAAATTACCGATGAATATGACCTACGTACACATTTTACACCGTAACTCAGAATACAATTTAGGGAATTTACGGCTCATTTGTGCTGCCGGGTCACATATTACACACACCTAGAAATAATTACATTAATGCATGTTTTCAGAGTTTCACAAATCTTACTTTAATTTAAATGAAGCTTGTTAACTCCGCAATTTATAATTCTTAACCCCGATTCCATACGGGCATGTCACATGTGCCTTACAACTTCTATTGATTATTTGTTAAATTGTGTATGAGAGTAAAGCCTGTGGAGAATTTAGGGACCGATCACCCCGACACAAACACTTGTTAAGGGGGGCCTGAAGCAAAAAACAATGGCGGGGGGGGGCTGAAATTTTTGACCCTCCTAAGGGGGGCCCAGTTTATATGCTTTTCTATGGGGTTGACCCATAATTTTCATGTCAAAAAGGGGGCCCCTGACATTTTTGAGGTCTGTAAAGCCCCTTACAAGTGTTTGTGAACGGTCCCTTAGTTCATGGCAGCACTACGGATTATTCATTCAATTGTATAGCAGCGAAACGGAGATCGCTTCATTAAAAGAAGTGTCTCTTGGACATCCCTGTACTATTTAGGGTCTTTCATGAGACACTATGGACAATAGCCTCATCTCAATGGCATAGTCCAATAACCTCAATTAAACAATCCTTCGCAAAATTTGACCTCAAGTTGCAGAGTATGAGTTTTTGTACTCAAATTTTCAAAGGTCATTCAATGAATGTGTAACTGTATTGGGGTTAAAGAACTGTGGCCTGATAGATGAGCATGTTGTGGATCCTATACTTTGATCAGCTCGTAATCGACGGGCCTTATAACATCGCGGATTAATATTAATATATTTTATTTTGAGAATTGTCTTGTGACATCTCGCCAGAAGCATCACAGACTATTAATTGAAGTCATATACTTAGTCTACTTTCTTTAACACTCAAAATATAGACCATACAGGTCAAATGTATCACTTTTAACGTCGGTCTACTTTTCGGCGTAGTGGTAAAAACCTAACAATTTCCGCCGATTACGAGCTGATCAAAGTATAGTGAGAGGCTGGTGGGTACTTCAGGAAGGAATTGATTGACCTATTTCATGAAAAAGCATAAGCTTTTACCATCAAATGCAAATATTTAGCCTTACTGTATTCTCCCTAACAAATGCCCCCCACATTTAAAAAAATGTAAAAGTGACCAAAATGCAGAAATTTCCACGCCATATCATGTAGGCAACCTTCAAACTAGCATTTATTGGGCACATGATGATCGTTGAAGTGGCGGATACCGAAGTAATTTGCGATCACAATGATCTGTATTTTGCCAATTGAAGCTTGCATCAAACAATTTTTTCGTCCAAAATTCACATCTAATAAACGCCCCCATTTGAAAATACACCCTCTCCCCGGCATTTATTGCAGAAAATGCAATATTTGATCAATTCATGGAGCAGGGCAAACAATATTTGTATAAAATAACTCTGAATGCAGCTTGAAATGTTGGATCCCAAACTTAAAATATATATTCTTTTGTAATGAACAAATTTGATTTGATTACATCATCTGGCTTTCCTGCTGAATACCATGGACATGCCTAATTCAGATTCAAGTCCCAATGGAAGGTACTGTATAAGTGGTAATTTTCGCGATGGTTTTATTTTCGTGAATTTCGCGATTACAGCTCCGAATATATGCAATAATGTATTACAAGTATAGGGGAGGACTGGGCAATCGCGAAAATAATAACATTTCGCAAAAATGTGTCTCTCACTACAAATCACGAAAATAACTGTACGCGAATATCACCACTTATTTTCTGATTCTATTTGAAATTCAAACTCCCTCTGTGGAACATATTTCCAAAATCTTCCACAGGGGTGGTGTGGATTTCAAATGGAATAGCCCATTCAGCTTTAGTGACAGTCTATTACTGTCAACTAGCGTTTCCATGGCATTCAACAATCAGCTTCTTAAATTACTGTCCAGAGAGGAGCAAGATAATAATACCAGTTTCAAAAAAAGAACACTTTTCTTCCAAAATTAGCACAATTCATGGCGATTCTCGAAGATGCACTTGTAAGTCTTTCAAATGCTCCTTCTTGTGCATATAGATACACTCAATCTGAGGTATGTCGTTGGACAGATCAACTAAGAATTTACTCATGCCGGTATTGTAGCTCATGCGGTTGGCCATGTGCTTCCCTCCCGGTATGGAACACTCCAGGTCGTTAACAAAATAACGAATCAACTCCCGTATCCAAGCACCATGAGCCGCTACCAGAATATTTGCACTCTCTGTATCGTCACATTGTAATCGAGTCCGTGTCTCTAGTTCTTTAGCTAGCACCACTACCCCGGCTTGATCAGAGTCTTTCCCTTTACCCTGTTGCTGTTTTGAGGTTTTCTTCACGCCCCATATTGCATCTTTTATTCGCTGAGAAGTGGGTGATTTCTTGGCACCATCTTTGTGACCTTTGACCTCCAGGGAAGCAGCCACTTTAAAAGCTTTCTCTGGGTTATACTCGTAACCGGTACCTTCCGGTGACGGATAGCCAGAGTCTGTTTGAGACCCGTCTGTGCATAAAAAAGAGTGGTTCCACTTGGACCTACTGAATCATCGGGAGTTGAACAAATGTCCACGGCGAGGGGTTCCACTGACGACTCTGAGGTACAACTTCCTGTCGGTGATTTCTCATCGCTAGGTGGTGACATTCTTCTTGCTTTTCTTGGCTGTTGAGAATTAAGTTCTACACTATTTAAGAATTGTTTGCATAGATCTTCAAAGAATTGGATTGCACGGTCCTTAACCTGTGGGGAACAAACCGGAAGCAAATTATTGACATCTATATAGCTGCAATTGTGTTGAATATGTTTTTCCTTATTTCTCAAAAATTATAGCGGATTAGTGACAAGTAAGATATGTATATTATAGGGGCAAGGACTACAACTTCTGCACTGGAAATTCAGCAACTCAAGGCAAGTAAGTAGTTATTGATTTATTGATCAAATATTGGTTTTCCCTCATTTTTGACTGTAACTCCACAACTTTTGTCTGTGCTGAAATAAAATGTCCAGTGTAGTAGTTGTAGTCCTTGCCCCTATAATATATATATCTTACTTGTCACCAATGCGCTATATATTTGAGAAAAATGCAAAAATAGGCACAAAATTGGCCAGGGGTGTAGTACCACCTTAATGCATTGGGTTTTTTTTAATGCAAAGCCTAATTTTGAAAGATATATTTGTAGTATACATTGTAAAGTGTAAGATTTAATCCAATTCATACATGCTAACACTGGAATATCATAAGTAGGAAGTCGCTAATATGTCTAAAGGTGTATCTCTAAAAATAAGGATGATAAGTATATAAAAGTATACATTTTCAGAAAGGAAATGATGCCAGGAATCCTACTAGTAGCATAACAGATTCCTGTCAATTTTTGAGAAAATCACATAATTTGATCTTACTCTACTGACTCGAAGAAGGCATACAGATTATATTAAGGGGGTACTACACCCCTGGCCAATTTTGTGCCTATTTTGCATTTTTCTCAAAAATTATAGCGCATTGGTGTCAGGTAAGATATGTATATTATATATAGGGACAAAGACTACAACTACTGCACTGAAAATTCAGCAACTCAAGGCAAGTAGTTATTGATTTATTGATCAAATATTGGTTTTCCCTCATTTTTGACTGTAACTCCACAACTGTTGTCTGTGCTGAAATAAAATTTCCAGTGCAGAAGTTGTAGTCCTTGCCCCTATAATATACATATCTTACTTGTCACCAATGTGCTATAATTTTTGAGAAAAATGCAAAAATAGGCACAAACTTGGGCAGAGGTATAGTACCCCCTTAAAGTGTCTAAAGAATGATATTTTTCCAATCCTTTTCTTGCTCATAAGTAATTTTGATCGAGTTGGTGTCATCAGTCTTATTCAGGTGTTCTCTCACTCAGGTATTTGACGATCTTCTGAAGGATAAACCACCTGGCAAACATGTTGCTAAGCAACTAGTGGTAAACAGAAGGTCGTCACAACATCAGTGTTGAAAAGGGAAATCTGATCGATTTCGAAACATCAACAGCAAGTGCTGTTTTATTGGATTAGAAGTATGATTTTTGTATTTAATACTCTGCGTGCTAGCCAGACGCTTCAACATAAAAAGCCCAAGTTTTAAGATACTTTCTCAGAATATCAAGAGCTATTTTAAGAACCACTCTATCAATACTGGGCTTGTTTGTACTAATTTTTATGCATTTTTAATGCCAATTCCAAATACGGTCATGGAAATTTACAGCTTTGAAATGTCTGAATTTAAACAAAAATTTGAAACTTGTCGTCTGCAGTCGACATCTGCGTGGAGAGAGTTAGTTTTCAAATACACTGCCCTGATGAACATGTTCAGTAAGTAGCATCCTAATCTTGTACCACATTAAAGTGTTACATTTGAATACCACAACATACATGGTAATGTCACTGGGCAGGGGGGTACTGCACCAGTTTCCGTACTGGTGTATAATAGGTGCTGCAGTTGAGCTTGAAACTGGGGGGGTAATCTGCTCTCTATGGAGGGGGGACCTGGGTGTAAAGTAGTACAGCTAACTTGAGGGCTACCTAATTTGACCTGTGACTATTCCTAATAATTGTCTAAAACCACCAATGAGACTTGCCCTGATGAACATGTTCAGCAAAGTAGCATCCTAATCTTGTACCACATTAAAGTGTTGCATTTGAATACCACAACATACATGGTAATGTCACTGGGCAGGGGGGGGGGGTACTGCACCAGTTTCCGTATTGGTGTATAGGTGCTGCACTTGAGCTTGAAACTGGGGGGGGGATAATCTGCTCTCTATGGAGGGGGGACCTGGGTGTAAAGTAGTACAGCTAACTTGGGGTTATTCCTTCATGTAATTTTACACGAAATTAGGGTTAGGGTTAGTTTAGGGTTAGGATTAGGGTTAGGGTTAGGATTAGGGTTATGATTAGGATTAGGCTTAGGGTTAGGATTAGGGTTAGAGTTAGGATTAGATTACACGAAATAATTACATGAAGGATCGACCCTAACTTGAGGGCTACCTAATTTGACCTGTGACTATTCCTAATAATTGTCTAAAACCACCATGAGACTTGCTGTATCCCTTCTTAGTAATAGTAGACCTCTAACACATGCGCCCATGAGTCACTTCAGCAGAATGGCATGCCGTATAAGGCCTTATTATTGAAGTACTAGTGATCATATTGGTCATGCGGTAGCTGACAGAAGTGGTCACATTTCTTATGTCAAGACAACCAGTACCACAAGCTCCAAGTCTGTGATTCATTACTGTTCTGTGTGCTGGTAATAGGCTTCAACATCAAAAAAAGTCCCAAGTTCTGAGATATTTTCTTTAAAAATGAAGAAAATCGCCAACCCTGCACGTACGCCACCTTGTTTTTAACCCTGGTAATTGTTAGCACTTGTGACAGCTCGACTGCAACATGGACGCCAGGTACGTGGCAATGGGGTATTCCATTTAAAATCCACACTACCCCTGTGGAATATTTCGGAAGTATCTTCCACAGGGAGAGTAGGAATTCAAATGGAATGAACACATTAGGCAGCTCCATTTGAATCTCTTACACCCTCCGAGAACGATTCAACCTGAATCTTCAACAGAGGGAGGATGAGTTTCAAACAGAGCTGACTAATGTGCTTATTCCATTTGCAAGTGGAAGATACTTCCTGAAATCTTCCAAAAGGGGTAGTGTGGATTTTAGATGGAATAGCCCTATGTTCCACTTTGAGCCGCATCTTCCAAGCAGACTATATTTCAACACTGATTGGTCTAGAAAGCTAAGGAAATTAACAATAACGGTGAGGAAAATTGATTAAGATCTGTAACCAAAACAAACCTGGTCAATGGCAACATATCGGAGAGGATGTGCTGTCACAAACAGTTTATCGTGGATTATGTCCAACTATGCACAGTTGTCAACATAACCCATGTTATCGAACATCAATTGGATATCTCTATGTGAAAGTTTTTAGCATTATCACTTATCTAACATCAAAATCTCTTCAAGCTTTCAATTGCTCGTTAAAGACGATACTTTAAATGTGAAGTTTTCAACATTATCACTTATCTAACATCAAAATCTCTTCCAGCTTTCAATTGCTTGTTAAAGACAATACTTTAAAAAAGAATTCGGATACCTGTAAGCAATTTTGATCCTCTTGGGGACCACTATGCATATCAGAATTCCTTTAAGCATTAGCAATTTCTATTTTGAATAAATATCCACCAAGTTTGACGCAAGAACATTATAACCTAGCATTTTTTATCCTCCGGGGAACAGAGCCGGATTACATTTTGCATGGCTTGAGAGTGTCAGCAACATTTGTATTTATATTGTGCAGCAGAATTTTTTTTATCTAAATATTGAAATTGTTGCAAAAGAAATTGTGATAAAATAAAAGGGCAAGGTAAGATAAGCCTTGAGATGCAGAATTGTTTCCGTTTGCAAGGACCGTCTGCAAGGACCAAAATACCCCCAATTTTCTCCACATAGCAGACGACGCTATTGCAGACGGCGGTATAGAGAGTCCGGGTTCTCTGCTTACTTACAATGGGCTATTCCATTTAAAATCCACACTACCCCTGTGGAAGATTTAGCTAAAGTCTTCCACAGAGAGAGTATATGTTTCAAATAGAATAGACAATTTAAAAGTAACTTCCATTTGAAATACTCACTCCAGTTGTGGAAGATATAGGTAAAGCCATAATACAGGGGGAGTATGGGTTTCAAAATGATTAACTCTAACCAATTACATTTGAAAAACATACTCCCCCTGTGGAAGACATTTCCAAAATCTTCCACAAGGGTAGTGTGGATTTCAACTGGACTAGCCCAATTCTGTGATTTTACCTCGTAAATTGTCTCGGCTCCTTCAGGAGTAAATGACATAGGTGATCTGTTACCAGGTGATTGCTTGTCTGCTGCCTGGAGTCTACTCTCGGCTTCTCTCTTGTAGTTTATAAGTCTCTGAGATGGTTCACCTTCTAATACACCAAAGTTCTAGTACAAACAGGGCAAAATGGATAAAGGATATAAATCTACACAAAGCCAATGCAAAATAACTTTCAAGAATACACATAAAGGTAAAGGAGATGATCCTGTATAAATAGTGATCGGAGTGCCCATCTCTCTTTCATACGTGATTGGGCCAGACTCCTCCATGTAATGTTGCTATAGAGGGATCGCTACACCTCCTCCACAGCGTGTCTGTTACCTTTCCAGCATTTAAGAATGCCGTTACCCATACACCTGGGTGGAGAGGAGTAATCGAGATAAAGTGCCTTACTCAAGGGCACATCACAATGGCGTCGCTGGGGCTCTAACCCGCAATCTTCCGATTATGCGCAATCTTGCGATTATGAGTTGTGGCCCCGTTCCGCTCGGCCAACCATAGAGAGATACATAGACACAGTGGTAAACGTAACCGGATTGTTGTGATTAGGTAATCAGCATGAATCACCTTGACCTTTTGTTTAACAAACTTTCAATACGGGGGGGGGGCTCAAACTTGCATCGCCATAATGTTGCGCCGGAATCTAAAACCTTATGGAATGAGCTAACATGACTGCTAAACTAAATCAGAGATTTTATACTATGAGTATGAGATAAGACACTCTGTACATGTGGACTGTCTGCTGTACTCCTGTCTTCCAACAAGCGCCAGAGTGTCGTGGTCCTGACTAAATGTGCAAAACTAAATACATGGAAGTCAGAATGAGGGACACAATTTCTTCTGCACCGGATGGGGCCTGCACATTAATATTTTTCATTAACTATCTAACTGCTACACATGCTATGTCTTCTGAAGGTGTTTAGTTAACAATTTAGCTCTATTGGTACAAAAGAAGAGGCCTACAAGATGGTTTCTGACATCGTTTTTCGCACTTCTTTCGGAAGGTGTATCTTTTTATTAATGGACGGCAAAACAGGAATGCGGGACGTCCCGCATTTTCAGGGTTTTGAACTTTGGAATGCAGGACTGTCCCGTGACAGTTGGCAGGTCTGATGGTAGTGCTGATGGGCTGGGGCGAGGATAGTTGGTAATCGTCCACTTGGAGCTCAGTCGATTCTGGTTGGAAGTACATGGACCAGGTAGAGCATTCCATAGGTGAGCTGAGGATGGAAGGAATGATCTCTGGTCGCTGACCAGATTGGTCGCTGACCAGATGCTTGGTCGACAGATCTAATAGAGTGCCGCAGATGAGGATCAATGATCATATGATCTGGTAACAGGTGTTGACGGAGTTTTGGAGCTTTGCCATAATAAATTAATGTCCAGGTGTGATATAAAATTGGATGGTTTGAACCTGAGCTATGAGTTTTCAAATATCGGACAAGGCGTAGTCGAGTCAAATATTTTGTACTGGGTGGAAAAAAAACCCATCCAATTTATCATTATTATGTTTTTAGAATCTTTTCTTGGACAAAATGCCATTTTTGGGGGTCAAAATGTGATTTTTGGTCAAAAATGTAATTGATGGTCAAAAATTAATTTAGGTTAAAAATTGTTGGAAAAAATAGTCCAAGTGTGGATTATATTTGACTAAATCTGTACAAAGTATAGGAAGGAAGATTCTGAGAACATAAGAATGACTATTATATTGTCACGGAGGTATAAGTGCGTTAGTATTATAGATCTCTTGTGCATGTTATTTCCAGAAATGGATTAACTTGACTTGACTTGACGGGGAAGTCATCTTTTGGTCTATACACGAGCATGCTCGCCTTTTAACCCCAGGGTCATGGGTTCGAGTCCCAGTAGTGGCTCGAGAAGGCGCAGGATACTTCCGCCAGCGGTTTGTGACAATATTGCTCGCACCCAACCCAATCCAATCCAGACTTACCCTTTCTCTTAATCTTGCATCAGCTATAATGGCAGGTTGAGTCGAAGCACTATGTTTCACTATGGCCTCTGCAGTCTGTCAAAGGCAAAAAAAAACAAATAAACTACATAAGAAAATACACATCACAAAACTTCAGAACTTAAGCACCAAGTATGCTAGATCTTTGGTGTTTTCAGTATATGATAGCCTAATGTTTGTATTGGGTAGAGACTTAAAGTTTTCCATTTTAACGGTAAAGAAAACAAAATTCAGTGTTTTGGTGGAAAACCAATTTATATCACAACTGCTTGGAGAAGACTTTGTCAGACTCTCTCTCTCTCTAGGTGCCATATCCTAAGACGTTGGCGATCATGTCATGCCACAATTCTCTGTTATAAGCCATTTCCAGAAGCTCTGTCGCTTTATGTTCAGCTCCCCTTTCTTTTATCCAGTCTTTCAGATTTGATAACCACATCACTCTCTTCCTGCCTCTGCTCCTTGTGCCTTCTATCCTTCCTGTCAATACTAGGTTCTCAAAACCATCCTTTCAGAGGATATGACCAAGGAATTTGAGCTGCTTAACTCTGATTTCAGCTTTGCTTTACATTAAACACTACAAACACTACAAATTCATGCTAACAATAAAGGTCTGTCTATGTTGAAGGTGCAATTTTGCAATATGAAAACTGTTGGAAACTGGTATTGCACTGCACAAAACAGAATTTGCCTTTTAGTAAATGGAAAACTTTGGTCTCTAGTATGGGGTATTAATTGGAGTAACTCAATTGTCTAAACTGCCTCCTTTGGCCCCCAAGGAGCAGACACACAAACATGGCAGAGTTGATACTCTTTGGTTCTATCTCATTGGCTGCAGCAACATTATAGGTTCAACAACCACACACATCAGTCATCTATTGGCTGATTATGGTTTCAGAAAGTCTGCTTGCAGATTCTGTACTCTTCAACATCTTGAAGTCAATTTCTTGGTGTCTTGTCCAAGGGTCAATGACCTCTACTGCATTCTGCCAATCAGATTTCTTGTGCTGGGTGCCAATTATTGGGCTGTGAATGTGGTCCAGGAAGCTGTTCCATATCAGTGCATTTTGCGGTTGTGTCAGTTGGACAACTGCTTGGCTACTGACGTGTGTTTAGAGTAAAGTATTGAAGTAATCCTGTGTGTAATTTTGGTTAATTTTGATGGACCAGCATAGATACTGGTGAACTTATCATTGAGTAGATATTTGCCCAGTAGATCTGCTTGCATTAACCCCCTAAGCACTACCTGCCGATGTAACATTGCCTCTGATTGGTCAATTACATTATATCTTCTCTTTAATCACCAATCAGAATCAGAGCTTTGCAAACAATTCACACCAATTTATTTGCGAAGTGAAATTATTGTAACAATATTGCTGATTGGTCCAATTGATAATGAAAACTTCTTTTTGACCAATCGGCAGATAGTTCTCATGGGGTTAAACAAGCATAGTATCTTACCTGGTAGGCACGTTTTAGATCACTAGCATAGATACTGGTGAACTTATCATTGCGTAGATATTTGCCTAGTAGATCTGCTTGCATTAAGCCTTCATCGGATAGAGGGATGTCTAACTGACCTGCATGTAAGAAAAAAGAATGAACAAAAAAAGAATAAACAAAGTTAATACATGTAGATATCATAGTTGGCAGTGGTGATACAAACCCACCCTTTTTATTTCAAACTCACCCTTTTTATTTTATACCCTTTATACCAAAACTCAGAAACCCACCCTTTCTAAGCGTGGTTACTAATCATAAAAAAGTGGTTATGGTGGTCCAGGAGGTGCAGATTTACATCCAAAGAGAATAACATATTGAAGTTTTAGATGACCAAACACTACAGAATGGGATTTCAATGTTGTTGTTTTTTGTTTCATTTAGTGTCATTCAATTGGAAATTAATGTAAGCTTTGAGATTGCAATTGTTGACTTCTAAACCCACCCTTTTTATCAGTGACCACCCTTTATATTTGGACACACATTTTAACCAGAAATTTTTCAAACCCACCCTTTAAGCATTTTGTGGATCTCTCAAACCCACCCTTTCGTAAGCGTGGGTTACCAACAGTGGATATGTTAGCTAGTGTAATCGATTTAAAAATGGTTCTTAATTAAAAGGGGATTCTGTGAATTTAGGATCCTCTTTTTAGGGTATGGTTCAAAAGATACCCATGAATAAAGCTTATCTTTAACATTTCAGTTGATTCCGACATTAAATTTGTAAGCTCCGCATAATTGTATATATTACAGCGCCATCTTGGTTTGTTGCTCATGGAGGGAAAATATCCAGCATTTATCAGCAAGAGCTCCAAATCTTTCAGTTTCAAATAAAGGTTTGCCCACTGCACACAGAATGCAAACTACACTTTGAAGCTAAGTTTAGCGGGCACATAGCGAAATCATGTACGCTATTTGCCCTCCATAAGCGACATGCAAACATGTCATACTCTTTGGTTCTTAAGACCTCACTGAGAGGGACAAATTTACTTCAAAATCTTTGTCAAATTTAACAATTTCTGAATGAAAATGATCACAATTTAGGAAGTTTTAATTCAATTTCCTATAAATGGAAAATAACATGAAATGAAAGAATAATTGAACTTAAAGTTATTAATTATTTTAAACTGTTGTGATTTGGTACATGTAGTTCACAGCATCTTACGAATGGTAGTGAGCTTTGGCAAAAACTGCATTGCTCAATTCATAGCGAGCGTGTAGAAGAATTAAAATATCACAGATATACTTTTATAGGTGCTGCGGTTCTTGAGTTACGTTGTACAGAGGTCTGAAACAACAACACTTTTGTAAAACATACATAACTCATTTTAACAATAAATTAAGCAAGTTTGCAAAGTATACGATTTGTAGAATGAACTTTTGCAAAGCATCAAGGTGTTAATTTTCAATAATATATTGATCTAGATAATGAAAATCGATTTTTAGGTTGCTGCGACCAACAGTACCTCGTCTACCCTTAACTTAGGTTATAAAAGGAAAAAAATTTAAATAAATAAAAACACAACCCAAGATTTTCGTGATTTTTCAGTCGGTCGGGAAAGGGCAAACAAAAAATGTTTTTCTTGGCCTATATAATGTTGCATTAGATGGAACCAGATACCAGGATTCATCTTTTGGTAGGAGAGAAAAGAATTGGAAGTCTGATGAATGCCGGCACGCATGGTAGACCGAGACAGATGCCAGTACAGGATAGCTGGGATGGAGTTATCTGTTGGAGTTCATTTGAGACCGTCCTAATTGCTTCCTCTAATCATCGCTAATTGCCAACGCACACACATGGTTATAAATAAGTGAGTCAGGGTCAAGCTGAGGGCAGTCAGCACCAATCAAAGAGGGTGTGTCTGTGTCGTAGTAAATACCAACGGTGGTGTAGTACTACAAGTTTAATACTAGTAATAGTATACACAAGTCATAGCAGCCTTTTGACATCTTGGTTCAGACAACAGTACAATTAAAATGTCAAACTTTTGGTTGTTTTTTGAATATTTGACACTGGACACTGGTACCAACTCCAAAACTTTTAGTCTTTGTGCACACATCTTTAAAGGGCCCATTCAGTGATCCCAGCAAAAGTGTCAACATTTCAATTGTTTAAGAATAAGTCAATAAGATGAGGTATTTTAGAAATTAAAAATTTAAAAAATCAAAATGAAAAAATGAGTAAAACAACAGTTTTGACAAATTTGAAGCTCCTTTCAAATACATGTAGCTAATTAGCTAATTTCTCTACTTACACACAATTTTTTGAAATTAATATTGAGCCATTTTTGAACCAGAATACTTCATTTGATGCACCACAATTCTCAAACACTGGACTATATACCCCAAGAAATGGAATTAATGGGCCCAGCATGGAAAATATAGTTCAGCATAAAAAGTGGTCCCTTTGTTACTTTTTCTTAAGGCAAAAAAAAAAAAAAAAAAAGAAAGAAAGAAAGTGTATGTTTTGCCTCACTTGGTTTGAAAAAAAAAAAAGGTTGATTACCTTTTAACATTTTAAAGTAAAATCTCCAACTGGTTAAATAAACCGGTAATTGTCTAAATAATGTTCAACTTGCAATATTAATATGCTATTGTGGTGCTTAATTTTCATGATAAAGCAGGTTTTAAGCAATAAATTTTGTTTTAAAATATGTATATTTGGTCAACTAGAATGCAAAAATATAGACTGTGAAAAAAAGTGTTTCTGGATTTTCAGAAATTAGGGTCAGTATTCTTTTGTACAGTAAAATTTCAAAATTTGGGTTGGTCAATTGAGGCCAAACATACACTTTAGTTTAGCCTATAATTTGGACCTTATTGAGCATCTTTATTCTGAAAAGTGGATTTTTGCAATCCTATTATGCATGGCAGCTTGGCTTGCATGTGTGTAACCAGGCTGGCTGATTGCATGGCTCATGCACTGCTTATACTAGATTTTCCGAACCATTTATTGGATTTATTTAGTCTGACCTGAAGGATGTTGGTAGTCTAGACTAGAGCTTGTCTAGCCAATTAAAGCTAACGAAGCAGGCTGCTAATAGTAACCAACTGACTGACTGACCACTGTGAATGCCGCCTAGCTGCTTGCTTAGTGCTCGGTTGAGTCGGTTTTGTGTCTATCATTGGCAGATATTGCAAGAATTAGGAGTCAAGTGAACCATTCAAGCCTCATTCATGTGTTGGGGAATAGTCATGTTACTAATTATATGTCTCTTTGTATTCATGTTGAACTTGGTAATAGTTATATGTAGACAATACATGTAGGGCCAAAATAAAATGAATTCATGATCCCCCTCCCTGTTTTTTGCAGGTTTTTTTGGTGCTGCAAGAATTTTTCATGCTACTTGGGGAAAAATAAAATTTTTCAATAGTCGTCCGTGTCAAAATTCTGATATGAAGTTGTTGGAAATCACATTTATTTAATTTTTCCCTGCAACTTTCTGTCGACTGTCATTAAGAAATACAGTTGAAATTAAATATATAGGCCTGAATACTTGCTTATAAAATCCTAGAGCTCACATGAGATTGATTTCAAATAGACGCACAGGAGTATGATACGTATGTTTGGAAATTGCAAGCTCTAAATACGTGTACATATTGGTGTAACGTGTAGTATGATGTATGTCACATAAGGGATAATAATATAAGCCTAGTTACTAAATTATATTGGTCAGTACTCAGGTATGAGAAGAGCTTTTTGTGAGACCCGAGTCATACCACATTTGGCTAGATTCGACTGTAAAATTGGGTTGGAATTTCAGTTTGTGCGTATAAAATTTTTCCATGAAATAATTTTTTTTTTCCTTCCATGTATCCTTCTGTCCCAATATTTTCAGAGCATGTTACCAGAAACAACTTTTTATTTTAAGTAGGCCAGAGAGTGAGACTATTTTGAGAAATATGGACAATAGACTTTGATGAGAAAAAAATCTGGTAACAATTGAATTAAACAATGAATTATAAAGGCTTATCATATTTGAAATATCAAGACACACAGAGGCAAGGAATTTGAGTCAAAGGCTGTACTTATCTTGCAAATATCATTGTAGAGAACACTCTTGTGCAACCATACATGTAGACTGTAGCTACAGTCTATGGTGCAACTGCAAGTCTTATCAAGCTGAGAATGTGGGTTAGCAAACTGTGTTTGTATGTTTCCTTGCTTGAAAAACATGCACTTGTACATGTACAATGTATTGAAATAAGATTTTTTTGAGTTCAAGTCCATTATATGTGCACATGTTCACTTCTAGTTCATACCATCCTGATCAAGCTTCAAAATAACCAGGCACCCAGGAGCCATTTACCCAATGGTCATAACATTTTGGCTCCTGGTCCACACCAAAATCATATGAGCCAGACTCTACATTTTGTTTTAAATAGAGCGTGGTAGTTAAAGCAGGTTTGAAATTTAAATGACTCTTTATAGCTCTTTAAAATGGCTCCTGGTTCACTAGATAAATCTCAGGACCAGGAGCTGCTTTTTCCAAATGTGTCTCCTGGTCCAGATCTGCTTATTTTGAGGCTTGATCATGATAGTATTCATTATTTATAGTATCATCTATATCGTACCTTTAAAAAAAAAATTCATTTGACAAATTGAACGCATTCTTTTATTTTGCTGAGAAATGGCAGGTGTGCGAGTACTATAATAATATCCTTAAAATATCTCGTCAAATTCTCCCCCATCCGAGGTGCTCAATGGTGCCACAAAGATTCCCGAGACTCCCACCCTCAAATGTTTTTGTGAACGAACATGAACAATAGATGCAAGATGTACAATATGTCGTTCACCCAGCCACCTTTCACAGGAACATCTTGACAATTTCATAATTTGCTATAAAATTATTTTCAATTTACTACAGGATATACACCTATCCGACTTCGCCATTACTGCGGTGTCCCCGATGTAAAACTGCGGTGTCCCGAGGTCGGGGGCTCCATCCATTCTTTATTGTGTGCTATACAGAATTGTACCCGGAATTGTACACAACAGTGATATTCAATACACAATCATGAGTATTGAATTACTTAATTAAATCTCCGCTCTGGTACATCTGTGTTGCCGTCAATAGAGGGCCAAATACAGTAAACGCTTCTCGGATTGGTGTATAGTGAGTGTTTTGGCACGGAGCCATTTAGCACTTTGGTGCCAGTCAACATGATCACATCCAAATATTTCACTTTTTTACTCCAGGGGTTGTATAAAACCATCCAGAAACAAAACCTGAAAAAACGATAACAAAATTTAATGATAAAATCATGCTTGACTACACGTAACACATTTTGTATCAACCCACCTTGTCTGTGTTAGCGACTGCGTCATTTTTGGGCATTTTTTTTGCAATTGGAGGCAGGATGTACGCTTGTAGAGAAGCGTTTGAAATGAACATAGTATTATTAAGTGTGCATTGTCGGCGAACGGCAGACGCCTTAGTGTCACTGACCGAGTGTAGGTTGACTGTGCTGAGAATACATGTCTGCCTCCTAGAACATTAGGAGCAAACATTGATTTAGCATGTCTCTTGTGTTCCATGGCTAGTATAAGACAATAACTTTCTGAAGAAAAAAAGGGAAGCTTTTTTTCAAATGTAGATATTTTTAGGGCATTGCTTCGTCTGCAAAGTCAGCAGAACATTTAAACGAGGGCATCACAACGGATCATTTTAATTAATCTTCAGCACTAAATTTCTAATTAAATATGCAACGTCACAAATGCAGGCAGGGCTGTAACAAGGTTGAAAATGTGGGGCGGGGGGGATAGCGAGTACTTATTAAGGTACAGACGAAAATCAATCAATATATATATTCAGTATTCACCTAGCTGTTTATGTAAACTCAAATTTACCCTCAAATTTCACAGAAAAAGTGGCAAAAACTACCAGCTTATCCATATTTCCTTAATTAAAAAACTGCAGACAATGAATGAATCAGGGGTTTAGAGCCACCTGGCAGCTATTGCAGATATGCCTTTCTTGCTCTGAACCCCTGAACCCCCAAACATGATTTCAAGAAACCTGGTTGCATGGGCCCAAGTGATCATGAATCACTGTATGTCTGTTTTGTTGTTGGTATGTTGTTAAACTTGTTACTACTTTTAATACCAACTGAACTTTAAAAATCGCATACAACATTTTTCTTTTTGGCAACCTTATGGAATTGCTGCAATGTGATCATGTGTCTTTCTTGGTATTGACAATTGTCTAGTATTTCCTCAGAAATCCACCACAACTGATATTATTTTAATATGCTTCTAGGCATGGTGTCGTCTGCGTGATCTTAGCAAGACAGGGACAGCTATGTGAATCATTGTGAATGGGTGGGTGGGATGGGAGTCATTCATTAGTAATGTCAAGCCCCAACAGGAAGCAGACGACAAGAGAATTTGTCTGTCAATTTGAGAAGTGCTACAATGTAGTAGCATGAAGCCATTGAGGTGTATTTATCATCATTTTCTTCGGGTTTGTTTACAAGAAGTTATGAACAACCATGTTTTACAGGTACCGACCAAGATTTTGCATTTTGGGAGAATTTTCTTCTTTTTTTTAGTTTTGCTAAAACATGTAAAATCAGCTGATTTTTTGGCTAAAATGTATTGATTTTGACGGAAATATTTTGAAAAAAATCAAATATTTGCAAAATTTTTCAAGTTTGTAGTCCTATTTTAGGGTCAATTTAGCATCCAGAAAAAAATTATAAAAAAAAATCCTGACCGACCCTACCGGAAACTGGCGGAAAGTCCATTCGCCCATAAAACAGGTTATTTTTCCCCATCACCTTTTGCATGGAATTAAGTACAAGAATAATCAACTTGGTCAAGACGCTATTCCCATAAAACTGGATGAAAGTTTCCTCTCTCAATAAGCAATCAAATGTTGTGAGAAAATAACTTTATTCTGTTATCTTTTACACCATTTTCATTTAATTCCTGCCAACAACCAGTGGCGTACGTAGCCAGGATTTTGGAACCGGAGGGGCACAATTAACTTGTAAATGTACCGACGGAAATATTTTTTACCAACGGAAGTTGTGATTTGGTGACCCAAACTTTTTTTGCATCGTTTGAAGTGAAGAGAAAAAAAAAAGAAGGAAAAAAGTAAAAAAAAAAGGATAATAGGCAGTACCAACAAAAAAACACAACAAATTTTTATGTATAAACTATAATTCACAATTTTTCTTCATTTTTTTACAATTCTCCCCTTTCTTCTGTTACCCTGGGTAAAAATAGTAAAAATTTGTTAACCCAATTTTTTTCACCAACGCCCCTGCCCCCCCCCCACTGGCTACGCTTACTGCCAACAACTATACATGTATGTACAAACTCGCTATTTTTGTTCCAAGTTGTAGTATATTATGTTCAATGTTGACAAGTAATGAAATATGACTGGTGTCATTAGTTTTGATATAAGTGACACATTATTAACCCAATACCATGTGACACATGATCAATGCTGTTAGTTGCACCATACATTATACTCCCAATGTGTTTTTTTTTCCAGAATGGGGACTTACAAACTATGTTTTATAGATCTGTGAAAATCTATTATTCATTCTTTCAAATACTACTAAGAGATATTTTCCATTTAAAGGGGCATTTCATGATCCACAGCCTCATCCCCCACATTTCACAAAAATAGTTGACATTTTTAAACCACTGGAAACCTATGGCTACATATCGTTTATGTACATAAACTTCTTGCAGATTAATTCGTTTAGCAAAAATATTGTCAAATTAGTGTAATATACATAATATAATCGTGTATTGCAAAATCGGAATCAACTGAAATTTTAGGAATATGATTTTTTCATGGATATCTACTGAAACATGTCACAAAAGAAGATGCTGGGATCATGAAATACTACTTTAACAAATTATTTTTTAATTTCAATTATTTATTATTTTGAAAAAGATAAACAACAAACTCCTTGATTTGTTGGCAAATGGATAAATAACATTGAGAAACAGCAATTAGGCCAAAAAAAAGGGTTTGTCTCAAAGCTCACACGCGCATTTGTAAAATTGTGAGATTTGAATTAAAAGAAATGCAGATTTTTTTTTTTTTTTCAAAATTTTTTTTTTTCAAGTTTTTCCGGAAAAATTTGGCGAAAATTAGATTTTTCCTCAAAATACCATAAAAAAGTCGGGAATAGAATAAATTTAAAAAAAAAAAAAAAAAAAAAAAAAAAAAAAAATCGCATTTTGCATTTGTTTTCAAACTACTTGTGAGCTTTGAGACAAACCGTTATTTTTTTTTGCCTTAGAATCCGGGCTTAGAATAATTCGATCATCCATCCCCCCCCCCCCATCTCACACCCATTGTCCTGTGTGTGTGAGACAGTTCTACCTTATCAGAGTATATCTGGGTCATATGTGTCAGTCTAATGAAGTAGTCGATTCATCCTCACAATTCTGAGAATGGAATGTATGATAGGAAATTGGCCATATGCCACGCATCTTCTTATCTTGGCTGGGTTTTCCCCCTACATTTGACTAATTTGTTATGCTTTTGTTTGTTTATCGCTTGCAAAGAGGTCGCTGACACTGAAAAGCAAAATGTTTGTGTCTACAGAGGTTATTGCTCCTGTCAAGTCAACAACATTATTGGCAGCACAATATCTTCAGAGTCATTCAGACATTCAAGACAATTTTTTTTGAATAGTAAAATTTCATTATTTTTGTTATGTAAATATACAGTAGTATATTCCCTATAAAAAAAGAATTGGGACACATGTTTATTTTGATAACATGAAAAGTGTACTGGTATTGAAAATGATTGTTATCAACTCTTGATATTATTAATTTTTATTAGAACACAATGCAATATATAGCAAAGAAAATACACATTGTAGGACTGGTGTTGGGATGCAAAGGCATATGTGACACGATCTGGTCCATGGGGGCCAAAGGAGGCATTTTTGAAAAAAGTTTGAGTTATTGTAATTATTACATTTATACACATACAATAGGTTAATCATTTACTGAAAACACCAAAGGTCTATAGCATACTTGGTTCTAAAGTTATGAAGTTTTTTGATGTCTATTTTCTTATGTACTTTATTGTTTTTTACTTCATATTTTGACCTTTATCTCAGTTTCAAATTTGCCGCCTTTGGCCCCCATGGACCAGATCGTGTCACATATGTAAAATTGACTCAAAATAAAGGCAAAAATTCAATATGAAATGTATCTAGAGAACTGAAAGTAAAAGGCCCTATATTTGGTTACCCCTAACCCAATCCATGGGGTTTTTTTGCTATCGGAAGGGGAAAAAGAAATGAAAAAGAAATGAAAAAGGAGAGAATATGAACAAAGAAGTCACTTGGTACCCCCCCCCCCCCGGATTAGAACCTCGGACCCCTCGCATGCCACACAGACTCAATGAGGATCACCGATCTGTAGCCACAGGGGTTTCGCTGGCCTGCGATTCTGTGGGTATGACTTTGGCTGATTACATCATCGCACCACATGGAATACATTCACACGCAGTGGTTTTCATAGCGAGTTTTAGCGAGTTTCAATCACGTTAGGGTTAGGAGTGTGTAACATGCATTAGCTGACAGGCAGAAATGATCAATTGAATGACAAAAACAAAATGGATGATGCCAGCTAGCCTGCCTGCCTCACAATTATTATTGTTATTGGCAATGATGCTTCATCTGTACCTGTCATTTTTTTCAATAAATGAACGTTGACAATGTACATTAAAATCATGATCGTGACAACAATTAATATCATCCATGTGGCAGAGATGTCAACAAGTCATTTTTTGCAAGTCAAGTCCAAGTCACAAGTCCTTTTGTCCAAGTCCCAAGTAAGTCAAGTCATTTTGAAAAAGTTGCAAGTCAAGTCAAGTCACAAGTCATCAAATCACAAGTCAAGTCGCAAGTAAGTCACAACTTGTCACAAGTCACTACAAGTCTATTCACCAGTTTTGTGTTTGCTGGGACAGGACTCCGAGTTTTCAACCCGACATACTTCCCACGCCGAGCCTGTGTCGCTGATTGAGCGCACTATTTATTTATGTATTTATTTATTTCCAGTTCAGGTTATGCCGGACACAAGGCTCGCCAGCGGATAATTCATTAATGTAATTGTAGGCCTATTAATATTCATAAATTCTATCCATAAATTTCCATTTACAGGAAAGTAACATCAGACTTGCCTTGGTAACAAGTCAATTTTTTCAAGTCCAAGTCCAAGTCCAAGTCCAAGTCATTTTGTCTAAGTCACAAGTAAGTCAAGTCATTTTGCAAAAGTTGCAAGTCAAGTCCCAAGTCCCCAAAAAAGTGACTTGAGTCAGACTCGAGTCCAAGTCACACGACTCAAGTCTACATCTCTGCCATGTGGTCTTTGAACTTCCATCATATTGGAAACACAAGCAAAATATCTGTTTTTGCCCAATTTTCTGACTCCCCTTGTGCACACCCCAGTACAGGTTATCAACAAAATTACAGGGGGGGGGGATAAAGGCGTGGCGATGCAAGGTGCTCAGTATAATCAAATTGATTATAAGTGTATAAGCACTGCCATACATGTAAGTCTACATATGTACATGTTTTGGAAACTTTTGACGTCTTGCATAACACTTTATGGTCATTTCTCCCAGCCTTTACTCTTAAAGAATTCTCCCAAGCAAGCCAGGGGCCAAGCCAGCCAGGGGCTGAGGGGATTTTCACCTTCAGATGATCTTTTGATAACCTTTTAACTGGTTAAGTTAAAACACAACAAGATCTGTAATTACATCCTTCAATTCAACTTCAGATTTGTCCTAAAATAGCTAGAAGAGATTGGGTGTTTGACAGCAGGCATACCGATATCAAATCGGCACCACAATAATCAGCGATATCAAACCTTTACACCTATGTGCAAGTCATACTTGTGAAATGCCATGCGGTCATCAATTGAAAATCTGTGATTATGCTAAATATCGCTAGCTCAAAACACTTCAAATGCAGATTCAGCAGAGGCTCCGGAAGATTTTCAATAGGGGGGGGGGGGCAAGCGTGGAAGCTTTGGAAATGCATGTATACATTGTTACATGAATTCTACCATATGATTCTACCTTACATTTTGATTTATACCTAATTTTTGCGCTTGTGGTTAGCTACAAATGTACAAATCTGGGCGGTATAATGTTTATCATAACTTCTACATGCATGTACACAAGTCATGTCCTAATTCTGCAGTCACATGGTTTCATAGCCAATTGTCCAGCGATTGTCATTTTAAGGTTGTCGCCAGACAGTCTGTTTAGTGATGGAGGAGCACAAACCAGCTGGGACTGAGACTACACATGAAACTGCACAGTAACGATGTATGCATCGGAAAAAAAGGTGCATTGGGGCTTCATTTTGAACACTCCTGCACCATCGTCATTCGTGGAAGTTTGATGGCCACCGCTAACAATGCCCTTTACATACTTAATGACCCCCTTTTCTTATTTACTGCTACCCAATGACCCCCCTTTCCAAATGTCAAGTACCCAATGACCCACTTTTTCCATGTGGTATTTGTGTTCTTCTTGAGAAATATTGGATTTTTTGCACGTTGGCAGTTATTTATGTCCACATCCACCACCCTACAAAAAGGCCTACTTACATGTAGGAACCCTGTAAAAAACATCTATGACGAGGCATATATTCATCATCTTCATCATCATATTCTTTCTTTTCTTTCGTTCAGTTTCTTTCTGTTCTTAATTCGTCACTCTCTCTTCCTCCTTCTACGCATTTCGTTAATCTAGTGATTGTCTGCGGCCGAATGCTTACGCCGCTTTAATTTGCATGTTTCACTTTACCCCCTTTAATAACGCATTTCTCCTATTTAGTTTACCGCACTGGACATTCTCCATTTTGTCACTTTGATAAAGTACTCTTGTACGAAACATCGGCGTTTAATGTTACATCATTATTTTTTACATCACTAAATCATTCAGTCTTCTTTATATTTTATCATGCAATGACAAATAGGAACGTTTCCTTATTTACTTGGCCTATACTTATTTTCACTGACGCCTATAATCAGAGCAATCTCAACCTAATTTACCAAATAAACTGCACAGACTTGTGTTCCCTTTAAATCAAGACCCCAATCAAAATATGAGGAAACAATCTAAAGCTGGTAGTAGACTACAAGGATCCTTCATAAGGTCAAGGTCAAGGTTATAAGCAATACTCAAGTCTGGTATAAGTCTGTTCAGTGTTGCTGGATTTATTTTCATCATTGGCGCTGCCATCAGTGTACCTTAAAGTCCGATGTATACTCCACTTAGCGACCACGATTTCGCAGGCCGAGAAGAAATTTGAGCTGAAATTTTACGAGCAGGTTTCTTCGCTTCGCGGAGAGTTGGATTTGGTTCAACTTTTGGGGGGTAGGCCAGCGAAGTTTCTATAAGGAAGCACAGGGCAGGCAACAATTCTTCGCGATACTCAGCGATATTTTGATGAAGTATACAACAATGCCTTCGCGCGAAGTTGCGAATTATTTTTTTTCATCACAGCTTCTTGCGAAGTGGAGTATACATCAAACTTAAAGCAATGTGCTGCTGCTGCATCAACCTGTACCAATCTTTAGTCGTTTTCACATTTTGAGTTACACCCAGCGTAAACTTACGGTAACAGCGATAAAAATTCCACATATAGTTTCCCTATACTCCTACCGCATGACCACACATAGCCTATTTCTAGCACTCTATGGCTATACGCTGACCAGTTCCACCAAGCATTCACTTCTGGTCAGCGTAAACATCGCCTTCCACTTCCAGCGTATCTGTGACTTTTTCAACCGTACGAAATGTAATTTCTTAGCTTCCAACCCAAAAAAGTTACATTTACACTGGGTCACAGTGTATTTTACCCAAAGGAAAAATCATTCCGTACTGTGCATGTACAGATCACTGACAGTGATGCAAGCAACCAATCAGCATTGGGAAAATTGTTGACCCAATGACGCTGGATTTTCATTGATAAATTTGTTCGACTCTCAGCTTCCGATTTATTGTGACCTTTACTATTTGTGAATTATTACCACAATGCATAGCTTCTAAAATGACTTGAATACACGATGAGAATGTGCGATTTCCATGCTGAAAGTGGTTTCAAACCCCGTCAAAATCCGTCAAGGGAAAGGGATTTTATAAAATATTTTATACCGGCATTTTCAGGAAAATCTTGGAAGACTGGTGAGATTTGATAAAGTTCAGAATCGTTTGTATGAATGTCAATGTCTATCTCAGTATCTGTCATTGACATATATCGTAGCGTTGAATGCGCTGAAGCTTGGGAAGCGGATCCGTTGCAAATTTGGCGGATCTTTTGTTTTATGTGACATTAAAAATCCATCTTTCGCATGGCCGCTGTGTGTGTGTCCCGGGCGTGTGGGGGTGTACGTGAATTGGGGTCGGCTATGCACGCATGGATTCTGTTGATCATGTTGATACGACCTGCATGCAGAAACACTATACTGCTGACTGAGTGTACCAGTCATAGCAGGGTGTAAAATATACAACAAAGTCGATGTTTATTCACAAATACATTATGGTGTAAATAAAAGCATTTGAAAAATTTAACAATAATTTGAACCTGAAAAAAATTGAACATGAAACTTCATGAGTGATTTTTCAACATATTTGACTGTTGGATAAATATGGGTGTTGCAGCTTTGGAGCTATGGCAACATGGCGCATTACTTTGATGTTGGTAATGGGTAAATTACACTGTGTGGGTGCCAGGTGTAGCAGCATTTGCATTGCAAATTACACCTAGTTCGCTCCAGACTTTTGTCAGTAGTAAATTGTCAGATTTACACCTGGCAGAACTTACGCTGACCATCGTTCACACTGCCACTACTGCACTACACTGCCAATACATGGGCGCTGAGGACGATTAACCCACAAATTCCATAATAGCTCCTGTGAAAAATATTGCCAATGTCAAAAAGAACACACAGGGACTTCATTATGTAGAATATATGCTCAAAATAGCCCGCATTATCAAAAAGTATTTTGAGCCCTGCCGCCATGCAAAGTCAGGCCTTGTCTTTTGAAAATTGCTGGCGAGTGACAAATCACTCTCCTCAAAACTTGCCAGGTGAGCTGTAGGCGAGTGATTTTAATCATTTTACACCAAATGTAGGCGAGTGATAAAAAGCTCTTCTCAGCTTCATTTTAGGCAAGTGATGGTGACTGATCACTCTCACTTGCCTCAAAATTTAAGACAAGGCCTGCAAAGTGACCCAATTGGGTGCTAAAACGTGTTCATGGCAACCTTTAAAGCCTGGGTAGAGACCATTCATTTTAAAGCAGGAGAGGAAAGACTGCTGGATTCCCCTCCTACATGTACTCCGTTTGCATCAAGACTGGCGAAACCTGACTACATGTACCACTGATATTGCCAAGACATATTCTCCCACATAATTGTATAATAAACACATACAGTTTGTATAAGCAGGACAAATTCACACACACAAAAAATCACTCATGAAATTACACCTTACGCAAATAATTAGTCTCCTAAAGTGATTCCATTTTGGGTGCATTTGAGTGTAAATTAACAAAAAAGTGAACCTTTTGGTGGATGTAGGCAGCCCTCGAATTAAGGTTCTGAAGGGACACGGCAACTTTTTTAGGGCAAGTTGATAATTGCCTTGGATTTTCACTGAAAAGGCAAGGCAGCACAACAGTTTGTAATATTTCAAGAGGGCATCATGTGGCAACTGTTGAAAATTTGAGAAGGGCACGTGAAGAAAACACACACAAACATAGATAGATGATTTTATAATGAAGGAGCAGGGCTGGGGCGCCGACGGCAACTTCATTAGAGGGCACGGCAAGTGACTGCCTTGGGTAAAGGACATATTTTGAGGGCATTACGGCAGTGGGGTTGGGCACCCACAGCAAAATGCCATGGGTGCCATGGGTTAATTCAAGGGCTGGATGTAGGTGGGTGCACATCACCCTGGTTACAAGCTTCTTGTTATCTCTTGATGCCTATAATCACAGACAGATTTAGTTACTTTAAAAAGTGGTAATTTTCGCGTATGTAATTTTTCGCGCTTTGCCAACTTTGACCTGCATTGTGTGTTTTTAATTTTGCGATTTTGAGTTTCTTATAATAGACCTATACATTAAAAGAACATTTTCGTGTGTTGTTATTTTCGTGGTAGCTGTGTTGCGGGCGAAAAACGCGAAAATTAATGTACCGTGAAATTTTTTGAATCCTACATCTACAATCTCTCTTCCTCAATGATCAGAATAAGAACATTTTAACTCTCTCCATGTGGGTGTCGAGTGCAGATGACAAGTTTTTTTTTAATTAAAAAATTTTAGAATTGTAAATTGTCATGACCATATTTGGAATCAGCATGAAAAATGCATTAAAAAGAGTACAAACAAGCCTAGTAATAGTATTGGTTCAGGAGTTCTTGAGATAGCTCTTGATATTTTGAGAAAATATCTCAAAACTTGGGACTTAATGTTGCACACAGAGATTTAACCCCCAATAAAACTGTCTCCTTTGCATCTGTTATAAGAACATGGAATCATGCAATATGGCAATATTAAAACATCAGAACTACCCAGGGCTAGGATCTATAGGTAGTCACAATATATGTTCCACTTTTTAACTCCAGCTATATCTGAAGAGATCATGCAAAAGCTGGTAAATGTCCTTTCTAAAGTATTTGAGTTACGGCCACCAACACCATATAATGCTAGCCTTAAATTGACTCCCCAATTCAAAATAATTTTGAACTATGATTAACTAGAATTTTGCGGTTCTCAATTTGCGTGGCTCTCGACCTCTGGCTGCGCTTGTCCCCACCTAGTCTCATCACTGTAACCCCTACCGATCTCTAGATAATCTATGCACAAGGTTATTTTGCTTGATATGCTTTAATTAGCAACTTAATTACCGTATTTTGCGCTGAAAACCTGCTGCCAATCGCCACCCCTCCACCAAATTGCATATTTTAATATCGCATATTAAAATATGCCTTACCTGCCAGTTCCGAGAAATTAATTGCACTCACAAACTCGGACGAAATGACAGAATGATGGACGGATGGACAACCAGAAAACATAATACCTCAGGTCATGCCGGTGGAGGGCTGCCGGAGGCATAAAAATTAACACACATTTACTAATTACTAGTAAAAGTATCTTCTTTATATTTAGAAACATTAATATCTGAAATCATCTAGATCTTTTACTGTAGAGGTTTTTCAATGTTTAATTCAAAAAATAAATTTTATAGTTTTTTCCTGAAAAATTTGGCGAAAATCAGACTTTTTAACTCAAAATACCATAAAAAAGTCGGGAATAAAAAAAATTAAAAATCGCATTTCGCATTTGTTTTCAAACCACTCGTGAGCTTTGAGACAAACCTTTTTTTTTTGGCCTTAGTCTTGAACAGAAAGCAAATGGATTAGGGATTTTATTGTATAGATTCAGAGGTTTGATATCCTACGGTACTACCCGGTATCACACGGTACCCGTTACCAGAGATACCACACGGTACCCGTTACCAGAGATACCACACGGTACCCGTTACCAGAGATACCACCATTAGGGGGGCCTACATTGGGCCATTCCAGAAAATAGATGCACACCCCTATTAAAGGAGTTTGTATTTCCGGACTTTTTGACCAGTTGTGATTGCTGGAAAGGAAATCCAGACTTTTAAACTGTTAGCATGAAAAAAAAATCCAGTAAAAATAGTTCATAATCAAAAATCCTAAATTTGAGAGGCTCATTGCAGACAAATGCATGATTTTTTTAAATACATTTATTGTATTTCCAAGCTTTTTCCAGTAACATTGGCAACTGGAATTCCAATTGTTTTCAGGAAGCAATCCTGGAAATCCAGACATCTCTTTTAATGAAAATAATATCTGCGTAACTGTCTTTCGGAATTTGCAGGAGAGCATTAAATAGCTCTTCTGGAGCCTTCAAGGAAAGCTGTTTAAAGTAGTGCTGTAATCGATTGTCGTAAGTATCGATAGTCGGAAAATACATAGACTTCCGACATGTCGAAACACTCAATGTCAGTATCGATACACAAAACGACATAGCACACATGCTTAGATTATCTCAAATCAGGTCTCAAATTACCCGTCAAATACTCAAAATTACCGTCTCCCAATTTAGTTTTAGCTGTTAGGCTTCAATACACTTGTTGTTAACTTGTTTCTGGAACTTACTGATAATAAAATTGGTAAACTCAAATCCGTGTTTCAGACTGCGTGAGTATCGATAATAGTATCGACATGTCGGATGTTTGCCTCCCGACATATCGATACCCAGAAAGCTTATCGATTACAGCACTAGTTTAAAGCATTTACAATAGAATGTAAGGAGAGAATGGTCAACTATTAAGGAGAGCTAAAAACCAATCTCCTATATCAGATTTACGGAGAACAGTGGAGAGTGATTGCTCTAGCTCTCCTCAAAAGGCAGTCCCTGTAATATGCTTCTCTACTTCAGGGGTGTGCACTTATTTTCTGGAATAGCCAGATTTACAGAAAACAATGAAAGACAACAATCTGACCACCTCTTTCAGCCATAAATCAATAATCATTTTTTTTTAACATTCAACTTCTTTTCCTGATAACATCCAAACTACGTTGAAAATCAAATTTAAAACAATACTCAAATCCAAGTATGCCTGGAGGTCCAAGAAGTACCTCAATTACACACCTCAATGAAGTGTTACCGAGAAATTTGCTCTATATCCTGTGGAGCCAACATTTCATTGACTTTAACGAGAAACCGGTATATATATGCACACAGCCTACAGGAACTTCACCGGCTGCAGGACCGACTGGATCTCGGCAGCCTTTTCCTGTCCTCCAGACGGTAAGGCCTTGATACATATACCTGCTAGACAGATTCAGCACCATCATGACTGTCAGACTGCTGCTCACTGGATGCTCAGTGGACCACAATGGCCTCATCCCAATGGCATAGTTCAATAACCTCAATTAAACAATCATAATGCAAAATTTGACCTCAAGTTTCAGAGTATGAGTTTTTGTACCCAAATTTTCAAAAGGTCATTCAATGAATGTGCAAATATATTGGGGTTAAAGAACTGTGCCTTGATATATGAGCATGTTGTGGATCCTAGTGACTAGCAGACAGACTAGATGCTGAATATCAACCAAATCTAAAATGACAATGACTTTTCAATGTGTTTTAAGTGCCTCTAACTTAGGCCTGGTAAGAATACATGATTTTATTTAGAGGCCAAAATATGCACCACAATTTACCAAAAAATGCAAAAATACATGATTTCCCACCAAAAACACAAAAAATATTTAAAAAATTCAAGATTTTTTCCCAAGGCTCCCAAAATGTATTTAGAACTATAATATGAGATTTGCACCAGAAACAATGCAATAAAATATTCTTAGCAGCCCTACTCTTAACTGTGTTTTAATGTAAACATTTCTTGGCCAAAAATATTGTACATAAAAGTGTAAGAATATGCTTAACCCCATGAGAACTACCTGCCGATTGGCCAAAAAGAAGTTTTTATTAAATCAAAAGGACCAATCAGCAACATTGTTAGAATAATTTCACCACGCAAAAAAATTGTGGTAAATTATTTGCAAAGCTCCATTCTGATTGGTGATTAAAGTAAAGATATCATGTAATTGACCAATCAGAGGCAATGTTAGATCGGCAGGTAGTGCTCAGGGGGTTAATGTTAGTTTGGTTGCATTTTAATCTAACCAGTGTCAATGACTTTGCATAGAGTGGGCCAATGCCCCCTTTTTAATAACCGCACATGGTCACACATATCCTTTGACTTATAATACAGGCCAACATGTGGCTGTATCAATGTGCTTGGTACCCAGCAGTTTGATATATTTACTGAAAGCCTGCTTCCCCCAAATGCAACCCTGGATCAAGCACCACAACCTGTACGATGTCTTTCCCCAAAACAAGGGTTGATTTAGAAAATAAAAAGTTACTGCAGTTTTTCCTTGAATATAGGCTGAATATCACAAAATGTTGCATGCAAAGGCAAAATTTCACATCCACAGAGCCAATGTCACATGTATCTGTGCATGTAAAACCAATCTAAATCAATAAAACCCTGCCCCAAAATGCTGAAATGCTGCCCCGTTCCTTCAAAATTTAAGTTGGAAAACATTTGCGGGAATCCTTCTGAGCCTTTTTTTTTATTGTGAAAATTATGCAGAAAACTTCCTAGTTATAGAGTTACCAAGCAAAGAAAAGAAAAGTGGTATCTTAACTCTCTCCATGTGGGTGTTGACTGCAGACGACAAGTTTCCATTTTTTTTTATTCAAAAATTTCAGAATAGTACATTTTCATGATCATATTCGGATTCAGCATGAAAAATGCATTGAAATGAGTACAAACAAGCCCAGTATTGGTTTAAAGGTTCTTGAGATAGTTCTTGATATTATGAGAATATACTTATCTCAAAACTTTTGATACTGAAGCCTATATGGCTAGCACGCAGAGCATTAAGTGTTGCACATCAAGTACAGGCCTAAATGAAATCGGTACTAGGGGTGTGATGTTCGGGTAATTTTGTGCCCAGGTACCTGGCACATTTTTTTTTTTGCAATTTATTTTGCAAAGTTATTTATTTTTCGGTTTTGTAGTATCCCTGGACCTAGACCTAAATGCTAGGATCATTCATGGTTGACCTAAAAAAAAAAAAATTGCATGATGTTTTGTGTTTTTAATATGAAAATTGATCATTTGTATTCATGTCATTCTCTACTAATGATATCAAAATGCATTGAATTTGAATGCATTTTGATATCATTAATAGAGTATGACATGAATTTTTTTATTTTTAATTTCGGGCACCCGGGCAGGGTATTTCCTGCCCGGGTAATGTAATCTCGGGTGGGTACCTGTGAGCCCGCCCGAAAATCCCTGGCTTAATCGGTACCACTCATTGGGCAAGTGACACTTTCAGTTACCAACATGGAACCAGTCTGATTCCATTAAATTGAATTAAGGGACAGTCCTGACTACATGTAGTCATGTGCGATCAGATAGACAGACCTGTGGTACAGCTACTCAATATTACTTGAGTAAGGATATCCTCGTTCTTATACAGATTTTAGTTTTAGACTACCAAAGTACCATATTAACCAAACTGAGAAAATAGGCACCAACATCTCCTTGGCTGCAAAATTTAAATAAATTTGGTGACTGCGTATTGACTTATAATACAGGCCAACATGTGGCTGTATCAATGTGCTTGGTACCCAGCAGTTTGATATATTTACTGAAAGCCTGCTTCCCCCCAAATGCAACCCTGGATCAAGCACCACAACCTGTACGATGTCTTTCCCCAAAACAAGGGTTGATTTAGAAAATAAAAAGTTGCTGCAGTTTTTCCTTGAATATAGGCTGAATATCACAAAATTTGCATGCATCTGTGCATGTAAAACCAATCTAAATCAATAAAACCCTGCCCCAAAATGCTGAAATGCTGCCCCGTTCCTTCAAAATTTAAGTTGGAAAACATTTGCGGAATCCTTCTGAGCCTTTTTTTAATTGTGAAAATTATGCAGAAAACTTCCTAGTTATAGCAAAGAAAAGAAAAGTGGTATCTTAACTCTCTCCACGTGGGTGTCGACTGCAGACGACAAGTTTCCATTTTTTTTAATTCAAAAATTTCAGAATAGTACATTTTCATGATCATATTCGGATTCAGCATGAAAAATGCATTAAAATGAGTACAAACAAACCTAGTATTGGTTTAACTGTTCTTGAGATAGCTCTTGATATTCTGAGAATACACTTATCTCAAAACTGTTGATACTGAAGCCTATGGCTAGCAAGCAGAGCATTAAGTGTTGCACATCAAGTACAGGCCTAAATGAAATCGGTACTAGGGGTGTGATTTTCGGGTAATTTTGTGCCCGGGTACCTGGCACATTTTTCTTTTGCAATTTATTTTGCAAAGTTATTTATTTTTTCGGTTTTGGAGTGTCCCTGGACCTAGACCTAAATGCTAGGATCATTCATGGTTGACCTAAAAATAATTTTTTTAAAATTCCATGATGTTTTGTGTTTTTAATATGAAAATTGATCATTTGTATTCATGTCATTCTCTACTAATGATATCAAAATGCATTGAATTTGAATGCATTTTGATATCATTAATAGAGTATGACATGAAGTTGTTTTTTTTTAATTTCGGGCACCCGGGCAGGGTATTTCCTGCCCGGGTAATGTAATCTCGGGCGGGTACCTGTGAGCCCGCCCGAAAATCCCTGGCTTAATCGGTACCACTCATTGGGCAAGTGACACTTTTAGTTACCAACATGGAACCAGTCTGATTCCATTAAATTGAATTAAGGGACAGTCCTGACTACATGTAGTCATGTGCAATCAGATAGACAGACCTGTGGTACAGCTACTCAATATTACTTGAGTAAGGATATCCTCGTTCTTATACAGATTTTAGTTTTAGACTACCAAAGTACCATATTAACCAAACTGAGAAAATAGGCACCAACATCTCCTTGGCTGCAAAATTTAAATAAATTTGGTGACTGCGTATTTAAGGCTCCACCCTTGCAAGGCACAAGACCATGAAAGACAGACACAAATATAAAATAAAAGGTTGGTCCATACACAAGTAACAAAATAAAAATACAATTCTCCTAACTTTCTTTTTCTAATCAACAATATACACTTCAATTCCAATCATTGAAATTCAATGCCCCAATCAATTCATCCAAGCACAGACCCTTTATTCTTAGGGTCTGTGATCCAAGCATACACAAATGAATACAGTGAAAATCAAGGTGTTAAATTGAAGAGTAATGTGTCTTTGGAAATAGACAGTGCCACAGTACAGTGGGTTTTCATGGACCTAACATCAGAAGTGTAGCCAGCGGGGGGACACCTAAAATGGGAACGGAGAAACGGGAAAATGGGGACGAGAAGAAAGGGAGGAAAGAGAGAAGGAGAGGGAGAAAGAGAAGAGAAAGGGAGGAGAAGGAGAAAGAGAAGGAAAGGGGAAAGAGAAGGGGAAGGAGAGGAACAAATAGGGACGACACTTGACGTTTGACCCCCGGACTGACAATGCTCGCTACACACCTGCCTAATATGCAAGGTTCCTTTTGTCCCTTCCAAATTACCTATTGCTAGCATGTACATTTTCACCACAGTATGCACCAACGATAAATTGCCGAGCAATATATACTTTTTGACAACTCTATCTCAGACTGTCTGTGTAGCTTACTGGCACACAAAAGCTATAGACCACTTGACATCATTGTTTATCAACAAAGGCAAGGGACTGGTCTATTGATATGCTACCGCTACACTGTTCAATGGCTTTCTTGTACTATACGAAATGCACTTGCCATGAGCAAACTACGGTGCGTATGCACACTGCAGGGCAAAGAACAATGGAAAGTGACATAATTCACGCTCATATACTGCCAGGCAATGACGTCACATGTCAAGTGGTCTATTCGCCATCGAAGTGTTACGTGTAATCCGATTATCACTATGTCAACTGGATCACGCTTTTGAATTCTGCATCACAATCGAAATGATCGCAACACAAAGTCTATGGCATTGGCATGTACTATCAATTCTAAAAGGTGCGTGATCCAGTTACCAAGGAGTTATGTAACCACTTCGCTGGCGAATATGGATAAGTTAATTATACCGAGACTCGCAACAGGGACCTTCCACTGTAAGCAAGTGTTCTGACTATGCTGTGTTATTCCATGCATACACTTACCCTGTATTATGCCTTCCTTGTTGTATGTTGTCTCACCACTATAAGAAAAAAAGATTGAAACACATAATCAGAATTAAATTTTCAAGCACTTTCTTTTGGTTTAGTTTATCACTTGGTGGGATTAGCCCCAGAATATCCTAGCTGCCCTATAGACATTTGACAATTTCTGCATTCTATATTGTATACAGTCTAAAAATGTGGCAACTGGCAGCTATTGCCTTCTAAACCCTCATTATGTATTTTTAGCATTTAATGTGGTGATAAATTTAGATGGAAATATAAGCTAGACTGGGGTTTGTACATGCAATTCCTAAAATTTGTAAGTCTTTTTGGGGGAAAAAGGTCCCACAAAAAAAACTGTGCAAACTTTGCTATCCGATCACCTGGGCCACTAATGAGGTTGATATTACATGCTGTATTCACTATGGACCACTATGGCCTCATCCCAATGGCATAGTTCAATAACATTGATCAATTAAACAATCATAGTGAAAAATTTAACCTCAAGTTGCAGAGCATGAGTTTTTGTACCCAAATTTTCACAGGCCGTTCAATGAATGTACAGATCTGTACATTCATTGAACGGCCTGTGAATTGGGGTTAAAGAATTGCCCCCTGATAGATGAGCATGTTGTGGATCCTTGTGTATTACATACTGTATATATTGATATCAATGAAACTCTTTGAAGTGCACTATCAAAAGGCTGTGCAATGTGCATCCTCTTATGTAGTTTACCATAATGAATGAACATCTGTTGCCCTGGACCAGCCAACTAAGCCTTGCCCTTGATCTATTAAATGAAGCAGACATCTGTGTAATGTCTAGTAATTTGCACCAACAGTCAGGTGTACTCAGCTACTGTTATTTCTTTGATATTTTGCCTATAGTCTATATATCTACCTCCAGAGTCACCAGCACTAGCTTTGAAGTTTAGCATGTGCTGCGTTGGCTTAGCGTGGTTTCTTTGCATGTACATGTATGCGGCACGTTGATAGCGTGTAAAAGTATGCACACGCACCAAGTAACGCTATGCTAACACAGAACACGCTGAACTTCAAAGCTAGTGCAGGTGACTTGAGCTAGATACATGTATATGCCTATATGGACTATTATAGTCCATACATGTACAATGTATCTAGCTCGAGTTATAATAGGCTTGATGTTAAAGCAGAAGGCTCCTGAGTCCTGAATATACACTATAGCGTGTTTGTCTTGAGTCACTGAAATTCCAGTGTAGTAACTGGATTCCTTGCCCCTATACATAACTTTTGTTACCAGTGTGTTATTATTTTTTGAGAAAAATGCAAAAATAGTCACAAATTTATAAAGAGGTCTAGTACCACCTTAAAGAGTACAAACAAGCAGAATTTGTGGGTCCTGGAGATGGTAGAATTTTGTAAAGGGCCAAGGACTACATTGTATAATTTTAAAGCATCAGTATCTTTAAAAAAATTTTAAAATAATAATAAGAAAGTATTATTTATTTTGAAATTATTACCAAAGCTAGAATTTGGTGGGATTACGATTCAAGTTCAGTTTATTTAAAGTGAGGAGCTGACAGAGGATGAAACTCAATCGTGGATAAGGTCACATGTCATGAATTGGTCATCTTTTGTCATTTGTGTAACATAATGTAAAATTAGAAAAAATATCGCCAATTTTGATTCATTTCAACACAGCTTTTAAATAAGTACATTTTAAGTGCATACAAGTAAACATACATAGAAAACAATTACCGGAATACCAGATCTGCAGAAGATGACCATAATATACAGGGTGTGTGCAAATTATACAGGGTGTAAGGTAAGAAAATTACAATTTTTTTACTGTTTTGAATACACCCTGGTTATTCAATAACAAACATATGTTTGGCTCAAAAGAGATAGGAGTTGAATATGCCATGGTAAAAGGACTTTCAAGGAAAATTGGAACCATTCACTAAAATATGTCAACGCATCAAAAGACACAGGGTGGTCAAAAATTGTAAAATAATTACAATTTTTATTATCAATCACAACTTTTTTTCCTTTAATTACTCTACTATTAATAGCATAATTGAATTCCTCATCAAATTTCTTTTAAAAATATCATTACTTTCACATAAGGGCGACTCTGGCAAGAGATCGACCATTTGGAAATGCCGGAGCATTACGTGCACACCTTGTGTACAGTAACATATTGGGAAAACTGTCTTAATTAGCATTTAAATTAGGCACTTGATTAGTTACATCTTTTGTTACAGCTGATATACTATGAGATAGATTTAATTCAGGATGATATGCACAATTTGTGGTCCATGCTAGTTGTACTACATGTAAGATACAAAGGTTTGAAATTTGCCATATTTTCAGTATTTTGTGTACAACCCTATGGAGCTCCCCCGCCCCGGCTCCTTCATTGACAGTAAGACACATCTTACATATTGAAGTATAAATCCCAAAGTAGTTGTTCAATTGAATATATGGGAGTTTTTATATTTTAAAAGAACATAAAATGACATCACACTCTCCACAATAGGTATTATACTTTTAGAACAAACCAAACTTGAAGAAAGCCAGGGGTGATAAAAATTTACATGCACAACTCTAGATTTTTCCTCACAATGGACTGAATAACACAAAATTTGGCATGCACAGGCAAAATTCTACATGGACAGAGCCAAAGTTACATGCATTTGTGCATAAATCTAAATCGAGTCCTGAAGAAAGCATTTTCATGTTACGGATCCTCCATTTTGGTGCTGACCTAGTGCCGTACTATTACGCTGACTTTCGTATTCGGCGAGGAGGACGATTTCGACCTCCTCGTTTGTTTACAAACAGAGAGGTAGACAAAGGGGCCTGTCAAAACTGTTCCGCTTGTCCAAATACTCAAGTATCAAAAGGATGGTCCAAAATAGAGACTAAAATCAGTGATTCACGCAACATGAATAGGGGATTAAAAAACTGTGAAGTAGGACCATGTGCTTCTATTGTCCAATTTGCCATCAAGATTTCGAATGAAAACAGTTCAGACCCAGTACACAATAATGTCAGAAATTAATAATTTGTTCTGAGTCCGATTATTCGGACTAGTGCTGACCTTTTTGTGATACGACCATTATAAGCATAATAGAGACTCAGACTTTATGACAGAAAGGTCAACAAGACTTCACTTGGGTCAACATGCTTGGAATGAGCATGTAGGCCTACATGTATCTAGAAAAACATCACAAGCAGGCCCGTACGCAGGGGGTGCGACTGCACCTCCCCAAATTTGCAAAAGTATACAAAAAGTCAGGTTTTTTACGCTTTTTTGGTCAAAAAAGGTCCAAATTGGGGCAAGAAAATCCACTTTTCACAAAATTGCCCCCTCCTGGAAAAAAGTCCACTTTTTAAAAATCAGAACCCCCAAAAAAATCCTGCGTACGGGTCTGATCACAAGATAACAACTTAAAGAAAGAAATTTTAAATCCCACCCTTGACACCAAAATATGATTTACATGTATTGTAGGGGACTGGTAATCTTATTCAAAGTATGCCAACGCATCAACTGATAGAAGACATAAATGATAAATGTGGGAATAAAAAACACCTTGTGTTCCGACAAGTAACCATCCCATTTCTTCCACCAACATTGTGCATGAGCAGGGGTGTGTGAATAAAGACTGATGGACCATGGGCTACTTTTACAAAAACTAGAGCGATAACCGCACCATAGCTGAACCATGTGGCTTCGGCAGTATATTGTGGTAGGCCTATACCACTGTCATCATTGCATTTAAATTTCAGCTCAATTGAAGCATTTTGAAAACTTGACATTTGACCCCTTTATTGCCCCTTAATGAACTTAAATGAATTTTAAAATATTTTAAACATGTTTAGAATGTCATAAGGATCATTATGTTTAAATTTCAGGTCAATTGAAGCATTTTGAAAACTTGACCTTTGACCCCTTTATTGCCCCTTAATGACCTGAAATGAATTTTAAAATATTTTCAACATGTTTAGAATGTCATAAGGATCATTGCGTTTAAATTTCAGCTCAATCGGAGCATTTTGGAAAACTTGACCTTTGACCCCTTTATGACCCCTTTAATGACCTTAAATGAATCTTAAAATATTTTTTAAATGTTTAGAATGTCATAAGGATCATTGCATTTAAATTTCAGCTCAATTGGAGCATTTTGAGAACCTTGACCTTTGACCCCTTTATGACCCCTTAATGACCATAAATACATTTTTAAATGTTTAAAACATGTTTAGAATGTCACAAGGATCATTGCATTTAAATTTAAGCTCAATCGAGCATTTTCGGTTAAAATGACCTTTTTGACCCCTGTGACCCATGGATGACCTCCGACGTTTGGAAATATTTTTATTATATTCTTTATGTTTCCCTCTTTCATATGACACCACTCATGGGGTCATACCTTTGTGGCATTTAGAGATATGTCCATTTCAGACCAAATGGTTAGTCAGTAAGCTAGTAACTTAGTAAGTAAGCTAGTAAGTAAGCTAGTAAGTAAGCTAGTAAGTAAGCTAGTAACATTCGCTCTTATAGGCTGATACCATTTCATGGTTCAGCAAAAATGGTACCTGGTTCTACAAATTTCTAGGAAGGGCCAAGGGCCATTTCCAATTACCAGGGGCCAATAAAAAAAAAAGATGTGCTGGATGAGTTAAATAAGCACTGGTTGGCTTTGAATTTAATATGTTTGGTCCACTATCATGAGAAAAGTGTCCCCTGGTCCCCGTAATCACATTTGGTGTCAAGGGTGGGATTTTCTTATGACATTTGTCCAGATACCCATTTGCTTGACTCATGCACAAGGGTGAAAATAAGTGGGCAATGGGATGGGAGCCATGTGGCCCCCAGAAACTATGAAATGGCCCCTGGTTCCATCTCAATTTTGGTTGAGGATTAAAAAGCTGTCAAGTAGAACCATGTGCTTCTTTTGTCCAATTTGCCATCAAGATTTCAAACGGAAACAGTTCAGACCCAGAACATGATCATGTCAGAAATTAATATTTTGTTCTGGGACTGGTTATTCGGACTAGTGTGCACATCACTGTGCATAGTTGCGTATCATTATAATAGGATTAGGGTTTAGTTAGGGATAGGTTTAGGATTAGGTTTGTGGTTAGGATTAACATTTGGCCTATTAAAATAATTTTTTGAAAAACCTACATGTAAAACCAAGGCTCTGAATTTAAAATCCTTGAAAAATAAACAGTTCCGTGTACAGTTTCGTGTACAATTACATGTACTGTTGTAAACAGTGTTGGATAGGATAGGCGTTTTAAATCACTTCTTTCATCAGTGGAAAACATAGATTTTGACAATTTCAGTTAAATTCTTTTTTAAATATGCGACCCCACATTTGCAATTTTAGGCCACCTCCAGCACAAGTTTTTGAGAACACCCTTTTCCCCTATACACTGAATATGTACGTGTCCATGATGAGTAAAGTAAGCTGAAAATTAAATGTGATGTGTGCTCATATCCATTAAACTCGTTTATCTAGACCATTTCTGTTTGACTTTACATGCAAAGTGTTGTTAAGTATTGCGTTTTTCTGATGCATTAAAGTATTTGAATGCTGAACATACATGACTGTATGTTGCATATTCTCAATAATAATGTTATATGGAATTGAAGCCTGAGTGAAAGATATTTCAGACTCAGAGGCTCAAAGTCTAGCTTAGAAAATAATATTTACAATTTTATTAACAGTGATATTGCATCAAAGACAATCATTCGTGTGTGCGATCATGTACACAACCGCATTGTATGTACCACACCAGCCGCCCGCCCGGTCCCGTCCCAATCCAATCAATGCGTCTGCTAAATGTCTGTCTCCTACTTCATGCGAGCATGCAAATTATAACATGCAAAGTGCATGCCATTGCAAAAATAAGCTAACTTACTGCCGAACAAGAGTCAGCATAAACTTCACCATCGTTCTGCCACCCGTATCTTCGGCCAGTTTGGCTGCAACACGATGCATTCGCCGCTCACCACGAAGAAGGAAATTTTTCGCATATAGCCAGAGTGTTAAACATTGATCACAGCACATGAAAAATGGTAAGTTTGATGAACTTGTATCGTATGTGTACAGCAGTATGTTCGCTGATAATCTGTGTGGCGAGACATGAAGCAGTCAGCGTGTGTATGTGTGTCGCAAATTGGCAGGGACCGTCTAACCTTTGACCTTGAAATAGACGAAGACTCCCGACACCAACTCTTCTACAGAGCATAGTGGACATACCCGTGTATTTATTGCACGTGTAATTTCTCATTGCGTTCATAAGATTGTACGAGACTGGAATCAATTTAGTATTCGATTCCACAATTCAGCATCGAAGTGGTTACGTAATTCTCTTGGTTACCGGATCACGCTACTTTGGTATGCCTTCGAGTGCCATATACTTTATGTGGTGATCATTTCGATCGTGGTTCATTACTCTAGCGCGTGATCCCGTTGACATAGTAACATTACGTAACTTCGATACTGAATACACGCTGTGCAACTGTCAACACTGAGTGATGGTACATCTTGTCAAATGCATGAAGAATGAGAATAAACTTGCACTTTTTAGTTTCCGTACTTTCACAAGCACAGGGTTCGAAATAAATAAGCCCTAAAAGCAAGTGTTTTCATGTGATTTCAGAAATTTCACATGCATCCATTCCCAGGCCGTTCGTAAAACAAATGAACGGTTGTTGGGGTTGTGCTATAATGCAACCTTAAATTATAATTCGGGAAATTAGGCTAGGGAGGGGAGAGGCGGCGGGGAGGGGGTATGAGTCTCCAATGGCCGGCCGGCAATGTTGACGCCTGTATGTGGGTTTCTGACCAAATTAGCCTCATATTTGGCCATTTTAAACTAAAGTGCCAATTTTGCGCGCTTCACGCGAATTTATCCGTTTAGCTTTATATGGCAAAATTTTCACGCATCTGTAGGCCCTACCATTTCGCCAAAAGGGAGGCCTACTGGATTCACTATAGGCCTAGAGGCCTACTTCAAGAAAAAATTTCCAACCGTCCCCCATGTCAAAAAGAAATCTACGCCATGATGTTTTGTTTGTTTGTTTGTTTGTTTGTTTTATTTCTTCTAACCTCGGACACTCAATCAGTTGAAAAATTAATCATCTGTTCTGACATTGTCTGAGGCCCATCAGGGAAGAACAGATGATGTTTTGGTTCTCGTCCAGAGGATTTTCATGAATTGATGAGGCCGATGTTCCCCCCGCCCCAATGTAGGCCTAAATTTGGCATTAGTAGGCCTACCATTTTTTCGAATGTGAGGGATTGACCCCCGGTATCCAAGTGTGATCACAAAGTCTTGGAAGTGATCTGCATGATTAATTTATCATATTAGCCTAGGTTTTGCTTAAGTTTTCCAAAGTTTGAAAAATTTTGCAAATCTATAAAAAAAAGAAAAAAAGAAAAAAAAATCCGACAAAATTGAGGAGGAGTGGGGGGGGGCGAGAACCAAAAAAGAAATCGGCCTTATAAAATATTTCATAATTAATACTGTCATGAAAAGTTTCTGGTGATTTTAAGGGAAGGGGTATGAACGTTTGGACAGTATTTATTGTGGGACATTAGAGCACATCAAACATATCGAATTGCATTCTGAATACGAAGAATGCCCTTCTGATATCAAATAATTTTGATTATTTGAAATTCGCAATGTAATACACATTTTATGGCAAATCATTAAAAATTGATATTTTTGATATTTAACAGTACTCGAAGTAAACTTTATAGGCCTAAATCTGATGATTTCTACCTAAAGTGCATGTAGGTGGGATGAAAAGCCGACGATCAATTGAACATTTTGACCTTTCGTATTGTAGATATGGATTTATTTCCCAAAACACCAAAAAAAGTTAGGTCTTTTTGGGAAAAAAATCCATATCTTCAATATGAAAGGTCAAAATTTTTAATTGATCGTCGGCTTTTCCTCCCAGCTACATACACTTTAAGACCGCGTTTTACCGTTACAGTTTTCGTTATTGTCCTCATTTCCCCTTGAAATAGGGGGAAATTCAAAAGCGTCCTTGAAATGGTAAAAATAGGGGTATTTATCTCAGAAAAATGTCCTTGATTCCTCGTGATAAGGGGGTGAAATGAAAATGCGTCCTCAAAATGATAAAAATAGGGGAGGTATTTGGGGGCAAATTGTCCTTGATTTCGCGCAAAATAGGGGGTAAAATTGCTGCAAATGTCCTCGATTCCCCGTGAAATAGGGGTCATTTTCAAATCCTGGAACGGTCATACGTCCTACCTTTAAATACAAACTGAACCCACCGGGCCCAGCGCGCGAAACTTTGGGTAGAAAGTGCCTAAAATGAAGGATAATTCATTAAAATTGTCATTAGGTATGCCTATTTTTGAAATCATGAAAAAATTGGCGAAAAAGAAGGAAAACAACAGTCTATACAAAGTTGAATTTCAAATACAGTTAATTTCTCTATTCTCTAAAGAAATTACAGCCGGGGGTATATGGTACATCATATATTTTGGAGGGTATGCCCCCCCCCCCCCGGAATTTTCTTTGGGAGCTGACGGTGTACCCGAAAGGAGGTCTTTTGGAGCTGCAAACAAGTATACAAAATGGGGTCCTTGAAGGCGTGAACAGTAAAAATCAAAGGCCTTAGCTTTCTTGACTTTCTGGTTGTGAAATGTGAATGAGCAATTTAGGGGTCTTTTACAGCTGAAATCAGTTTCGGAGCATCTATTTTGGTCAAATTTAGGGGGTCTTTCGGAGCTGCGAAATCCACCCAAAAAGGGGGGTGGGTCTTTCCAAAGGAGCATATACCCAGCATACCCTTATGGCCATCTGTGTTAAGTGCCACCTGGCCCTCCCCCGGAATTTCAGAGTCGTGTAAACTTGTTTTGCCTTTATACACGGCTTTCGGCTAATAGGCCTATTAAAGGTGCCACTGAATTAGAATTTTGATGATTTTTATACAATCCTCTGGCTTGATGAGCAAATCAATGAATAGTCCTAGGATTAAAAGTCATAATTCAAAGTCAAACTCGCCCTGTTTAGTGTCCTAAAAGACTGAATTTGGCTGAATCCAACTTGGCATTTCAAGATATGAAAAGGACCCAAAATACGAATATTGACCCGGTTCTTATGATGAGTGTCACCCCGGATGGGGATTTTTTTTTTTTTTTGCATTATATTCTTTAATTTTTTTTCATGGGGCGCGGGTAACACCTTCTTGGCATTTCGAGATGTGAAAAGGTCCCATATATGAATATTGGCCCGGGTCTTATGAGGAGTGTCACCCCCGGGGATTTTTTTTTATTTTTTATTATATTCTTTACTTTTTTCTCTTTCATTTGACACCACTCTGGGGTTATACCTTCTTGGCATTTCAAGATATGAAAAGGTCCTATAATATAGGCCTATATGAATATTGACAGGGTCATGATGAGGAGTGTCACCCCGCGGGGTGGGGAAATAATTTTTAGTATATTCTTTACTTTTTTCTCTTTGACACCACTCAGGGCAGGGCCGTTCCTAGGGATTTTGCCGCCCTAGGCAAAGCCTCTCCCTGCCTCCCCACCAGAGCATACCAAAACAGTATTAATGGGGCTTCCAGTGGCGGAGCTAGGGTTTGAGGCGCCCAGGGCTTAGGATACATAATTCTTGACACAATTGCGCGTGGAGCGAGCAAAAATGTGCACAAATAGGGCTTACCACTAATTAATTTTGGTTATAGGCCTATAATGATATTGAATATCGGTCTTAAATTGATATTGCAAATGATTTTGCGCGAAATACGCGCGAAGCGCGCGAAAATTTTTACTTTCATCCCTTGGAGGGGCGCAGAATCTATACTGAATGGGTCAATTCGGCGCCCCCTGTCATTTTTTCTTCCCTTTTCTTTCTCCATTCCTGTTTTTTTTTACCTAGCTGGGGGGTTTACACCCCCCAGCTAGGTATTGTAATCGTTCGGGTTCTTGCGCTGACAACAAACCACTGTAATCTTCCCGTTTTCTTCCGCTGGCAACTAAGTGAAATTGCAGATGTTTTTGTACTTTATGCACCAAACCCTCTATCTTTTTAACCAAATATCCCACAGAGTTGTGCGATATGTCAAACTTTTCCTCTGGTCATAAGGAACAAAAAAAGTCAGTGGTCACATCTCTGTTGGATCATTGGTTAATGAGATTTAGTCATTTTTTTGTACTTTATGCACCAAACCCTCTATCTTTTAACCAAATATCCCACAGAGTCGTGCGATATGTCAAACTTTTCCTCTGGTCATAAAGAACGAAAAAGTCAGTGGTCACATCGCTGTAGGATCATTGGTTAATGAGATATAGTCACTTTTTTGTACTTTGTGTACTTAACCCTCTATCTTTTTAACCAAATATCCCACAGAGTTGTGCGATATGTCAAACTTTTCCTCTGGTCATAAGGAACAAAAAGTCAGTGGTCACATCTCTGTAGGATCATTGGTTAATGAGATATAGTCACTTTTTGTACTTTGTGTACTTACCCCTCTATCTTTTTAACCAAATATCCCACAGAGTCGTGCGATATGTCAAACTTTTCCTCTGGTCATAAAGAACGAAAAAGTCAGTGGTCACATCTCTGTAGGATCATTGGTTAATGAGATATAGTGACTTTTTTTAATTTGTGTACTTAACCCTCTATCTTTTTAACCAAATATCCCACAGAGTTGTGCGATATGTCAAACTTTTCCTCTGGTCATAAGGAACAAAAAAGTCAGTGGTCACATCTCTGTAGGATCATTGGTTAATGAGATATAGTAACTTTTTTGTACTTTGTGTACTTAACCCTCTATCTTTTTAACCAAATATCCCACAGAGTTGTGCGATATGTCAAACTTTTCCTCTGGTCATAAAGAACAAAAAAGTTAGTGGTCACATCTCTGTAGGATCATTGGTAAATGAGATATAGTCACTTTTTTGTACTTTGTGTACTTAACAATCTATCTTTTTAACCAAATATCCCACAGAGTCGTGCGATATGTCAAACTTTTCATCTGGTCATAAAGAACAAAAAAGTCAGTGCTCACATCTCTGTAGGATCATTGGTTAATGAGATATAGCACTTTGTGCATTTAACCCTCTATCTTGTTAACCAAATATACCACAGAGTCGTGTGATATCTGATATGTCAAACTTTACCTCTAGTACGTGAAGACGGCCTGATTGGCGCGAGGTTCATATCGGTGCGTATGCACCAAATATGTATCTTGTAAACCTTCATAAGTTTTGCCTTGCCTTGCTTCGTAATCCTGTTTGGGCTGGACAAAATTTTTTTTTCCACTTTTCCCCAGTTTCCCCTAGGTATTTCGTCTTTAAGCTTACTGATATACAGGGATTGAATACGAGTGTCACGGCCCTGGTTAGTGTGCATTCAAATCAGAGATCCCTGTTCAAGGCCATCTTACTTAGCCGTCGGAAATGATTGCAAATTACCCCGGGCAAATTACACATTTGTAATCATTTTGACCACAAAATATGATGTGAAAACACAGGTAAGCAATGAGAACAAGTCATCAAACTTACTACAACCTGATGATGTACTCATCCCAGGCAAACCTTAGTTAACACATTTGCTAGTCAGCCAAATTCGCCGACAAAATGCAAATCAAGGGGGTGACACTAAATTCACGGTTGTTCTATTAGCAACGCAAAATCTATGAAAAATTCAGCTGGTTTACTAGCTAGAAAGTGAGGCCAGTTATCGATCCGTTATAGCTTGTTATGAATAATTCATGTTCGACCCCTTGGATCATGTTAATTGAGTTTCGCAAATAACAACGTTGTTAGTTTTGCGAACTTTGCCTGTTCAATGAGAGTTTAGCGCGCCCCAATACATCTGGGCACAAACCAGGCGAAAACGATCCAGTTTAATGAAATGGCGGACGGGTATTCCCATCAGGCACCAGTGATATGTTTTTTCAAAGAAAGTCTACTAATTTGATATGAAATGACATTTTGCAATTTGCAAAGTCAAAATTAGGACTTGCTGGCAATAATATGAAGGAAATATGTGACAGAGGCAATGTGGGAAATACAAGTAGTATTTAAGTTATAATAACCTTTGATACCCGACCTGACCTTCCATCATGGCGCCTTATTCGTCTTATGTATTTCTATTATGCTCTCAAGTAAAATAAACTACCAATCTGCACTGAGTAGACAATGTTACTTGGCTCCCAGCATGAATTATTGATTTTATACGGAGGTAAAGAAATGCACAGTGTATGTGCATGATGTGCAAGCATACTCCAAATATTTACGGTAAATCTGAATAGTGGTCACATGTTGAAATATCATGTGTTCGGGAAATCACGTGGCAACATTTTAAGATTTCAGGCTTGTTTACTAGTTAATTGCCATTTGTACTCTTTATTATTTATCTTTGTTAATTAACATATATTTTAAATGCTGATAAATCGTGGTTGGCTGCCCATGATATCTGTTAAATTCAATGTTTTATGAATATAATTCTACCACGCAGAGGGGGTCACGCAGCAGAATTTCACATCGCCTGACTTAGCTAGATTTCGAAGCTCTGCTTTTCAAATTCATGTAAATTTTATACATTTAATATATTTAATATGATACTAATTTTTTTTTTTTTCTTACTTGTACACGAAATATACTAGCTTATTACCTATACAGAAAGGTGATTATCAGCCTTCACTCAGCAAATTGACATGCCTGGCATATGCAGCCATTCTCCGTCTGGGTAACATGACTGTCGCCCTCAATACGTCTGGGCACAAATTTAAGTAACAATACGCTATTTACATATCAATGTGGCCTCATGCTAATTAAAGCTGCCCCATCCAGGAGTTCATCTATGTGCATATTTACATAGAAATTTAAAACAACTGGCCGAAGAAGGAAACCTACATAAATATGTTTTCTATACTTCACTTGACCCAAATATATGATTTTTATGGTGATAAGACAATCGCACAAGGAATTTTAGAGGGATTTTGATAGCAGTTCCATTAAAAAAAGCTGCTATCATAATGAGACTAAGATCTAGAAACACCCCCGAAATGCCGTTTTGGGGAATTTTGCTAGCTGAATCTTTTTGATGAAAGTCAATCTTTGACAAGATGTAACTTTGCTACGGAAAGTGCTATGAAAAAAAGGTTTTCAGTTTTGGCTTTGTTTACTCAGTCAAGAGCTTTAATTTGATATATAAAATGATGCAGTTTGATGGCAAATTTGAATTCACCTAGCATACCTAATATACCATGTACATGTCAGATGTACGGTATATTGTATTGGCAAATATCCATAAAAGCGTTCATTATAAAATTATTTTGATAAATTGTCACATTTTATGCCATGTATTAATATCCTTAAAAGTAACCGGTGGATTTGCGAACAATTGGTCGACATAAATGACCTTCCCGGAGAAACGGTAGCCCAAAATGGGTTATATTTCATAATATGCAGACGAATGGTCAAATTAATAGAAAAATACCTGTGATAAATTTATCTGTACACATTGTCGCACTCCGAGTGACGTATAGTATATTTGCAACCCTGTGGTGGATTTGCGAACAATTTGTCGACATAATGATGTTCGCGGAGAAAAGGTGGCCCAAAATGCGTTATTTTGGTAATATGCAGACGAATGGCCAAATTAATAGAAAAATAGCTGTGATAAATTTATCTGTACAAATTGTCACACTACGAGTGACATATGGTATATTTGCAACCCTACTGTGGATTGGCAAACAATTTGTCGACATAAATGACCTTCGCAGAAAAACGGTAGCCCAAAATGGGTTATATTTGGTAATATGCAGACGAATGGTCAAATTAATAGAAAAATACCTGTGATAAATTTATCTGTACACATTGTCGCACTCTGAGTGACGTATGGTATATTTGCAACCCTGTGGTGGATTTGCGAACAATTTGTCGACATAATGATGTTCATGCGGAGAAACGGTGGCCCAAAATGCGTTATTTTTGGTAATATGCAGACGAATGGCCAAATTAATAGAAAAATACCTGTGATAAATTTATCTGTACAAATTGTCGCACTACGAGTGACATATGGTATATTTGCAACCCTACTGTGGATTTGTGAACAATTTGTCGACATAAATGACCTTGGCGGCAAAACGGTAGCCCAAAATGGGTTATATTTGGTAATATGCAGGCGAATGGTCAAATTAATAAAAAATACCTGTGATAAATTTATCTGTACAAATTGTCGCACTCGAGTGACATATGGTGTATTTGCAACCCTACTGTGGATTTGCAATTGACCTGGGGAACATATTGGAACATTTTGCACGGGTCAGCTCAAAAGACATCACTAAGTTCTGGGGCCAAATCTTAGAATTGCGTTATCTGGACATCTGTAAGAGGTACAGGGCTCAAACGCGGTGACAACTCATGACCAGGGGTGAATTATGGAACATCTTGCAGGGGTCTGGTCAAAGGTCATCTGGGTCAAATCTTAGAATTGCATTTTCTGGACATCTGTGAGGAGTACAGGACTCAAATCTCGGTGACAACAAACCTCATGACAGGGGAACATTTTTGGAACATTTTGCAGGGGTCAGATACCTCCACAACACCAACATGCCCCAGCTAGGTTTGTGGTCTATGACCACCATTTGCCTCTAGTTCTTTTTGCGCCCTTTTTTTGCGCCCCTCTACGTTTACCGCCCTAGGCGACCGCCTTACCTGGCCTAATGGTCGGAACGGCCCTGACTCAGGGGGTCATACCTTCATGGCATTTGGAGATTTGAAAAGGAATATCATATGAAAAGGCTTGACTACAGACTACAGAGACGATTCTCTTAAATGCATCTACGCACAATTTCCACCTCGATACAACCGGACCGCACACAGAAATTTCCAAGCACAGCAAGTCTAGACTCTACGCAGACTGTGTTTTACAGCTCATAAGAGCTGTGTGAGATCTAGTGGAAAATAGAAATCTGTGATTGGTTTTTGTCAAAACCTTTATCCAATCAGAATTTTTTTACTATCGAACGAAAGCTAACACTTCCCCTAAAAACACTTTTTTCATTAGGTCAACAGATAACACAATTCGCGATTGCCCCCCCCCCCATTTCAAACCGGATTGGCGGGCTTATCATATCAGAGAGTACACTTTTTATTGGAGGCATTTTCTAGAAATTTGGAAATTATTTGAGCATGTTTTAAATGGATTAATTGAGTAGGGTAACTAAAGTACATTAATCAATATGCCTTTTGTTTGAAGCAAATCAGACATCGGACCTACGGTTTCCATAATATATCAAATTAGGCCCTATAGTTTCTTTATATTATCTTATTGTTTTTTATCAATAAACAATATTGGTCAAAGTATTTTTATGTTCTAATGTATTGTGAAGACGCGCCCTAATTTGCATATTTGCATAATTAATTAGCATTTATGCAAATTAGCTCATTAAGTATTCAAATATGTGTACTTTACCTAACATGCTCAAAGCATTTCCTACTTTCTAGAAAATGCCTCCAATACCACCTTAAGGGATCTGGAATGAGCGTTTTGAGCGTTTCGACAGTATTTTTGTGGGACATGAGAGCACATCAGACATATCGAATTGCATTCTGAATACGAAGAATGTCTTTCTGATATCAAATAATTTTCATTTTGAAATTCACGATATAATACAAATTTTATGACAAATTATTAAAATTTGATATTTTTCATATTTTTGATATATAACAGTCCTGGAAGTAAATTTTATAAATCTAATGACATATTCTTAAAGTGTATGTAGCTGGGAGGAAAAGCCGACGATCAATTGAAAATGTTGACCTTTCATATTAAAGTTATGGATTTTTGTTTCTAAAAGACCTAATTTTTTTGGTGTTTTGGAAAAAAAATCCATATCTTCAATATGACAGGTCAAAATTTTCAAATGATCGTCGGCTTTTCATCCCACCTACATACACTTTAAGTATAAATCATCAGATTTATAAAGTTTCCTTCGAGTACTGTTCAATATCAAAAATATCAATTTTTAATCATTTGCCATAAAATGTGTATTACATTGCGAATTTCAAAAAATCAAAATTATTTGATATCAGAAGGACATTCTTCGTATTCAGAACGCAATTCGATATATCTGATGTGCTAATGACCCACAATAAATACTGTCCAAACGTTCATACCCCACCCCTTAAAACATGGTCAAATTTATTTTTGAAATGTCGCCATCTAGTGGTGCGAAAGTTCCAGTGCTTGACGGCTAAATGTTGGCCCAATTGGGCGGTTTTTGAAGATTTTTGTGCGACTTTGATTCTCTCCTGTCCATAGAAACAAATGGTTAGAAAAATATTGGGCTACTTTTTGGCGGTGCAGGCTGAATACTTTTTGGCAACCTTTGACCCACATGTGAACACACGTTTCGTAAACACTGGACATGCACGTTGATCATGAGTGCTGTTTTTTCTTTAAAAACCGAGATATTTAATTTTGACTGTGAAAGCTGAGACGAGAAAGTTTGACTTTGAGTGAAACGCACCATCCGCAGTTGTTCTTGGTTTCTGGGTCATTGCGTGACTTTGTAAAATTAAAAAAAATTTAAGCTTACCTAAAAAAAGGCTAACTTAAACTTGTCTCATGAATGACTGAGCTGCGGTGTGTCTGGTGTTAAGTACCGCATTGACCGATAATACGTGTATAATAACGGTTACAGTTTCATGTACCCTCATCAAGTATGTCTTATTGCAGAGAAGAAGGTAAGTCATCAAGTTGGTGTCATGTCTCACGAAATTACAAACTTAAACTTTTCTCCAAAAAAAAGTTCAGATTTTATTCAATGGAAACCTTAGTGCCGTACTATCTTGGCTTTAATACTCCTTGGGAGTCCAGCCAATATATGAACTGAAACTGAAACTATTACGCTGACTTTCGTATTCGCCGAGGTCGAGGAGGACAATTTCGACCTCCTCGTTTGTTTACAAACAGAGAGGTAGACAAAAGGCCTGTCAAAACTGTTCCGCTTGTCCAAGGGATTAAAAAACTGAAGTAGGACCATGTGCTTCTTTTGTCCAATTTGGCATCAAGATTTCGAATGGAAACAGTTCAGACCCAGAACACGATCATGTCAGAAATTAATATTTTGTTCTAGGTCTGATTATTGGACTATGGAAACCTTTGGCTACATACATGTACATTGTGCAAAAAAATGCTTGCAGAATATTTACAATTTACTTAGCAAAGATATCGTGAAATTTTTTAAATTAAGAATATGATCTGGTGCACCAGAACGAAATAAGTGTTGACAAAGTGAATGTGTTTTCATGACATGCATATAGGCCTACTGGGTTTTAAATGAACTGATGAAACAATTCCAAAAGTTCGATTTCTTATCAGGGAAATCAACTTTAAATAATTACCAAAGACATTACTATACATGTAGGCAAAATTTTCTAATATCTATGCTGAGAAAATTAACTTGAACTGAAAGACCCTAAAATAACCAATAAGGATTTTGTGAGGGTGTCCCTTTTAACTGATATGAGAAGCGTGCTAGGGGGGGGGGGCACTCCAACTTTGGAGGTGACATGTATGTACCTGGCTGTTAAGACCCCCCTTTTCAGCATTGCTGTCACCTAAAGACCCCATATTTTTTTACGAACACATGCTCTGTCACCCGAAGACCCCATATTTTTTCATTTGATCTGTCACCCAAAGACCCTTACAAGTTCAATTTGAACAGCAACTTTCATTTACCACTGATTTTGTTACTTATTTTGAAATGTTCAGGCTCTCACCCGAAGATTCCATTGAAAAAAGATCATGTTCTCACCCAATGACCCCATATTTTTTACAATTTGCTCTCACCGAATGCCAAAAATCATGCTCTCACCCAATGACCCCATATTTTTTACACTTAGCTCTCACCGAATGCCCCTTAGTGCGGAAGTGCCAGCCCTACACTTATATCCATTTCATATTGAAGTGCCCCCGAAGCGTGCAATAGATGGATCATGGAACAGCCCTGACCGAGAGAATGGTGTGTCAAAAGACCCCCCCCCCTCCCCACAGCCTGTCAATAAAATCTTTGCCCACCCTCTTTTGCCAAAATTTTTTGAATCCCAATTTGTATAAAATTTCAAATGTATAAATTTTCAATCCATATCTTCAATATGAAAGGTCAAAATTTTCAATTGATCGTCGGCTTTTCCTCCCAGCTACATACACTTTTAGACTACCGTATATCATTAAATTTATAAAATTTACTTGGAGGACTGTTATATCTCCAAAATGTGAAGAATATCAAATTTTAATAAATTGTCATAAAATTTGTATTATATCGTGAATTTTATAAAATGAAAATTATTTGATATCAGAAAGACATTTTTCGTATTCAGAATGCAATTCGATACGTCTGATGTGCTCTCATGTCCCACAAAAAATGCTGATGAAATGCTCAAACCGCTCAATGGCGCTCATTCCAGTTCCCTTAATCTAGCCTTATGGAAAAATAAATAAAAACCCTATAAAAGGGAAAGGTCTATTTTCGATTTCTCGAATATGGACTGAAAACAGAAAAAAACACCAAAAAAAACCCACAAAAACTTCGCAACACATTTACTTGCCCTTTTGGTTTTGCAAATCCACAGTGAGAAAACATAAGTTTATTTTCATTCCAGATGTGACTTAATGTATTTGCTATGCAGTTCTGATACCTTTCGCTTAGAATGTGATGAACTGCATGAACGAACATCATTCGAACTGGACTTCTCCGTAGTTCACTCGCCCATTTTGCATACTCTGGGGGTTACATTTTTGAATTGTAACATAGATACATTTTTGAAAGCATAAAACTGTGATTTGTATTAATTTGTGTGCAATTGATAGATTTTACATCTGGTCTCTAGACTTCAGTCACCAACACCGTACTCCCTCTGTTTGTTAGCTTCCCAAGTGGACTACTTACTTTGATTTACAGTTAAGATTCTTAACATGGGTCTCTCTGGCCCACTAAAATTGGCCATGATGTAATGCATTTTTTTATGGATCTGGCTTGTGATTGGCTGCCATGGTTTAAATCCTCCCGGCACGTGCCATTAACATCATTCACTACATCGTACACAACAATCTGTGGAATTTGCGGCGCTTTGTCTCACTTGGTGCATGGACGTACGTTTAGGGTGTCTTGTACTACCATGCTTACGGTATGTACTTGTGGTTAAATTGGATGGATAAACAAATATGATTGACAGTGTGCGTTAGAGACAAAGTCTCGGGGTAAAGTTCTGCTTAAAATCCAAAGTACATAGTTGGATCTTTCACTAGGGCTTTTGTGATCAATAAACTGTAGATTCCAAAATCAGAATTGTTGTTCAGTATTGAAGTGAGTTATAATCATCATAGTTGGTAACCCACGCTTCAAAGCTCACTGTAATTTCTGACTGAATGACACTAAATGAAACACAAAAAAATATTGAAATCCCATTCTGTTTGGTCATCTAAAACTTCAACATGTAATTCTCTTTGGATGCAAATCTGCACCTCCTGGATCACCATAACCACTTATCTATGATCAGTAACCACGCTTCGAAGTTTTGGTATAAAGGACCCGTATAAAATAAAAAGGGTGGGTTTGAAATAAAAAGGGTGGGTTTGTATCACCACTGCCAACTAGGATCATACAAGGTATGTTGCATTCAATAACATAGGCCTACATATACTTTTCTTCTACTGTCACTAATTTAATATATAAACTCTTTATGACCATTTTACTATTGAACACTATCAGTATAATTTTGAGTCAACGGAATGTGTTCATCATGATTAATATTATTATTAACATATTTTCATTTATCAAAATTGCATAGTCTGCATTCAAACCAAAAAATGATAGATTTCATTCCGCTCTTCGTGCGGAGTGCTTTTTTTGCTCGCTCAGTTGGTTAGAGTTTTTTTGTGTGTGAAGACCAGTTCTAAAATTTCAATATATATTTTGTTTTTCACAGGGAAGGATCGGATCATCTTTGTGACCAAGGAGGATCATGGGAAGGATCCAATAGCAGAAGATGACTATGAAGATGAACAAGAAGGTAAGCTTATAATGTAGCACTTGGTAAATAAACACATCCCAAAAAGTATTTACCCCCTTTATTACGACTTACAATCTATGCATCCAATTTTAAAACTGAAATACCAAAAAGAAGTCCAGTTTTATTTTGCAAATTTTGATGCGTTATTTGTCTTTTTTATACACAAATGTGTGACTGTTTGAATGAAAAAGATGCAGATTTAGAAGTTGCACCCAAACCCATTAAAAAAATGTTGCTTTTGTTGCTTGAGTGCTTGTTTATCACTGATGATCCCCACAGGGCATGGGTCATCCTTGACCTTGACCAGTCATGTGAAGAATCAGTGTCTTAGCTAGCCACCCGTCTGCCCTTTATTTTAGACGGGCAAAGTAAATGCCTTTGACATATGATATAATTTTAGTAGACCGGATTTGCAAAACAAGGCCATAGCAACACATACCCATATTTGAAGTCTTTGAACTCCCAATGTTAGAGGTCTGTTTTTTTTGAAGGGTAAAGTTAGGACAGGCAATTTTATTCAAATGATGGGCAACCTTCAATTTCTAGCTAAAACCCTTTTTAATATAATGGTACACTTTTTAGTGTCATTTTTGAAGAACTGCATTCATTCAAGATGTCACCATGGCTACCAATTTTGAGCTATCTGGACAAATGAGGTATCAAAATTTGCATAACTAAATTGGTTTCTTTTTGCTATATATAATTTCATGAAGATTTTAGCTTAAATATCAACTAGAAAATACCTTAGTTCAATTTATGTTTGCCTTTGAACAGGATTGATCAACGAAGATGGCAGCATCAACTGGGACTGCCCTTGTCTGGGAGGCATGGCTAGCGGGCCTTGCGGAGTGGAATTCAGAGAATCCTTCACCTGTTTTCATTACAGTATCGAAGAACCTAAAGGTGTAGAATGCGTGGAACAATTCAAAACGTTACATGAATGTATGGTTAAATACCCAGAGTATTACGCCAGAACTAGTGGTAAAACATCGGATGAAGGACTTGATGGTGATGGAGATGGTAATGAAGAGAAGGAGGAGGAGGGAGAGAGTTCTCAAAGTGGAGAGACTGAAACTGATGCGGGTAAAGATAACAAAGCCTTATGATGACATACTTTATCTTAGCTCTAGTCTAGGTTTTATTATGTCAAACTTGAGTTCTCAAAGCGAACCCAATGTTCAATTGGGAATAGGCTTTTCCTGTTGGAATCCGTACAGCCTCTAGATGGAGGTCATGACCTTAATCTCCCACATGAGGGGGGGTGTAGATTTTAAATTGTGTCGCCCATTCAGGTAACCCCATTTGAAATTCACACTCCTTTGTGGAAGATTAAAGTCATGTCTTCCATAGAGGGTGTATGGATTTCAACCAGAATAGTCCAGATTGGTTTTCAGGCCTACATGTATGGGAAACAAACTTGTTCTTTTTAGCCCAAGTATAAGATTGCAAGTTTTGTTTTTAAAACCCTATAACAGTTTGTACCCAAGTTGAAGAATGGCTTTATAGGGATTCAATCATGTTTCACCGTTGTTCACAAGCGGCAGTGCGTCTGCATGGTTTACTTCGCTTGGGCAACTAAAGCTGCCCTCGCGAAGTAAACCACACAGACGACACAGACACATCGTTGTTAAACGGTGATGAACAATGGTGAAACGTGATTGAATCCCTTCCAACAACGAAAACAAGCTAAAGATCATCAAATTCACATGATTATTTCATGAGAAATATCAGTTAGTCATTGCCACTCAACCTTATAAGAAGATTTGTGATTTCTCTCTTGATATCAGCAATAAAACTGCATAATAAAATGGCTATAGATGTTTAGCCGCTACCTCCAATATACTGAACTCAACATGTAAGCGTGCATACGCATGCAAGTTCCGGGCATGACAAATTTTGCGTATGTGTGATACCGTTAACTTACTGGAAAAGTGTGGATTCATCACCGATTGACAATGTTTGGCTCCTGTAAAAAGGTATAGGAAGCAGGGGCGTAGCAAGAGCCTTGGGGCCCATGGACAAAGAGCAGTTCGGGGCCCTTTTACCCCAAGTTTAATCAATAAATCTGGGCCCTAACCCTCTAAATGTCCAAGTGGATGGGTTATCATGGTCTTCTTCTTTATTTCTTCTTTTCTTTCTTTCTTTCTTTTTTTTTTACTTTTCTTTCTTTTCATTTTTATGACTTATTCCACCCTGTCCCCCCGCTTGCTACGCCCCTGATAGGAAGAGTTGTTGGAAAAAGAGTTTTGCTCATAGCAGTTTGCCTTTAGACATAAACTGGAAGAGACCCAATAGTTCAAATTAAGTCAAAAAAAAACCTGCAGTGATTTATAGTGCGCTACGCACAGGCACAACGTCTAGACGTAGAATCACTTTTGATTCTCACTACATGCCAGAATTTGAAAATTAAAATTTCTCAACCCAATTTTTTGTCCTTGTTTAAATTTCATTGGGTCACTGCATTAATCATACACCAGTACAGGGTTTGTGCTATGATATGGTGCTCATTACAAGAGTCATGAAGACAATTGGTATTGTCAGTTTGTTGATTGTAAGTGTTTATTATGTAATACATACATTCACTATTCATTTCTTATTGTATTCTAAACGCCTACCAAAAAGTAATTGCCCCTTCCCCCTTTTATTACGATATAAAACTCAAAAACTATGCATCAAATTTAAAAAAACTGAATTCTGCAAATTTTCATACATGTACCTCATTTGTCTGGATAGCTTAAAATTTGTGGCAGGGGTGTGAAATCACCTTTTTAAGCTGAATTCCTCTTTTTTGGGAATTTCTTTGAGGCAAAATTTTAGCTTTTTCTTTCATTTTCAGCCCATTTTGAGCATATTTCAGTGCTTTTCCTCTTTTTCCTCTTTTTTTGAACAAAGTTCCTCTTTTTTAAATAGAGGTCACTCACACTCCTGTTGTGGTCATTGGTGACTGCTTGAATGAAAAAGATGCATTTTCAAAAGTTGCACTAGAAAGCTACTCAAGTCAGTGAACCATTACATTCTCTGCATGACTGGTCAAGGATGACCCGCTGTGACCAGTGATGACCAGGCACTCTAGCAACAAATGCAACATTTTCAATGGTATGGGTATAGGTGCAACTTTTGAAAAGGGATATTGTTCATTCAAAGAGTCACCATGGCAACAATTTTTGGGCTATTAAACAGATGAGGTATCAAAATTTACAAAACAAAACTGGGTTTCCTTTTGCTACTTCCGTTTGAAATTTTGATGCATATATTTTGAGTTATTATCTCATAATAAAGGGGGTAATTACTCTTTGGTATATATTTAGGACTTTAGGAGTAGTGCAATAATTATGTGTACCCCCAGGGTGGTGAATTATAGGGGGGTGGGCAAGCATTTTTTGGCAGGCCAAAAGGGGGAGGGCAAGCATTTTTGGCAGGTTGAAAGGGGGGCGGGTCAAGCGATTTTTGGCAGGTCGAAAGGGGGGGGGCAAGCAATTTTGGGCACAGATATTTTGGGCACTGTTTCAAGGTGTAGGAAAATGTTAGGAACACGTTCAAATATGCAAAATTTGCTGCTCGCTGTGCTTGCATTATATGATAAGACAATTTAAGGTTTTAAATTCAGGTTCCACAAAATCTGTGTAAGGGGGGGGGGGCAAAGATTTTTTGGTACATCAAAAGGGTGGGGGCAAAGGTTTTTTGGCATATCAAAAGGGGGGCATAGATTTTTGGGTTTTTTGGCACGGCCAAAGGGGGGGGGGCAAGCGATTTTTGGCAGACCATTTTGAGAATTCACCACTCCGGGGTACACATAATTATTGCACCACCTCTTACATACATTCACTATTCATATCTTATTGTATTCTATTATTAGTGTAGTGTTGCTGTACTGTTGTAAGGGTAGGTGACTAGTATTATACTGATCTACATGATATGCAATTTGTATCATGCAAGCAATATTATAGTGAAGAATCAACCTTCTCCAATTTAAATTCTTTGATATGCAACAGAGATTAGGTGCCTTTGTACCATACTTTTATGGTTTGATTTGAATTGAATTTCATTGTCAATTTAAAAATGTGATAACCAAAGATGTAATATTACAAGATAGATTATTACTACTATTTTCTTATTTTCTATGGATCCATTCAATCCATAACTACCATACTTTACAGTAGATCTGTAGAAGTTGCAGATCATGTGTGTCTATGCATGGGAAAAATTGGAGGCTGACTAGATGTACTGAAAAGTGCATTTAGAAACTTTAATATTTGCAGTGTTTGCATGCCATCCCCTGTTTGACGGTGTGATCTTGAACTTTTTATGATACATAGATCCAGTTCTCATAATAGTTTGTAGACAGAAGGTTGACAAAACACACATACTTAAACTGGATCTATGAAGATACACTCATAATACATACCGTATTTCGTCAAATAAACACCCCCGGGGCGTTACATTTTCCCAAGGGGGGGCGTTTATTCAAGGTTAATTTTAGAACGATAATTCCCATTAAAATCATTAGGTAAACTAAAAACACACGCAAAAATGACGAACTATGAACTAGAAACACTGACTTCTGGCTCACTTCCGGGTTTCTGATCCAGATTTTCGCCAATTATTGACAGGGTTGCCAAACCAGCGATTTGGTAGCCCAATTGGGCGACTTTTGAAGATTTTCCCATGACTTTTGACAATTTCCTGTCCCATAGAAACCAATGGTTAAGAAAAAAATTGGGCGACTTTTTCAACATTGGCTCCTCGCGACTTCGATAGTTTCCTGTCCCATAGAAACCAATGGTAAAGAGAAAAATTGGGCGACTTTTCGATTATTTGACCCGCGATTTGGGCTGAAATCTTTTGGCAACCCTGATTATTGACGCTATTATCGACCATGTGCGCAACTTGGTAAGCTTACTACACAAGATAGCATGGAAATATCGGCATTTTTGAAACATCTTGGTTGAAAAAAAGTGGTGGGGGCGTTTATTTGAGGGGGGGCGACTATTTGACTAAATACGGTACATAATACATAATACATACAGATCGGGCCTGTACCTAAATACATGGTGTCAGCTTGGCTTGGGGATCCCATAGCTTCCCTCAGCTTTCCCGGCCACATATTTTTCCAGCCTCAGTGGGTACTTAAGCATTTAAATTATGAAATATGGCAGATAATATTGCCAATTTGTTCATGAAGTATGCATGAAATTTAGTAATACTTCATGACATATCAGTTATTTGGCAGAACAAACACACAGTTGACTTTTAGGTCAACTCAAAAGTATTTGAGCAAAATATTGAAAAGCTGCAAAAGAGCCTGGCATATGCCTAGCTCTTATACCCAGCCAAGCTGCCTTTCAAGTATTTAGGTACAGGCATTGTAATTAATGCCTCGGGTTGGAATTTGGTGAAAATTAACCGATTTACTGAAATCGTAAGGATAGTGTAAATCGATTTATAATCATCAGTGTGAATTATGATATTATGATCATGTAATTAATTTTAATTAAAGTGATGGGAGTGAATCATCTTGAAAATTGAGGCATGGTGTGGACCAAACCAATTATTATGTTTCAAATGCAAAAAGAAAGTAACTTTATGGGTCATAATTACCTTTACTCCTCAAATTGATAACCTCTATTCCAGGCCTTCTCAACTAGTTTATTTTAAGCGCCAACTGGAAAATTTATGTGATCATGAAGTGCCAAAATGTTAAGGGCGCCTGAGGACTTTGTAAGTTAGAGTGGGCGCATAGCGGGTACGATGCAGTGATGAAGATTTTTCGGTGGTCCAGGGGGCAGCGCGCCCGGAAGCTCCTGGATTTTAAGGTTTTTTAAAGGCCCAGAGTGAGTATTTTCACCTCTTTTTTGTTCAAAAAATTTATGTGAAAAAATATTAAAATTACTGTGCGCCACTTTGACTGACTCCAAGCGCCACAAGTGGCGCGCGCGCCGCCAGTTGAGAAGGCCTGCTCTATTCAATCTTAAAAATTCATATACTGACTCACATGTACTGGGGTGAGCGAATCATATTTTGTTTTACTGTAAATGCTTAATTTTTAGGGGGCAAAGTTCTCTACTACCATTGTAATCATTGTAAATGTGGAAAGAAATGAAAGAGTTGAACAAATTTAGGTCTGTGTGACATCTTAATCGCATTCCACTCATATCAGCTGTCTGAATGCCGGGGGTACTCAAGTTTGGTTTTGGTAGGGACGTGCATTGAGAATTTGAAAGTGGACCCATAAATATACCAATTTTTCAAGAAATTTGGACCCATTGATATACCAAAAGTCAAAATTTTCGGCGAATTTAACCCAAATAGTTTTACAAATTTTCCCAAAATGTTGGGAAAATTTTGACAATTTTGGTTAGATTAAGGAAAAATTGGGCTATTTTCCGAAAAAATTGAGAAAATTTTGAAAGAAGACCCATTCATATACCAAAATAGGCTTTGAAAAAGGGGTCATTGATATACCAAAAGGCTGAAAATGCTACCCATGTTTGCGCACGTCCCCGTATGGTCATTTGTACTGAGTACCCCCGGGTCTGAATGGGGCTTTGTTCTTAATTCTCAACGTTATCTCAAGGCAAAATGCATGTAAGATGTTGAACTATGTAATACTGGCCTTTAAATTGATTTGACACATGTACAGATCATGAAAAGAAAAAAGTGTGCTATGTTAAGATATCAAGAATAGATTGCAGCTGAAAATGAAACAGTATAAGAATTGAAATCATTTACTATGTATGAAGGCTATTTAGAAAGGTGTGCTGACTGTAGGGGTCATTGCATTGGTTTGGTCTCATTTTACTCAGGGCCGGATTTACCATAGGGCCAGATGGGCCCGGGCCCAGGGCCCCCAAATTTTGTGCGCAAAATCTAAAAACTTGAGTGCACATGCCTTCTTCACGGTGCGTTTGGGGGCCTCCAAATTTTGGCCTGACCCAGGGCCCCCAAAAAGGGAAATCCAGCCCTTATTTTACTCTTAATTCACCATGGTAATACTATAGGTATAGAATATTGGTATAATTGTTTTTTTTATAACACCAGTAGCAATCACTTCAAATGTAATTTACAGAGGATTGCCCAGTGAGGCATGCTAAGTATACGATGTCATTAGAATAAACATGATCACTATCGATCAGGGGTGGAGAGCCCGGGTGGAAAAACAATCTGAATTTGTCTGGAATCCATTTATTTGCACTTAAATATTGAGACAAATAAAGCTGACACACAAGAGGAATAGCATGGATTCTTTAAATGAGATCCAAGGCTTGATATAAGAGGTGTCATTTCCATCCCAAAACTTTCATTTTGACCTTGACTCAAGAACCGCAAGATCTAAGGAAATGTAAATGTGATTATTGGCTTCCTTGACTGATTTCCCATAAGATCATTCCAAGTATGTGTCAATGCAAAATTATCAAACATGATATTTATCCATGACGTTGTCTTTTTTAAAGACAGTTCTTGTTTAGTTAAAGCCATATTATAACGTTTCTGTAAAAATAGACAAGCATTTATTTTCCATAAAATGTTAGCTTTTAATGTTAGATATGTCCCCTTTTAATTTTGAGCCGAACAATTGAGGTAAAGCAAAGAAAAATGGAATTTACTCCTAGCGCCAATGCATGTTACTCCAGCATACTCTGTTATCGCATACGTGTTCGACTAATATTTCCATTGTAATAATAAAGCGATGGTTCCTGTGTTTTATTCAAAATCTCGGATTTTGACAAAACTACAGCACCTTAAGTCTTGATTTTTGCAGAGTATCTTCGTTTACTAAAGTACATTACAATCGTGTAAAAACCAGAATTGAACAATTTTTTGAGGGCGTTCTCCTCAGCAAATGTTATAATATGGCTTTAAATGACTAGAACTGGGAAAATCAGGCATTGAGTTTTGCAATGTGACAGGTGTGCTGTAAATCGCACGCCTGGATAACCCGAGGTGTGCTGCAAATCGCACACCTAAATAAACCAAGGTGTGCTTTTTTCAAAACTGGTGTATGACTATGATTTCATTTTCAGCTAAAACTTAGCAATTGTGACAACATACATGTACTTTTTTAAATGGCCATGGTAAAAGCTCTGGGGTAATGAATGGTGTATACTGCATAGATGTCCCTGGACTTTGGACTTATTGCTAGTGTCATTTGTAATTTTTTTTTTAATTAGTTTTTTTTTGGATTTAGAATGTCCCTAGAATGTCCCTGGAACTTTAGAATGTCCCTGGAATTTTTTTTTTTTTAAAAAAAAAAAATTATAAAAAGATTTAAAAAAATTATAAATTCTTGTTTAAAATAGGCAAATTTGTAAATTATGTTCACATAATAATCTATGAATGATTTTAAAATGCATTTGTTTTGTATGCTTCTTTACTTCATAAATAGGTTGTAATGTGAACATCAATTATAAATTTGCCTATTTTGAACATGAATTTATAATTTTTAAATCTTTTGTAATTTTTTTTTTCAAGTTTTAAAAAAAATTAATTTTTTTTTTTTTTTTTTTTTAGGTGTGCGAAAAATCGCACTCCTCGGCGTATTTTCAGGCGTGCGGCGCGTGCGAATCGCACTCGCACGCCTTAAAACTCAATCCCTGGAAAATGTGTCTCCTGCCATCCCGCTTGCCTTAAACCATGTTAGTTCTCATTTGATTGACCTTGCAGTTTGAAATTTGATTATTGCAGCGTAATTGATATGAGATAGATCTTCAAAGGTGCAAAATTTTGATCAATCTTTCTAAGATGAGTTTGTGAGTTGTCCTTCGTATTCCTCTCTCAAAATTGCAGAAGCCGGTCCAGGTTTTTGAAAGGGTGGTGCCTGGGGTGGTCATGAAAACTTTTCTGTCTCACTTTGTTCACCCATGTTTTATGGCAAAAGCAAATCTATTGGCCAATCTTGAGGGCCCTTGGAGTCAATTTTTTTGTGCAAAAATGGAGGTCAAAATCACGCTGAATTTAACTAAGGTAAACTGCGGAGCACTATATTGTGACACATTTTAATAGTTAGTTAATTTCTAGGCCTGGTTGAATCGGTGTTGCCATACTTTTTATATCACAATGTGCTATAGCCAACATTTTGAACATGCCATATATACAGGAAAAGCATTGTATCTGCAACACATACATGCCGCACTTTAGTTTCTGTAAGTAGCCTAAATTGGGCCAGTTAGCCATATTCTGGCAACTCTGAATGAAGAACGCATAACCACTTCCTCAACGTGTTGAAACCATATCAGAAGGAACCAGTTCCTGACAAAATGAAGGCTTTAATGGTTACCCTCCTGGTAATTCTCTGCTCAAGTTGTATTATTGTATGTAATGCACTACCTCTGTTCTGGCATGGTATGCTGACAGGAGGGGTGCATGGAGCTGGAAATAATTATGGCTTGTTGGTGAAAGAGCGGTGGATAACTCAAAGACTAAATCACTTTGATGATTCAAACTTGCAAACTTGGCAACAGGTAGGTGTTCATAAATTTGATTTATAAAGTATATTTATGTAAAAGTGTGCACCCAGGGACTCTCATGGAATTTGCAGGAGAACATTGAATAGCACTTCTGGAACCTTCAAGGAGAGCTGTTTAGAGTATTTACAATAGAACGTAAGGAGGGAATGGTCAACTACTTAGGAGAGCTAAAAATCAACTCTTCTATATCAGATTTAAGGAGAGCAGTAGAGAAATTTGACCTTGTTTGACCTTTGATTGACAGTGTTGGAGGACTCGGGACTCGGACTCGAGTCCTTTTTTCAAGGACTCGGACTCGGACTTGGACTCGGAAGCTAAGGACTTGGACTCGGACTCGGACTCGGACCCCAAGGACTCGGGACTCGGCTTCGAGTCCTCCTCGAGTCCGCAAAATAGGGTCTTTTAGGTCTTTTAATTTTATTTTCGTTCATTGTTAACTTCTTATGCTTGATCAATGATCACATCACATGATTAATTTAAGTAATTTTGATTGCAAATAAATTCAGTTTGTAAATAAAAGTACAACCAAAAAGCAAGATTCCTTTCAGTTATTCACTTGGTTAAATCGATTTTAATCATTGACATGACTGCTTTGTTAGACGCAAGTATAGAATGTACATAAATAATTATAATACTCTGGGCACTCAAGTTAAATTTTGGTAAGGGTGTGTGGAGCCGAACTTTGGGAAATATAAGAACTGATTTGGTGGCAAAATAGGGGCTTGATGAACTGAAATTTCAACATTTTTGTGGAGGTCTGTGAACTAAAATTGGGCCAAATTATAGGCTTTGGAGCTAACAACTTAGGCCTATTCAAAATGTTTCCAAATTTGAGCTAAAGAGCTACAATTTTCAGAGTGTTAGGCTCAATGAACTGGAGCATGCATGATGCAAATGTGTTAACGAACTGCCGGAGAGCCTGAAAAAGGGACCCTTGGCCTTGACCGCCGCACATACCCATACCACCTTTACATGTGAGTGACCCCCAGCTACCCCCACCTCCGGAATAATACTGCCTAGGCCTACAGATAGATCCAACACCTCTTCGTTTGTCACCTGGGGTTTGGTAGTGACGTCATATTTTGATTGTAATATTGCATCTTTTGCCTCTCTAAAACACAAGCCTAATAAGTTACTGTGAGTCTGCGATTATACTCTGTTTCCAAGGTATGCTACCTAAGGGGCTGAGCAAAAATTATGAGCATTGGGGGGAAGGTAAAATGGGGGTAAAAATGTTTTGACCGATTGAAAGGGAGGGTGGAAGCAATGGCAAGCCGAGAGGGGAAAACAAGCAATTTTTGGCACATATGGGGCAGTTTTCAAATAAAACGCTCTAAAAAGGCTTAGAAAACAGTACGGAAACGCTTACATAATGTAAATTTCCCTGCTCGCTGCGCTCGCAATATTATATCTAATCCATTTAAAGTTTTGTCAATTGGGATCCCCCAAAAATGGCATGTGCAAAGGGGGTGCAAAGATTTTTGGCAGGCCGGGAGGGGGGAAGCGATTTTTGGCAGGCCGAGAGGGGATAATCATTTTTTGCAATTTCACCCCTCCCGGGGTCCACATAATTATTGCACAGCCCCAAAACCATACCTAGGCATGCTCAGTGGGACTAGCAAATTATGTATTTAAAAGAAAATAATATAGAACTAAAATTCTGGTTAAGTATAGGCCTACGTTGATAAGGTATTGGTGAAAACCCAGGGGCTTGAATTTGATACATAAGGACTCGGACTCGGACTCGAACATTGAGGACTCGGACTCGGACATCAGAAATTGGCAGGGACTCGGACTCGGACTTGGACTCGGACACCAAGGACTCGGACTCGGACTCGGACTCGGATGACAAGGACTCGACTACAACACTGTTGATTGACCTTGACCCTATAACTGCTAAACTAAGCACGTTAGATATGGCAAACTATATATTTTTGTAATCCTTATACCCTAAGGAGTAATTTGGGACCAATTTGAAACAAATCGGACTACTTTATCCACTGGGGTCTTCAATTGCTCTTGCTCACAAAAGGCAGTCCCTGGTGCAACCTGTAAAAGTTCATTAGCCATGATTCCAATCAGCCAAGATTATCATCAGAGCTGAGCAACAGTAGTGTAGCCAGGATTTTCAGAAGGGGGCAGGTGGGGTAAGGCAATGGTGTACAGTGAGCCATCCGATTGGGGGCACAAGCCATTTTTTGGCAATTTTTTGAATTTTGACTGACACAAATGGTCAAAATGGTCTAAATATCAGGGTGGAAAGCATCACATCGACAGGAGGGGGAGCTACCCTTGACTATGTCACTGCAGAGCACTGGGTTCCTGATTCATTTATCTGGCATTCATCATTGAGAACTTGATGGAAAAATGCAGGAAGACATTGCACATTCTTCACTTTCAGAGGAACTTGCTGTACATACAAATATTTAGTATATGGCATGATATGTAATGATATTTTAGTGAGTATTTTGTATTTTTATGTGAATTGTGGAAATGAATACATGAATGAATCCAGTTTGTAGAAGAATCAGGGCTGAAGCAAGCGGGGCGGCCGTGGATGCCATGGCCACCCCAGTTCTAGTGCTGTCGTCGGCACCGTTTTTTAATGTTGACATGTTGATATAATTCGTATACCGACGTCGACAGTATTTCTCTGGTTTCCAACCTTTAATAACAAGTAATTTTGGGCCTATAACTTGCTTTTCTGACCAAAAATATTTTTTGAAAATTAAAAATTAAAAAAAAAAAAAATTTTTTTTTTTTTTTTTTTAGAATTTTTTTTTGATGTCGACATGTCGGATATCGTGCCGATGTCGACATAAGGCATGTCGATGACGGCACTTCTTTAAATCTCTATTTCAATTTTGGCGTATATTTGTAATTTGGCCGCCCCACATTTGTGATGGCCGCTCCACATTTTTCATTTTACCTTGCTAGGGCCCTGAGAAGAATGACAAATAAAGAATGGAATTTGTAGTGAAACATAGTCAGATTACAAACTTCTATACGTCCTTTTTCAAATACAGCGTTACTTTGTGAATGACACCTTCTACAAGCCTGGTGGACCAGTGTTTTTGATGATATGGGGTGAAATCAGAAGCATACTCAGTCTGGATACAGGAGGGCATGTGGATTGAATGGGCCAGGCAGATAGGGGCATTATGTCTTATGTTGGAGCATAGGTACTATGGCATGAGTCATCCTACAAAGTGAGTTGGGTTTGTATGTTGTATTCCCAATTCCAGGAAAGTGCAGCACTCATTTTTTTGGATTAAAAAAATACTATCCTGTTTCGCTTAATGAAACAACTAAATCCTTAGTAATAACTGGCAATAAAAGTCAAATTTTTTGGCTCTTTTTACCAAAAATTAAAATTCAACTTTCACTGTCCAGTTTGCACTGGACAATTTCGTGTGTTGAGAGACGGCTGTATTAATTCGTTTTTATGGTCAATGTGAGTTTGTTTCAAATAAAACCATGTGATTTTGCTTGATAATTAATTTTCTACTACAAATTAAAATAAAATAGGTTTGTCTCAAAGCGCCCCGCGCATTATTTTTTTCAACCGCATTAGTAAAAAAAATAATTTTTTTTCCAGAAAAAGTGTAAAAATACAATCATAATTGCATTAGTTTTTCAGAGTTGGAGTGCTTCGAGACAAACCTTTTTTTTAAATTTGGCCTAAGGTATAATGTTGTGATAATTTGCCAGAGACAAAGAAGTATGATGAAGTCACATTATCAACAGGATAATGGCCTTAATCTTCCACACAGGGACTCCAGGGAGTGTGAGTTTCAAATGAGGTTACCTGAATTGGTGACTCCATTTGATCTACACTCCCTGTGTGGGAGATTAAACTTTAAGATCATGTCTTCCATAGAGGGGTACAATTACCGAATAGGGTGCAACTTGCTAGACTTGAGTCCAGTCCTCGTTTACAGAGGTTAGGGTTGGGGTAGGACAGTCTTGTAATCGCTCCCATCAGGGGGTGTATCAGTGGCGTAGCCATGACTTTTTCAGAGGGGGGTACGCAAATTTCCAGGGGGGAACTTGTTGACGAAAATGGTCAAAATGGGCTAAAAATTACACAAAAGGCCTCCCACAGGGGAGGGCTTTTCACAGGGGGCAGCTGCTCCCCCTTGACTACGCTACTGGGGTGTATGGATTTCAACTGGAATAGCCCAATATGACAGCCAGGGTTCTTCGAATTATTTCCTTACAGAGATGTGAGTACATCCAATTTGAGATATTTAAGCAGTGAGCAAGCATTGGCAGATTTGGCCTACTTCAGGAATTATATGATGCAAAACATGAGTATGAAAAGTGAGCAGAAATGGGTGTCATTTGGTGGCTCATATTCAGGTATGTATGGCTTGCACTCTCCGCCTGGGTGTTGACTGCAGACTGCCGAGATAATTAATCTCCAAGAATTTTTTTGTATGTAAACATTATGGAGTCTGAGGTTTGCAAAATCTCAACTTGTTTTGAGAAAAGTGGGGGGTTGAGGCTGAGCCACGAAATACCCCTTTTGATATTATTTTGAGCATGATTGTTGTTTATGTCTCTTGGCTGCACCCATACCTATAATAATTCTATTTGAGAACCACTGGCTAACCTGGAAAATTTGTAACATTGATACTCTAGCTTAGTGATTTGGTGCACTGTATTTAGATGTGGGGCAGGATGTTGGAGGAGCAAGATTTAGCTTCTGCTTTCACAGCGATGTCAGTTTTCAGGCAATTGCCTGATTTCAGGCCTTTGCTACTCCAAATTTCCATGACTTTTATTTATTTACAGCCTGCTTTGAGGCTTTATAGCCCAAATTTACGTGCTTTTTCAGGCTTTTCCTGCCAAGTCACTTCAGGCCACATCATATGCTTGGGGTATAAAGTATAATTTGCAAATTTGGGAATATTTTGGGATAAACTTGCAACATACTGGGGTGTGTAACTGTTTGTTATTTTGAGAATTGGTAGTATTACAACGTGACTTGTTTTTTGTCATTATCTGCAGGTAGTTTATCGGCGTGGTTCCGTCTTAAGTATCCTCACCTTGTAGACATGGCTGTAGCATCCAGTGCTCCTGTAAGAGTACAGATGAATTTCACTGGTAAGTGCCATTGAGATTGGGCTATTCCAGTTGAAATCCACACACCCTATGGCAGGGTTTTAGCTAGAAATTGAGGGTTGCCCGTCATTTGAATAAAATTGCCTGTCCTAATTTGACCTTTAAAACATTTACCTGACACTATAGCCCATTGGGGGTTCAAAGAGTTCAAATATGTGCTGATATGGCCTTGTTCTACAAATTGGGTCTACTAAAAGGGCAATTAGCTTCTCAAAACATACAATTTATAATATAGCATCTGTCAAAGGCATTAATTTTGCCTGCTCAGGAGCAAACTGGCCGCCTAAAATGACGGCCAGACGGGTGGCTAGCTAAGACCCTGCCCTATGGAAGACATGACCTTATAGCCTCCCCCAACAGGTGGTGTAGATTTTGAATGGATGCAGCAAACATGGGTCTCATTTTAGGCCTTTTGCATTATCAATGACCGACCCCCTTTTTGAGGCCAATTTTGGTATATGGATGGGTGGGTTCTTGTTACAAAATTTTCCCTCAATTTTTTTGCCTCGCTGTAGTCAAAATTTTGTAAATTTCCCCAACATTTGGGGAAAAAGTTGTAAAAACTGAGAAATCTGTGCTAGATTTTGCTGGCAATTTTGAATTTTGGTATATCAATGGGTCCAAATTTCTTGAAAATTGGTACATTGATGGGTCCACTTTCAAATCTCAGCGGCACATCCCTACCCAAACCACCAAACTTGAGTCCCCCTGAAATCACCCCTCTTTTTCTCAACTGATTTTGTTGCAAGTGTTTACCTTACTTGTATCTATAGTAATACTCATTTTCATATTGACTATTTAGGTTATTTAGAGGTAATGCGAGATTCTTTAGCCACCAGTAAGATTGGTGAGACATGTAATACCAACATCCAGGGAGCGGTAAACCAGATGGAGAAGTTATTACAAGATAAAGCTGGCTGGAAAACTATTACAAAAGCATTCAGGTAGGTTTGGATGTTTTATTGTGTAGCTATGTTATGTTTGATTTAGTGTATTTAAATTTCCTGAGGTTTTTAAAACGCGATTAACAGTTTTGCTGATATTATTACCATAGATATTTGCTTACAGTTTTTGCCAAAGAAGAACGCCACTTGTTTACATCTTGAGAGCATGCATTGCGTAAACACGGAAGTGGGGTTCTGATTGGCTGATTCAATCGTTTGACAATCATAACAACAGGTGCGGTAATCAGATTGGCCAATTACGCATCAAAACTTTGGTCGGCGCAAACAAAGCTCTGTGTATCATGGCATATGTTGCTCATTAACAGGGCGCTCGCGTCAATCTGAGCAAGGGACTGCCATTCTTTTCTGAAACCGAGTGTAATGGTGCACATGGGCTACTTTGCCTTAAGGTTAAGTTCACATACAAATAGAGAGCTCCCTCCTGCAAATCCCAACAAGAGTTAAGGGTCCATGCCCTTGTTTAGTGGTGAGATTTTTAGGAGAGGGCACTTACAGTTTGTCGCCATGCCATTACATTGACCTGGACAAAGTCCAAATTTTTGATAGGGTGACCTGATGTGTTTAGAGAAGCCATCCACATCAGGATCAACCAATCATCTCTGAATAAGGACAGAGGGCGCTACAAGTTACCAAAGGTCTATCACTAGGATCCACAACATGCTCATCTATCAAGGCACAGTTCTTTAACCCCAATACATTTCCACATTCATTGGATGACCTTTGAAAATTTGGGTATAAAAACTCATACTCTGAAACTTGAGGTCAAATTTTGCACTATGATTGTTTAATTGAGGTTATTTAACTATGCCATTTGGATGAGGCCCTGGGATGAGGCCATTGTGGTCCATAGTGTATGACCCAATCATTACATTGTCACACTTGTGCATGATCAGGTCATTCCGCTGACAAAGGCTGTAATAACAACAGCTGAACATTGTGAAGGTAAACATATTTGCATTGAGGCCAAGAGCTAATGGCCTCATCCCAATAGCATAGTTCAATAACCTAAATTAAACACTCATAGTGCAAAATTTGACCTCAAGTTGCAGAGTATGAGTTTTTGTACCCAAATTGTCAAAGGTCATTCAATGAATGTACAAATGTATTGGGGTTAAAGAACTGTGCCCTGTTAGATGAACATGTTGTGGATCCTAGTGTAATTATCGAAATCATTATTACAAATCTTTTTTTTTCATGACAGGTTGTGCAAACCTCTCCAGGGAAATATTGAGAATGATGTAGCAAACTTGTTCATGTCTCTTGCCGGTAACTTTATGGGCGTTGTGCAGTATAATAACAACAACAAACCTCTGATGGTAAGAAAAAAATGTGGCTGCAACAATTATGCCCTACTATATGTCAAAAGGGCACATTGACGTTTTGGCCAAAATTGCCTATTTCCTATCATTTATTCTCATTCTTAGTCAGTTGAATTTTATTTTAATAACTATAAACTATTTTTTTAGCATCATGAAAAGTTACAGTCATGAAAACTTATTCTAAAATGATTGCGTGGGCATATGTGATACGATCAGGCAAAATGAGTCCGATGTCAATCAAAATCAAAATTCAGTTTTCAATTTCATTATATGAGCTATTCTCAGAGCTGCTGAAAACCCCATCATAATTAGACTTTCGGTTTCAGAGATATGGCCATTTTAGTGTTGCTTAGAACAATAAAATACAAATGAATTTGTATTTTATTGGATATATTTAAAAATCAATATTCCCGACATCCAACTCATTTTGATTGATCGCATCACATATTACGCACAAGGCCTACACTTATAACAATAAGCGGGCCTACAGCCACTTTCTTCTATCACCTGATAGAAGGCACCCAAAAAACAATCAAATTTAGCGCTTACAAGCTAAACCACACCTTTGGTAAAGAATTACTTCCCTGCAAACCCACAAATAATCTGGTGATCACTGGTGATCCAATGGGTCTGTGAATCAGCCAATCAGCATGATTGTTTATCATTTTTGCGTTCATGCCCGTATACGCTTGATGCACAGCACATAACTTAGAACAATAAAAAAAATAACTGTAGCTAATTTTGATTTCCAACTTGTGCGCGTCCCTTGCAGGTGTCGTCAGTAAGCAATGTAACCATTGATACAGTGTGTGACATCATGGGTAACAGTTCCTATGGTGACAACATGGCTAGATATGCTGCCATCAACAGCCTAATGCTAGACTCTTATGAAGAGAAATGTTTGGATATTGGATATGATGACATGATACAAGAAATGAAAGAAACCAGTTGGACAAGCCCTGAGAGTGTTTGGGGTGAGTGACATGTTTCTATGTTTCAGTTTATGATGCGGTAGCCTCTTCCCTTGTTTGTATGATCATATTAGGCTGACGAGAAGCATCATTAATTGATCTTGTACGCTGGTGTGTTGTTTGTATGTATTGTTTTCCCTAACTGTTCATATCCATAAATACCAGACTTGAGTCCTGTTTATCAGGGACATTCTGTGTAGCTCAGTAGCTCATTCACCGCACAAGTGAAAGGTCTGGGGTTCAAGTTCCCACACAGGCAGGAGTAAAATGGAGTGGGTTATAAATTCAGGGCTTTTGGGAAAGCTGAATAATACTTGATATGCAACCTGCTACCATGAAATGAACGCAAAGTCACAAGTTGGTAGTTTTGAGACATCTAGGCTGCTGAGCTGATGTTCTTTGTTTGCTGCGCATCTGTACAAGCCAGTAGTATGTCCTTTGTGAATGGCCCATTGTGCTCCAATTCACAAAGGACATACAGACATACTTTTGGTTTGAACAGGTGCGTGTGAAACAAAGAACATCAACTCAGCAGCCAGGACGTCTCAAAACTACCAACTTGCAACTTTGCACTCATTTCATGATAGCAGGTCACATATGTTTCACTGAATGACTTCATATCTTTCATATTGTGTACCTTGATATCTCCAGCAAGATACAGGTGTGTAAACTATTGCTCATGTCGTGAGAGAATAATTTCAATGTAGTCAACCAGATTATTCCAACATACCTTGGAGCAACCAACGTTGTGGTCAGTACCCCTGACCTTCATCTGGGTTGTGATGTTAAACACCTTGAGTCCTGATGACGTCACCTTGTGACGTCATTTGGCGAGGTAGAGTTCTGATTGTTCTGTCCCATTGGAGAAACTTCCCAACCACTCAAAAAACGACTACAGCAACATCAACGCTCTAGTTCGGGTCCTGCAGAATCAGTGGTTTACACACAGCCAGCAAACGCGAGGTGGACCTAGAGGATGCCAGAGTACTCAACCGCGAAGCACGGTGGTACAAACGGGAAGTTAAAGAAGCCATCTGGGTGCAAGCAGAACAACCATCCCTTAACCATGGTGGAGGAATCAGAAACAACCTCTCACACGCCAGGGACAGAACAATCTGAATTCTAACACGCCAACGTCACAAGGTGACGTCATCGGGACTCAAGGTGTGTAACATCACAACCCAGCTGAAGGTCAGTGGTACTGATGGCAACATTGGTTGCTCCAAGGTATGTTGGAATAATCTGGTTGACTAGGTGGAAATTGTTCTCTCATTTTATGATTCCCAGATGATTGAGAGTATAATTCACAACAAATGAATATTACTCATGTTATGTGTGTGAGTACATGCTTCATTTACTGTGTGCATCATCAGTATTTGTTCTCGTCTTGATAGGTCGCCAATGGATGTACCAGAAATGCACAGAGTTTGGGTTCTTCCATACATCGGATTCAGCAGAGCAACCATTTGGCACAAGATTTCCACTCAGGTTAGGGAACAGAGGACTAGAAGATACTATCTGCAATAGCTGCCTGATGTCATATTGTAGATCTATTTATACAATATAGAATGCAGCAATTGTCAAAAAGGCAGCTATTGCAGATAGGACCTCCTTGTTTCTCTGCTTAAGGGTCTTTCGGTGGCAGCATGTTAAAAGCCATAATATTGTCACGGACCAGGGGTTTTGGAAAATGAATAAAAGTCCGACTTATGACGAAGTCGGACAATTCCCTGGCCGAGGGTAGCGTGGCCTAAAGGAACAGAAACAAAAGGTGAAGTGGCGGGAAAATTTGGATATTATTGAGCAAACCGAAACACAATAAAGTTCTATTAAAGACAATAAAATATAGCATATCAAACAAAAATATTTAATTATCAAGTTCATTTTTTTTTTCATATATTGCACATAATTAATATTTCTATTTCATGATTTTTATTTTATTGATTTGCAAATGTTTTATATAAGCGAACTTTTAACATTTAGACATTTAGAAAACAAAGACATAATGTTGGCATCAAATATATTTTAAAAAGGAAATGGGCCAAAAATACAAATGAAACCCAGACTTGACCAAAGAAAGCAAAACTAACTAAATAAATCCTAAATTAATTACTAACTTAATCTACTGACGGAAACCTAACCTACAAGCTTCAAAATTAATTTAAATAAAGCACAGGCCTTTGCACATTAATATTTCACAATAAACCAATCACAAAACCACAATAAAGCAATAAATGGGCGGGGTTCTATCTACAAATCCAAAGCCCCCCAAATTTGCAACTGAACTAATTTTTGTGCAGGCACAATCCGCGGTCGGAAGAAACGGGCGGGGCTTTTTATACAGATAGGCGCCCAGCCACCAGTATCTACCGAATGTGCAAACAAATAAACAAAAGCTGAATCAGCAACAAAAGCTGAAAAGCTAAATACACATTCAGCGTATTTTACTGAACAAAATTCAGCGTGTACTGAAAATTTCAGTGTGTATCACTGAACAAAACTCAGCTTTACTCAGCGTATAAATTCAGCATAAATGCACTGAACATTTTTTTTTATCGAGACACAAAATAATAAAAGGCCTAAATTAATTATGAAAATCATCACCAAGTCCAATTTCCTACAAGTGTAGGCTTAAAGGACAAGGTAATAAATAAAAGTACGACAAGGGATGGGTTTTATGAAAAGGAAGCGGTGACGTTTCAATTACCTGAAAGGGAAGGTAAAAACGTCAACTCCCAAAAAATGCATTCAGAAAAACAAATAAAATTTGGAATTACAAGCAAGCTTATCGTGCAAACAAGTCAGAAAGGGGATCACCCGGAGTTCAAGACTCCTTTTAAAGGTGATGCACAAAACTTTTCATGCAGAAATTGCAGCCAACCAAATTTAATATCAATGAATTATGAAGAAAAAAAAAAATATAGGCCTAATTAATTTTCGTAATTAACGAAAAGATTTTTGCAACTAAATTTCATGTCTCGAGAAAACAAAATTGCATACCAAAATATCTCCAAACATCCATTTCAAAATCAGTATCAAACATATCCAAAACTTCAACTTCAAATCATCAGAAAACAATTTTTGCAAAGGCCTGAAATTATTGGCAAAGTATTCTACACTAATTAAATTCCGTCATCCTAAAATTACTTACAACTAACCTAAGAAAAAGATTAAATAAATACCCTAAAATAATTTTAATACAATCTCCGGTCAAGGAAGGGTTTACAGTTTAAAAATAAATTTTGTTTTAGGATGCCAACATTACTCACATTCATCAGCTTTCATACATCCATTTACACACAAAAATCCTGCAGAAAAAAATTGGTCTCACACTCCCAGGTATATCCATCTCGTTCAGTCCTCAGCTCACATACTCCCCAACTAAAAAGAAACATGCATCAAACTCTTAAACAAAATAATCCTTTCCAAATCAATACACAGGCAAACAAAAGAGACAATACAGAAAATGCAAGATGCACCAATCACAGAGTGAGAGAAGCAGTGAAGTGAAGCAAGAGTGAACAATAAAGTAAAAACAGGAAAAAAAAAAAAAGATGAAATTGAAAGGAGATGAAAGGTAAAAGGTCAGAAAGTTTCAGATAAAGACAGAGGGCAGCAGGACAAATCAGTAGAAGTAAAAGCAGAGGGTGATGGCACATCCAACATAAAAAAAAATACATTTTTGTAAAATTAATCCAATTATCTATTTGCGACAAAACTCCCCGCCTAACAAGATTCGGCCCCGAATCTTACTATATAGAAGTAAGTTCGGAGACTTTTTTTTTTTTTTTTTATAAAAACAAATTGAAGATGCAAGATGCAACATAAATCAATATTGATCATTGACTATGATGCGAAATGTTCAATGTTCGAAAAAAAAAAAGGTATGTTGCACAACGCCACCTGTCTGGTACCCGATGTTGAAGAATAGTTTGGTTTGGTAAGTTTGGTCGAAGTTCACTGGACGAACTTGTTAACTTGTTAAACCTGACACAAACTACATCTAAGATTGGTGTTCAAGCGATGAAAAGATAATCGAAGTAAAGACTTGGTTTTCAAGAGTCACTAGAAGCGAAGATTTGGTTTAAAGTAAAAGTTCCATTTCTGAAGATAACAGCCCAGCAAATGATATCGATGACGATGTCAGCATTGATAAAAGTCTTAAATTTCAGCCACCAGACTTCACACCGAAGAATTGATATCAACTTTTTTTAATTTCCTTGTTGTATGTAAACCAACCATGTACAAATGTATGTATGGCCATCACGATTGGTAAACAGCTTCAAAAACAAAGTTTATTTCAGGAAGAACTGAAGATGGAGAACAATGTGACAAAGTTCAAGTTTGGTTTGAATTTGACGTTGTTGAAGAAACGCCGGACTCCCAATATCAAAGTTATAACAAAGTTTATTATACGTTGAACTGCTCATCTCGGAAACTGGTAGCAACTTGAACTGTTCCGTGCCATGTACATCTGAAGTTCTCCCCAAAGTTGTTCTATCCCACCGCTGCCACCAAAATTTATGTCACGGACCAGGGGTTTTGGAAAATGAATAAAAGTCCGACTTATGACGAAGTCGGACAATTCCCTGGCCGAGGGTAGCGTGGCCTAAAGGAACAGAAACAAAAGGTGAAGTGGCGGGAAAATTTGGATATTATTGAGCAAACCGAAACACAATAAAGTTCTATTAAAGACAATAAAATATAGCATATCAAACAAAAATATTTAATTATCAAGTTCATTTTTTTTTTCATATATTGCACATAATTAATATTTCTATTTCATGATTTTTATTTTATTGATTTGCAAATGTTTTATATAAGCGAACTTTTAACATTTAGACATTTAGAAAACAAAGACATAATGTTGGCATCAAATATATTTTAAAAAGGAAATGGGCCAAAAATACAAATGAAACCCAGACTTGACCAAAGAAAGCAAAACTAACTTTATTTTATTATATCAGCCAGTTTATTCTCATTAATTACATATACAAAGATAAATAATGATACATGAATAAAATAAATATAGCAACAATAAAGTACATAAAAAGTAGTACAAACTGGCAGTGAAAAATCTAGGACACGGAGATACCCGACCAGCGAGTCTCCGGCAAGATAAAATATTTATTTAAAAAAAACAATTGTTAAAAGACATTATAGTTTAAACAGTGGTGGATCAATCCATGATGGTTCGGATTTGGAACAATATAAACTAAAAGATGTGCACAGGACGATTTTCATAAGATTATTCCGAACGTTCTTAAAAGTTTGAGTTGTACCAGAGAGATGTATAAGGGACTTAAGAGTAGATGTGTTTTCAGGAGATAGGTAACCTCTACTACCAATTTCAAAAGCATGAATATTGACTTTGAGCCCCTTTTCGGTAAGATCATTAACAAGACTTGCATATTTGTCGAGTTTCCTCTGATGGGCATTAACAATGTTTGTTTCGAAGGGTATGGTTAACTCAATAATACAAATCTTGCTGAGATGAGGCCAATGAATGACAAGATCAGGGCGCTGGGAGGTAGGAAGAACATCAGGTGGAACTGTTGTGACTTTTTCAGTGTGTACCTTCCTTGATCAAGTTTTGTTTTGCAAAAGTTCAACACATGATGGAGAGTTTGGCTGTTTTGACACAAAGGGCATTTGACATTATTAGCTGATCTTAGGCGCCACCTCCCCAAGTTGGTCAATGTAGGGAGGGAATCTGTGGCTGCGTTGAGCGCAAATTGTAAGACACCACGTGGAAGCGCATACATTATATGTTTCCAAGTAAAACAATTCTGTTCTAAGTGAATAAGCTGGAGAAACCGGCCTTGAACCAGCAATTCTTTAACTTTAGAATTCCACAGGTTACGGTTTCATCAGTGACAAACTCTTTGATCTTACCAACAATACCTTTTTTTGTGGGCACTGGATTGCTACGGGTCGGATTATTTTCCAGAGCTTTAACAGCTTCATTGTACAAGTTCTGACTATAATGAATTATGGAAAATTTACGAGAAAATGATTCTTCTCTAGCCAGCTTTGATACCAACGCATCCTGAACTCTTGAGTCGAAGCTTCTTTTAAGATGCACAAACTTAGAAGCATGACCTTCTTTATACAGCTGGGAAATGCTGCGAATTTCGAGCGAACCAGAAGAGTAAAGACCAGCCAAGGTACCCGGTCTAGGGATCTGCAGCCATTTTTTGACAAATGAGTTGCAGAGGGCATCTAGTTTAGGAAGGTCAGACCCGTTGAGTTCATGGACCGTAAGGTGGTATCTAAGCGATGGTAGAAGGTACCTTATATAAATGGCAAATTTAAACTCATTTCTGATCAATGTAAATCCTAAATTAATTACTAACTTAATCTACTGACGGAAACCTAACCTACAAGCTTCAAAATTAATTTAAATAAAGCACAGGCCTTTGCACATTAATATTTCACAATAAACCAATCACAAAACCACAATAAAGCAATAAATGGGCGGGGTTCTATCTACAAATCCAAAGCCCCCCAAATTTGCAACTGAACTAATTTTTGTGCAGGCACAATCCGCGGTCGGAAGAAACGGGCGGGGCTTTTTATACAGATAGGCGCCCAGCCACCAGTATCTACCGAACGTGCAAACAAATAAACAAAAGCTGAAAAGCTAAATTCACATTCAGCGTATTTTACTGAACAAAATTCAGCGTGTACTGAAAATTTCAGTGTGTATCACTGAACAAAACTCAGCTTTACTCAGCGTATAAATTCAGCATAAATGCACTGAACATTTTTTTTTATCGAGACACAAAATAATAAAAGGCCTAAATTAATTATGAAAATCATCACCAAGTCCAATTTCCTACAAGTGTAGGCTTAAAGGACAAGGTGATAAATAATAAAGGCCTAAATTGATAATAAAAACCAAGACCAAGTCCGATTTCCTACAAGTGTAGGCTTAAAGGACAAGGTAATAAATAAAAGTACGACAAGGGATGGGTTTTATGAAAAGGAAGCGGTGACGTTTCAATTACCTGAAAGGGAAGGTAAAAACGTCAACTCCCAAAAAATGCATTCAGAAAAACAAATAAAATTTGGAATTACAAGCAAGCTTATCGTGCAAACAAGTCAGAAAGGGGATCACCCGGAGTTCAAGACTCCTTTTTAAAGGTGATGCACAAAACTTTTCATGCAGAAATTGCAGCCAACCAAATTTTTATATAAATGAATTATGAAGAAAAAAAAAATATAGGCCTAATTAATTTTCGTAATTAACGAAAAGATTTTTGCAACTAAATTTCATGTCTCGAGAAACAAAATTGCATACCAAAATATCTCCAAACATCCATTTCAAAATCAGTATCAAACATATCCAAAACTTCAACTTCAAATCATCAGAAAACAATTTTTGCAAAGGCCTGAAATTATTGGCAAAGTATTCTACACTAATTAAATTCCGTCATCCTAAAATTACTTACAACTAACCTAAGAAAAAGATTAAATAAATACCCTAAAATAATTTTAATACAATCTCCGGTCAAGGAAGGGTTTACAGTTTAAAAATAAATTTTGTTTTAGGATGCCAACATTACTCACATTCATCAGCTTTCATACATCCATTTACACACAAAAATCCTGCAGAAAAAAATTGGTCTCACACTCCCAGGTATATCCATCTCGTTCAGTCCTCAGCTCACATACTCCCCAACTAAAAAGAAACATGCATCAAACTCTTAAACAAAATAATCCTTTCCAAATCAATACACAGGCAAACAAAAGAGACAATACAGAAAATGCAAGATGCGCCAATCACAGAGTGAGAGAAGCAGTGAAGTGAAGCAAGAGTGAACAATAAAGTAAAAACAGGTGTTCAACAAAAAGATGAAATTGAAAGGAGATGAAAGGTAAAAGGTCAGAAAGTTTCAGATAAAGACAGAGGGCAGCAGGACAAATCAGTAGAAGTAAAAGCAGAGGGTGATGGCACATCCAACATAAAAAAAAATACATTTTTGTAAAATTAATCCAATTATCTATTTGCGACAATATGCAATTTGGGTCCAATGTTAATGCAGCTGTCAGTTGCAGTCCCTGCCCCCTGGGACCCAGGGCTAATGTCCTAGGTAGATCCCGGCCCTTTTGAGATGCACTACATCCCTGTGTAAGTCCCGGCTGTGTCCTGTCAGTGCGGGGACACAATGAGCTGTTACATCTCAGACTAAGTGCCCACTATTGCCTGGGTCCCAGGGGCGGGGATTGCAATTGACAGGCACATAATTCTTTGCCAAAATTATGAAATAACTGTCAGGAAGATTTTCTGCACATTTTTAAAAATGTGCAGAAACAAGAAAACCTTCCTTAGGGGAGAGTGGGGTAAGTTGAGCCAGGGGGTAAGTTGAGCCACCCCTCTAGAAAGAAAATTAAAAACTTATCTTACTTTGCAGTTCCAATTATTTGTATATGACATAACAGAGGCTTCTCAAGTGTAATATGGAATCACTTGCACATAGGGTAAGAAAGCTGCATTAGAAAGTTCATTTTTCAGACTTTTGTTGAACTTTTGGCAAAAACAATTTTTTCATGTTTCACCCAGGAAGAAAAAGGCTAAAATGATAGCATTCTGGGTATTGAGGATGCGATATATGAACACTATTTTAGACAACTATTTACAACTGTAACAAGTTTTAGTCAGGTGGGAGGCTTGGTTGTTGACAAAAAGAGTCACATGGGGTAAGTTGAGCCACAGGCCATGGGGCAAGTTGAGCATAGGAAAAACCTGCAGAAATTTCCCCAATTTTTTTATTCAATGTAAAATCTTGTCAGAAATTACTTATATGCAATATTTAGATCAAACTACTTCTATATCAAACTATTTTTCGAAATAAATACCTGAAAACAACAATTAAAAAAAAGGCAAAATTGAATTTCACAGCTATGGCATATACTGTGCATTTCTATGGTGGCTCAACTTGCTTGCGACTGGCTCAACCTACCCCACCGTTGGGGTAAGTTGAGCCAATTTGCAAATTATTTTTGGCGTCTCACTGTGCGAAAGTGCAAAATATTGATTACAATTTTGTGGTATCATAACCAAGTAAACATACATATGTTTCATTTGTAACACTGCATTTGGGTCCTGCTTTCTTTATTTGAGGTAAATGTAAAAAGTGGCTCAACTTACCCCACTCTCCCCTACAGTTGTTACTATTTATTTCATAATATTTGGCAAAGAATTAAAATGCTTAAAAGCCAAAATAATGAGATAAAATGAAAGAAAACCCACTTACTATCTTGGCGGCTTAACTGTGGCGTTCTAATAAGATATTATTCAAAATTGCTCTCTTGTTCTACAAGCGTAATAAATTTGAATGATTTGAATTAAGTGCAAGTTGGGACATGTGTAAGCATTACAAATATGGAAAAAAATGAGTTTGAAAGAAAGTAGCCCCATTCTTTTAAAAGATTGTACATTACAAAGCTATTGAACATCTATCATCATAGCAGTAAAAAATCTTCAAAATTAATTGGCCAAATTCAGCCTTGGAATACTGACGACAACAAAGCAAAAAACAGGATGACTAGAAATTTAAATTACTTTTGACAAGTGATCTCGCAGACTTTTCAGCTTTTCTCTAAAAAAAGTAGATACTCATTTGATCACCTTCAGTAGTATAACTTATAGAATGAGCTTCACAGTGTCTGTCTTAAAGGTCCTTGACCCGATCGACAGCATCCTTCTCCCTTTTTTCTTCATCAAAATTGAGATTTTGGTATCTGACAAAAGCTCTTATTTTTTTCATTGTACCAGAGATATTTTTCGTTTAAATGGTGTGAACAAAAACGTAGTGATTTATGGTAAACACACTGGAAGTGTATGTTTTATCCTGTGGGGCATTGGTATACACGTTTTGACTTCTCATGTCAAAACGGCTGAAGCAATACAACTCAAAATTTGGAAACATTGTTTTAATAGTTGGCCCCAATATAATATAAGAGAGAAAACAGAACATGAAAAATCGGACCATATCTCTTTAAATTAATTAATAAATGAATTGACCCATAAAGTATCATCTTTTTGCTTTTCAGTTTCTGTCTTCAGCAGTGTGCAGATATCTTTGGCAAGCAGTTCAATTATGATATGGTTGCCCAAGGAATTGAATGGAACCTTCTCAACTATGGTGGTGATAAGATCAAGGCTTCTAGAGTGATCTTCCCTAACGGCTCCATAGACCCATGGCATGTGAGAGGTATCTTACATGACCTGTCAACAGATCAGCTTGCAGTTTTCATTAATGGTAAGTGTAGGGACAAATAAGTGGTAGGCCCCCTCATCTCTGGTCATGACGGCTACTGGTTGTTTGTTTGCATGTTTGGTTGAGTGTGAGTAGGGTGGATGTGTGTGTGGGGGTGCATTTGTAATCACCTTCAAACAGGGACGACTGAGACATTTGTATGATACTTATCATCGGTCGGCTGCGAAGCAGTTGGTCACAAGCTTCCTCCAATAAGATCTGTCGTGAGCTGCATTTCTTATCTCAGCTGGGGAAAGAGTTAATAGCCCTGTTGATTAAGTTTGCAATGTACAGGTGATATAGTAGTACTCTCTGTCTTCCCTGCCTCCTTTGCCATGTTGAGGGTCATATACATGTAGAGCATAGATATTGATTACCTCGATCATCTGATGGTTTCTGAAGGATGTGTCTTGCATTGTGTAATGAGGTGTAAAAGTGGCTGTTGGTTGGTCATCTGGTACACAGTCACATTGGATTCTCTATCATGATACCTTACATTCCAACAGGGCCCTCACCTAAAAATGCCTTTGCGAGTGTGTCTTGTATCGGTGATAAAACAATCAGTTCCTGGTTGGTAGGTTAATGTCATACAAAATTGTGTAAGATTTAACATTTAACCCCAACCTGGGAAAGTTGGAAGTAATATTCCCATTTGCTTAGGCCTAAACAGGGGCAGCATTCTGGATCAGGTGGGGATTACAAGTAAGTGTGTGTGCATGTATGGGTGGGGCCATGTTTGCAGGGTGTGCATGTGTGGGTGTGAAAGTAGTGGAAAAATTGAAGACCCCTGTGGAAAGTAGACAAACTTGTCTTTATATCATAACACAATGAATGAAGTAAAATCGATTCTTTTCCAATTGCCAGTCATCTAAATTCTTCCAGCTGAGATGCTAGTTTTGAGCAACTTTGGCATAGTTTCTCCTGAACAAAAGCATAAGCAATGGGTTCATTTCTGGATAATTAAGTACTTAAGGAATATCAGAGATGCCAGACTTCAGGAAATTTTGCTCAGATGTTTATGTGCAAAAGTATACACAAAAGTAAATTTTCAGGAAATTTTCAACCATTTCAGGAAATGTTGTCATCAACCACTGCAATCTCTGGAATATATGACAACACTGACTGACATCTCTAGTTAATAGTTTAGTGAGCTGAATAAATTACTAAATTTTTCCCATGTTTGTTTGTTTGTTTGTGTGTAGGAACTGCTCATTGTGCTGACATGGACCCTCCAGCTGCAAGTGATCCTCCTCAGCTGGTAGAAGCAAGGCAAACCATATTCTTCATCATGGAAACATGGCTGAAAGAATGACATCTTGATGTAATTCATCTCCTGAACTTAAAACTTAAGAGAGATATGCTGAGATGGTAGTATTTTTGGTTTGAAGAGCGAATGACTCAGAGCCACTATATAGAGTTTCAGTTATTATTATCAGTAGCTTAAGGGGGTACTACACCCCTGCCCAATTTTGTGCCTATTTTTGCATTTTTCTCAAAAATTATAGCGCATTGGGGACAAGTAAGATAATAGCATAGTATATGGGCAAGGACTACAACTACCGCACTGGAAGTTTTATTTCAGCACAGACAACAGTTGTGGAGTTACAGTCAAAAATGAGGGAAAACCAACATTTGATCAATAAATCAACAACTACTTGCTTTGAGTTGCTGAATTTTCAGTACAGTAGTTGTACACTGCAAAATTCCTGGCGGCAGAGTGACTACATCGCACTGGATCTCTGCAGTCACCACCGCCGTCACGCCATAATAACCTACCTTATGGTGGCCGACGGAGTCACTACAAGAGAGTGACTACATTGGAAACAAGGCAGTAGGGTACTATGCAGCAGTGTCATCATGCAGTGACTACAACTGCTAGCCTCCGATGTGTTATCTCCTCGATGCCGCATCGGCGACTCATGATGTACACCACTGACTAGATTCCGACAGTGGTCCACATCTTGTAGTCACATCAAAGTGACTTCCGTAGCCAGTGCCCCCATGCGTTGCCTGCTGGGTACCCAGTCGGCGAACTTCAAGGTGACTACGCTGCCAAAAGGTCATTGACCGAACCCTGTTATGAGTTCGAACACTCTGGGGGCGCGCGCGTGTATCTACAAAATCTGGCGCCCGATGATGACAAATCGCGTATCATGCTTGTTTACTGCTTGTATACGCTCATGAATGGAATGAGTTGGTTTTATAATTGATTGATGCTGCATGCTGTACAGTGCATGGGTGTGTGGCCGTACTGCCGCCTTTGTTTTTATCGTGCTTTTACATTCTTTATCATTTATATTTCAACTTTCGATTAATTTTGTTTCATTTATTTATTGTTCTCTTTTATATATTTTTAATTATTTTCGTGCTGCCTGTTTAATAATCTCGTCAACTGTGTGTGTTTTATTTGCAGTTCTTGTTCTTGGTTTATTTGTTTGTTTCATTTCAAACATTTTTATTTTGTTTATTTGGTTGCTTGTTTTCCTACAAAACTTATATCATTGCTTTGTTTACTTCAGTGGTTAGATGACATGTTTTGTTATTAAAAAAGGCCTATTTTTTCATATTTTGCATGATAACGTTATATAGGCCTATTGAAACTTTTTTATATTTAAAAGCGAATTGTGTTTTTAAATGTTTTAAAAGAGATATTAATTTTCAGCGAAGTTCGCAAAGTATGCCTATTATAGGCCTAGCATTTTCAATTTATACATTTTGATTTGCCAAAACTTTTCTGTTATATTTAATATTGATTTATAGGCCTAGCATGCATTTGTTTTACTTCTACTGCAAATTTATACTTTTACTGCCGTAAGTTTATGCAAAACTTTGGCTTGTGCTATTTTCTTTTTCCGTTTTTCAAAATGGTGTTTTTATAGGCCTATATTAGTTTGATTTGTTTTTCATGTTGATTTTTTTTTACGTTATCAAATTATGCCTATAAATCGGTGTCACATCAATATAGGCCTATTGCAATGTTTGTTTGAAATTGTCTTATTTTTTATCACGCAAATATTAATGCTTGTTATGAATTATTATAGTTAGAGGAAAAAGTTCACTTTGGTGACCACTCTCTGGCTAGTAAGGTTTGACGATTGATTCGACTTCTATGGACCAAAAAAAAAAAAAATAGCCACCATGTCCCTCGCGAAAATCCCGGCATTTTTGCTAGAGGCCAAAATCCAAAATGGCCGCCACCACCATTTTGAAAATTTAAGTTTTGAACCAGAGCACCTATAATCATGCACAAAGACACTTTTTCGGATATGTCAAGTACAAGGATTCCGATTCTGACATTAGTTTGACATTACGGCATCATTTTCACCCAGAAATCCAAGATGGTGGCCGGAAAAAAAAAAAAAAATTTAGTTTTGAACAAGAGGACCTTAAATCGTGTACAAAGACATTTTTTTGGATAAGTCGACCACAATGATTTCAAATTTGACATTACTTTGACATTACTGAACTCATATTTACCCAGAAATCCAAGATGGTGGCACTTGGTATCATCTTGAAAAAAAAAGTTTTAAACCAGATTACCTAAAATTGTATACAAAGACACTTTTTCCGGTAAGTCGACCCCAAGAAATCCAAATATTTTTTGCCCAGAAATCCAAGATGGCCCCCATTTGGTAGAGCGTAAATGTGATTTTTAAATGAGAGCAGAAGCATAAGTGTGTCATTTCCGCATTATCTGGGGTTCATGTCCCTTATATGGGGTTTAAACTGCCTTATCTTGGGTTTACATCCCTTATCTAGGGATAAGGCGTCTTACCTGTGGTTTAGACGGCCTTATCCTGGGTTTACGTTCCTTACCTGTGGCTAAGATGCCTTAACCTTAGCATATCGCAGTCTAAACCCAGATAAATAAGGCATCTAAACCCCAGATAATGCGCCGTAACCCCAGATAAGGGACGTAGACCGCCGATAAAGCAGTCCAAACCCCAAATAAGGCGATTTAACCCTAAATGAGGAACATAAACCTAAGATAAGGCATCTAAACCCCACATAAGGTGCCCAAACTCTAGATACGGTCGTTAACCCCAGATAAGGGTCGTAAACCTCAGATAAGACATCTAAACCCAAGATAAGGCGCCTTAACCCCAGATAAGAGACGTAAACTCAGATATGACAGTTTAAACCCCCGATAATGCGCCGTAACCCCAGATAAGGGACGTACACCTCATATAAACCAGTCCCAACCCCAAATAAGGCGCCTTAACCATAAATAAGGAACATAAACCTAATATAAGAGAAGTAAACCCCAGGCGGCGCCTTATCTGGGGTTTAGACTGCCATATCTGAGTTTACGTCTCTTATCTGGGGTTAAGGCGCCTTATCTTGGGTTTAGATGCCTTATCTGAGGTTTACGACCCTTATCTGAGGTTAACAACCCTTATCTAGAGTTAAGGCACCTTATGTGGGGTTTAGATGCCTTTTCTGGGGTTAATGTTCCTTATTTAGGGTTAAGGCGCCTTATTTGGGGTTTAGACTGCTTTATCTGGGGTCTACGTCGCTTATCTGGGGTTTATATGCCTTATCTGGGTTTAGACTGCGATATGCTAAGGTTAAGGCATCTTAGCCACAGGTAAGGAACGTAAACCCAGAATAAGGTCGTCTTAACCACAGAAAAGGCGCCTTATCCCTAGATAAGGGATGTAAACCCAAGATAAGGCAGTTGAAACCCCATATAAGAGACATGAACCCCAGATAAGGCGGAAATGACACACTTATGCTTCTGCTCTCATTCAAAATCACATTTACGCTCTACCAAATGGGGGCCATCTTGGATTTCTGGGCAAAAATTATTTTGTAACGTCAAATTAATGTCAGATTCGGATTTCTTGGGGTCGACTTACCGAAAAAGTGTCTTTGTACACCCATTTTAGGTAATCTGGTTCAAAACTTATTTTTTTTAAGATGGTGCCGGCGCCCACCATCTTGGATTTCTGGGTAAATATGAGTTCGTAATGTCAAATTTGAAATCCTTGTGGTCGACTTATCCACAAAAGTGTCTTTGTACACGATTTAAGGTCCTCTTGTTCAAAACTAAATTTTTCAAGATGGTGCTGGCCACCATCTTGGATTTCTGGGTGAAAATGATGCAGTAATGTCAAACTAATGTCAGAATCGAATCCTTGTACTCGACATATCCGAAAAAGTGTCTTTGTGCATGATTATAGGTGCTCTGGTTCAAAACTTAAATTTTCAAAATGGTGACGGCCCATTTTGGATTTTGGCCTCTAGCAAAAAATGCCGGATTTTCGCGAGGGACATGGTGGCTATTTTTTTCTAAATGGTCCATAGAAGTCGAATCAATCGTCAAACCTTACTAGCCAGAGAGTGGTCACCAAAGTGAACTTTTTCCCCTAACTATTATTGTTATAATTATTTATTTATTTTACACATTTAATATTTTAATTCATCAATAGGCCTACATGCTTCTTATATTCCTACTTTTAACTTCTTTATTTGCAATTTTTCTCAAGTTGTTTTCTTTCGAAGTGTTTCTTTGTTTCTTCCATTCTTCGTTTATTGGTTTCTTCCTATTTATTTATTTCTTAACTTTTTATTTATTTAGTTATTCAAATAGGCCTAACCACCAATTAACAAAAATGTATTTTATTCATCATAATTTAGTTTATTGAATTATAGGCCTACTTTGTTTACTGATCATGTTTATTTCTTTTACTAACAAATTTATTTTATTCATCTAATATTTCCCTATATTTTTAAAGTCCAGTTTGCAATTTCCCCTCCCTCATCCCCTAAAAAAAAGCAAGAAATAAAGAATATTATTTGAATAAATCAAGAGAAAATATGGCAATAAAAGCAAAACCGGCAACCCAAAACGCCGGTACTGAGCAGTGCACCCAGGCCCAGTCGCGTAGTCACACCGGTGTCACTCTCCTGCGAAGTCACGGCGCCGCGAAGTCACTCTGTAGAAACCTAGGAGGCTGGCTACCCGGCTATTTCGGACCGGCGATATGGAAAACCGAGGTGTAGTTTCCGATGGAGTGACATTGTGGTGACATCGGCGTCACACAGATGAGAATCTTGCAGTGTACAGGGTGTATCAAAATGATTGGTACCGGGCTATGTGACATTTTTAGAAATATATCAAAAATATAAAATTGCTAATTAACATAGTTTTTGTACGATAAATAGAAAGAGGCATGTTTTAACTTATTGATCTGATAATCTGAAGTTGATAGGTTGATGCATCTGGGAGTTATTGTCATTTAAACGAAGATCGACGTAATCATGGTTTTACTTACACAACACAAGATGATTAGGTTCACTGCTTGAACCATTTATTGCATATATGCTCTTCAATATCTCACCTCAGTCTACATAACATAAAATTGCTTTACATATGCTTTAAAAAGATAGTTCCTGAAGTCCCTGCCTTACGACTCTGGCAGTGTGAGGTGAAGCCCTATCTTTAATGAACTTAATACCTGGGATAGATCCATTCTGTAACTGCCCATATCAAATTTTGAAACATTGCGAGTTATAGCATGTTTGCATGGGATATGCCTTGCTCTTGGAAACTGTCTTCCAAATTTTCTATGCACTTCTCCATAGCTTCGTGTCAGCATATATCATGAATGCACACTTAAGTGTGGAATACTGTGGAGCCATTCCAATAACTTTTACCAGGTCTAAACTAACCTACACTGTCTACAGTCTATAGCCATTCTGCCACACCATCTCCTTTGTAATCGCAATACTACAATTTAAATTACCGCCCTGGAAGGTGTTGATACACAAACTTCTTTCACCCACCTAAATTATTCAAGTCCATAATATTACTCTCAACCAATAAATATTGATTAGAACCTTTATATTTATTATGAATGAAGAAATAGGCAAGGAAAATATTAAAAATTTCCATGATTTTCAACATATCTTTCTCACAAGGTATTTGCAGTAAAATAGAGCTTTGAAAATGATGTGCTACTGATCCAGCGTTACGTTGAAAAGTGTAAAAACACCTACTTTCCTTTAAAATCATGTAACTTCTGAACAGAATGTGCTATCTTTATGATCTAAAATTCTTTGAAAAGATAAAACTACTATAATTACAAATATTTAAACAATCAATCCCAAACTGGCATAAAAAATAGTAAAAAAAATCTGCAAAAATTAGAAGTCGTCGGTACCAATCATTTTGATACACCCTGTAGTCCTTGCCCCTATAATATACATATCTTACTTGTCACCAATGTGCTATAATTTTTGAGAAAAATGCAAAAATAGGCACAAAATTGGCCAGGGGTGTAGTACACCCTTAAGGATAAACTAGGTATTGCTGGTCGAAGCAGCCACAAAAAAATTGATTTTCATTATCTAAATCAATATATTATTGAAAAATAACACTTTGATATTTTGCAAAAGTTTATTCTACAAATCATATACTTTGAAAACTTGCTTGATTTGTGAATGAGTTATGTACGTTTTACACAAGTGTTGTTGTTTCAGCCCTCTTTACAACATAACTCAAAAACCACGTGACATACTAAAGTTTATCTGTGATATTTAAATTCTTCTACACACTCGCTATGAAATAATCAATGCCATTTTTGCCAAAGTTCACTACCATTCACAAGATGCTGTGAACTATCAAATTGCAACAGTTTAAATAGTTGCTAACCTTAAAATCATCACATATGTGACATGATCTGGTCATTTATGAACATTGAGTTACTAATTAATTATTACCTTATACAAACTTTGGGGTATCACATACTGAAACACCAAAGGTTTTGCATACATTGTTCTCAAGTTCTGATGTTTTGTGATGTCTATTTTCTTAAGTATTTTATTGTTTTTTATTCAGTTATTTTTGCCTTTATCTCAATTTCAAATTTGCTGCCTTTTGGCGTCCATGGAGCAGATCATGTCATATATCTGGAAAACTAGAGGTGTTCTTAGAATATTATAGCCTGTAAAAGAGATAGTGATTTTATATTTATGTTAGTCTATTGTTTCTCCCCTGATAATATGAAGTCAGGAAAAATGATAGATTTTCTTCTTGTGCATGCTTGGTTCTGGTATAAGGTGATGTACCACATGTAGCACACCATTAGTTTTGACAACCTTTATTCTTGATCATGCTTGGCTCAGGTATAAGGTGATGTACAACGTGTAGCACACCATTAGTTTTGCTGAGATTTCCTTCAATCACTGGTATGCCTTCAACCTGCCATGAGTCATCTGAATTCAAATCAAATAGGTTAGAAATTACAAAGTATGATCTGGGGGTGTGGTGTGGTGGGAGTCTGTGGTTAGATGTGATATTGTCAAAATTGAACCCTTCAGAGTGCACACCACAAATGCATTACCCGATGTTACTGTGTAAAATGGCAGCCATTCAGATGCAATTGTCTCAGCTCTAAAGCGACTGGTTGCTACAAATGTGCATTTTCTTTAAAGACCGAGATCTAGATAGTCATAAACGATGTAAAAAAAGTACATGGTCAAGGCTAAAATTTTGAGATACAAGTTGTCTTTACTATATAATTGAGCAAATTTGTATCTCTAAATGCCTCAAAATTGTCCCAAAAATTACACAAAGAAGATATATTAAAAATCAAATAAAAAAAAAGGAAGGTTTTATTTCAAACTCTAATGGTGACCCGCAGGTCAAATTGCTAGAATTGCTAGAAATAGTCCTGGAATAGGCCCTTATTTACGATTTGGTAACAAATTTGCTCAAAAACAGCCATTTTCGTAGAATATAATTTTTCTCATTTTGACCAGGGCAACTGCTGCCAGTTTCAACAGGCTCGGTTACATTCACATCGTCTGCTAGGTTATTTTATTTACTGTTGTGGACTCTTCAGCTCATGCTCCTTGCTATTTGCAGTTCAAAGCATGTGTCAATGAGTTAGTTTAAGACCACTTTTTGTTATCAAAATCTCTAGCAAATTCAAAGACCACTATTTGTTGGCAAAATCAAAAATATACCTTGAGCTGGCTACTTGCAATAAGAATTTCAACGGCAATTCCGTGAATTTTTCTGTTTTTCCGTAGAAATCATGGCTTTAGATTTGGGATGTGCTTACCTGTTTGATAATCATGCTTGAAATGAAGATATGTTCCTTCACTGCTGAGTTCAGGTTGATCATCAAAGACGCCTTCACTATAGTATGTCCCATTCATCATATGCCTTAGTATTGTATGCCAACATAATGTATGGTTCGATAAGAGCTTTTTAAGCTCCCCTGGTTGCATGTCTTGAAATGCTTCATTGGTAGGTGCAAAGAGGGTGTAGTTTCCACCTGTGAATGAAGGACAAAACCACAGACTATTCATCAACAGTGAAAGTCCTCATGCTTTGTATGCTGTGAATTCTTGCATATTTATGATGAGGGCCGATTATTTGTTGTGGGTGTCTTACAATCAAGCCAGCGTTGTGTGTCTGATAGAGTGTTGGGTGTCTTTACGTTAACAAAGAAAATATGAGGTATGTGCGTATGAGTTTTGTCTGTTGCACTTCATGGAACGATTGGCCCTTATTATTGGGTGATGCTTAGATTGGCTGGTCATGGTTAGTCTGTAGTAGTCTGTGAGTAATACGGTGGTGTAGGAACAATATTTGTAAAGAGGGGCAACACAGACAGAAACGTAATAAAAGGAGGAATTAAAAAAACTAGTTCGCATCTGTTGATTCTGTCAATCAAGCTCCAGCACATCCTGCCATTGGTTAGTATATTGCATAACTAGGGCAGTGCCTACCCTAGTTACAAGATACCAACCAATCATTGACCTTGGGGAGTTTGATTGACATACACAAACTAGTTTCTTTATTTCTGGTTTTTATTATAATCATAGCTACATTTGTGCTTGTTGTGGGCATGTAGAAGGCAGTTTGTGCTGTTAGACGTTACGCTAAAAATATCTGAATGGTTTGCAAAACTTATTACTATTTTCATGCTTATATTTATAGGTTAATAAATGCGTATCACTTGTTGTGAGTGAAATTGTACAAAATAATGCATGCATACTGAGATATTGATGTGTCTAATGCACAAGCCCCAAAGGGTGCCAACCTCATTTTATAAACATCTAAAAAAAAAATAACTAACCCCCCTTAAATAATGGCCATTATTTTAAAAAAAAAAGGGCGATTGTATTATAAATCTGTAACATGTGTTGGAAGCAGAATTTATTTCTGAGTATTTGACACCTAACTTGTAGCAATTGACTAAATATTGACGATACAGCATACATTTAAATCAACATAACCCAAGATTGGAAAGATTCTATTGATTTGTATTCAGTATAATGGAAGGAAATCTGTGTAATGTTTTCTGAGTGTTTTGTATTGTTGTAAGTGCAACTGGGCTATCATGTCAAACGAGGTGTCAAAATGCGCAGAAATACAGATTTGTAATACAATTGCCCGTTTTTGAATAATGGCCATTATTTAAGGGGGTTAGTTACTTTTTTTGAGATGTTTATTTGTTTTTATTGTGATATGAGTTGGCATGTCAGAATATGAAGGTCAAAAGATAAAAAAAACCTATGAAGTGGTATTTTATATTTTGTTGTACTTTAATTGTCAAATTACACTAATTCCAGCTGTGAATTACTATAATATTTTGTATATTTTGAACATACTGAAATGAGTAGACATGATAATGGGCTATTCCATTTAAAATCCACCCTCCCCCTGTGGAAGATTTAGCAAATATTTTCCACAGCGGGAGTATGAATTTCAAATGGAATTGTCACAATAACCGATTCTATTTGAAACTCACCCTCCCCCTGTGGAAAATTTTGCAAATATCTTCCACAGGGGGAGTATGAATTTCAAATGGAATTAACACATAAACCAATTGAATACCTGAGTGGAAGAAGGGCCCAACTCCAATTTTTTACCAAAATGAGTTAGACCCATCATTTTATTGCCTGCACACTGTTCTTCCTTGTGTGTGAAAGATGAGCCAAAATCCACTCTCTAAATAGTCTTCCACGTACACTTAATCATGGTTTTCATGGAAGAAAGGCCCAACTCCATGGAGTTGGGCCCTTCTTCCACAAATATTGGTTAAAGAGGAATTTTGTGTTCATCCATGAAATCTGCTTTTCACTACAACAAACTTTCTTGCGAACATATTACATGCCTCTACTTGGACAATTAATGGATAATTATCAAATTTCTGTAGCTATTTATAACACATCTGCTTACGAAAATCTGGCACTTGCAGTATATTAGTGGAAGAAGGGCCCAACTCCAGCTCGTATTAAGACCTGTACCGTTGCCATGGAAACATCATATATAATTTTGAATGTATGTAATATTATATGTTCATGTATTAAAGGTACCCTGAAGATGAAAACATTCTGTCTATAAAACTTTTCCAAATATTAAGTTTTTTCTTAATATCTCAAAAACAGTTTTGATGGAGTTGGGCCCTTCTTCCACTCAGGTATTCAATTCTATTTGAAACTCACCCTCCCCCTGTGGAAAATTTTGCAAATATCTTCCACAGGGGGAGTATGAATTCAAATGGAATTAGCACATCAATCAATTCTATTTGAAACTCACCCTTCCTCTGTGGAAAATTCTGCAAATATCTTCCACAGGGGGAGTATGAATTTCAAATGGAATTAACACATAAACCAATTCTATTTGAAAGTCACCCTCCCTCTGTAGCTCTCTGTGGACGATTCAGGTTGCTTTCTCAGGGGGTATATGATAATTCAAATGGAGCTGCCTAATGTGTTCATTCCATTTGAAAGTCATACTCCCCTTGTCGAAGATATTTCCAAAATCTTCCACAGGGGTAGTGTGGATTTTAAATGGAATAGCCCAATGTTTTCTTACCTTCAAGTACTCGAAAAAGATCTGGGCCAATCATACCTGCTGATTTGATCACATCACAGAGAATACTAAATGTGTGGTTTGTCTCAATATATTTTGCTATATTGGTGTCTGGTATCGGGTACATCGGGTTGATAACATAATGTACTATGCCATTGTCTGCTTTGTAATCGCCGTTGGTTAGGAATGCCCCAGATGCCATGTACACACCTACCTGAATTGTCAAATACAAAATAATGAAATAAAATGTTAACCCCATGAGAACTACCTGCCGATTGGCCAAAAAGAAGTTTTCGTTATCAATTGGACCAATCAGCAACATAGTTGGGGTGAATTATTTGCAAAGCTCCAATCTGATTGGTGATTAAAGTGAAGATATCATGTAATTGACCAATCAGAGGCAATGTTAGATCGGCAGGTAGTACTCAGGGGGTTAAAGACCAGCAGCATAGCCAGCTTTTTAGTGTGATAAAAGCCAAATTTTTATCCCCATCTGTCAATTTTTGACCCATTTTTAGCTCAATTGCCAGCAATTGTAGCTATAGGCATGATCCGGATTTCTCTATGTTTTTTACTTTCTCTTGCTACATTGTTTGAGCAATGGAGCTGGTAATTTGAGGGAGCGATCTTTGAATGATCGTTCATGATTGTTACTTAATTAGCAAGGAAAATTCGGACAGAAAGTGTGATTTTTGGAGCATTTTGTTACGAAAATTTTTACAAAATTTCAGAGAATAGTCTCCTTTGCAGACTGTTTGTCATGCTGATCATATTACAAACACTGTTCAAACTCCTTGATCTGGCCATTTTGTAAAAGAGATGTTGAATTTTATTGCTTCAGTGCGGCTTCAATGTTTGCTTTTCAGTGTTGCCTTGCCATACATTCGGCAAGTCAATAGATAAAGCACCAATTGGGCTCATGCTGTCTATAGGCCCTTACTTAGCTGTGCACCAGCCATGAGCAAGCAATGTCTCAAATCCTCCCAATTATATTCAGAACCATTGTAGCAACACTTTGTTTATATCATTGGTAATGAGGTCTGACCTCAAATTATGATTAGCTGAAAAGATAACAGCCCTTATGTAAACAAATGCTTTGTCTAGCACATTTAAGGCTATATTGTGGGAAGTTCAGAGTTTTAGATAATTTAACTTTTCAATACAAATTATATGTTCATCTGCTGATTTCAGTCTTTACCTATAGAAAGATATAAATCTATACCAAGGTGAAAAATATAAAAGGTATGCCTATTACATGTAAATTTATTTTGCCCCCCCACCATGGCGGTACCCCAACAGGATGAACCACACTATGCACACCACTGGCATGCAGAGCATTAATAAAACCCAAAATGTAGCAATCATAAAGAGTGTAACTTAGGGCTATCATTTTCTTTGGAAGGGGGTCCCAAATTTACAAGAAGTTGGCGTCAATAAAATTGCTACCCCACCACCTTTTCGGCGACAAACATTTCATGATCCCCCACCACCGATACACCTAACAGGCTATAATTGTATTGAAATCAGTCTTTTTGAATACAATAAACACACTATCTGTGGTCTTCTTGTGACTCTCTACATTTTGGTCATCAAAAATTTTATGACCCCCTTATTTTTCTTTCCAAAAGTTTATGACCACCCAGTATATTTAGACCCCCCCATCCCTTCCAAGATAATGATAGCCACCTTACCTTTGTTCCTTCAATATAAAAGTTTGTCCTGACGCTGACATTGGCCAAACAGCTTGGGTATAAGTAATCATTTTTGTGTATATCTTTGACTGTTACTATGACACCGTCAATTGCATGGAAGCGAATCACATCATTCAGTAATGTAGAATTGCTCTCAAGTTGAGCAAGGAAATCGGGTGTGAATGCATCATTGGAGGGTGCAAATAAAGTAAATGGACCTGTATATTTATAGTGAAATAAGCAAAATGAGTATTTTAATAGTCATTCATGTACCATTTGATTGATGTACTTAAAAGGGCATTTTGTGATCCACAGCCTCATCCCTCCACTTTTCTCCAAAAAAGTTAAGGTTGTTATATACCTCTGGCTACAGGAATCACACCACTAAATCAAGTTCCTATTCTTTTATGTGTTAAAAGGTACCCAAGAAATCGTCATTTTCTCATGGTTATAACGTCATCGTTCATTCAAAACACCATTTTTCCAAAAGTTTATGATATATTCTACCCTAGAACCAGCATTTTTTTGGTAGTTGAGCGGCTCGATTTTTCGCAGTGGTGCCTTGAACATCAGTGTGCTTGAACATGATGTAAACCATACCAAAGCCTACATCTCAGGCCCTCTATGCTGTGACGTCATTTGGTGCTTGGAACTAAAAACCTTCCTAAAATGTCAGAAGTGTAATATTTTTTATTATTTTATGCTTGGATGATAAGAAAAACATCCACAGAGCACAACTATCACCAAAAAATGGGCACATCAGCCTTCATTTCAAACTTTTTTTCCATTAAAATGCACCTGGTATGGTCAGCGAATAAAAACACTGGTTGTTATTTCCACAGTCAGATAGGGTTGGACCTGATTTAGTGGTGTGATCTCTTAAGGAATCACACCACTAAATCAAGTTCCTATTCTTTTATGTGTTAAAAGGTACCCAAGAAATCGTCATTTTCTCATGGTTATAACGTCATCGTTCATTCAAAACACCATTTTTCCAAAAGTTTATGATATATTCTACCCTAGAACCAGCATTTTTTGGTAGTTGAGCTGCTCGATTTTTCGCAGTGGTGCCTTGAACATGATGTAAACCATACCAAAGCCTACATCTCAGGCCCTCTATGCTGTGACGTCATTTGGTGCATGGAACTAAAAACCTTCCTAAAATGTCAGAAGTGTAATATTTTTTATTATTTTATGCTTGGATGATAAGAAAAACATCCACAGAGCACAACTATCACCAAAAAATGGGCACATCAGCCTTCATTTCAAACTTTTTTCCATTAAAATGCACCTGGTATGGTCAGCGAATAAAAACACTGGTTGTTATTTCCACAGTCAGATAGGGTTGGACCTGATTTAGTGGTGTGATCTCTACATAATGTTTATGTACAAAACATTTCTTGCAGATTAATTCGTTTAGCAAAAATATCACCAAAAAGAACGTAATTCAACCCAGTGGCATATGGAGCAGTGTAATGCATGGCATGCATAACTGGCAAAATCAGAATCAACTGAAATTATGAGAATATGCTTTTTGTGTGGATATTTATTGAAAAATGTCATAAAAAGAGGATGCAAGGATTACTAAATACTTCTTCAATTAAAATCAATTAAAAAAAATCATCATTCATTCTTATATTTTCTGTATTTCTACTCTTTGAATGGTGGAAACATCAAAATGGGTTTTGGAAGCTGTTTTTGAGCTGGGGTATGCTTTATGGCCATGATCGCAATTTTCTGCAAAATCCTGGACCCCATTTCTCTGCACCGGCTGTCATCATCTGACCGTCAATTAACTTAAAGAATGTGTAGGTTTTGGAAGTGTTGAGAAGCTCTGAAGTCAAGAAAATTATATTTGAGAAGACTGAGTCTGCACTAGAGTCAATGGGAAGCATTTACAGGTGTGTACCCAACAGAGTCTCAGAGACCAGGTCTTTTGGCATTGTGACCTGGGTTTGCAGGTCTCTGTGTCAGTTTTGGATATCAAGGTCTCAGTCTCAGACCTCAAAAGTCTTGGTCTTGAAAGTTTGAGACTTGTCAAGACTTGAAGAAAAATGTTTGATTTTCTCACCCCTAAAATTTTTTAACTCACAAGCATTCATATTATTAATAATCAAAATGTGTACTCAACTGCCAAATTGCCAATCTATTTTGACTGTACTAGGGGATATCCATAAGTTTTTGACATCACCCAGAAGTGAAAGCTATACTGATGAAATTTTTTCAGTGTAATCACTGGTCCTTATGTACATTATGGTCTCATAAGTATGTTTACTTTCTTTACAGGTGGCGCTAGATGGGAAGTAGGAGCATAACCTGCAAGATGGTGAAAATTGAAGCACGCAGCGTGATTAAGTTCCTGCATTTGAAGGGTTAGGCCTACAATGCTCAGAAAATCTATGATGAAATGAAAGCAATCTACGGTGATAATTGCCCATCATATGGCACTATTGCTTTTTGTTATAGTAATTTCCAAACTGGCCACATGTCCCTCACAGATGACCCAAAAGTGGACGTCCATCACTTACGGATGATGCGGCCACAGTGAAAAAAACTCAAGAAAGTGGAGGATCTTATCATGAAAAGGTTATGCGCCTACTTCCTATCTAGCGCCACCATAATGTACATAAGGACCAGTGATTACACTGACAAAATTTCATTGATAGCTCTTTCACTTCTGGGTGATGTCAAAAACTTTTGGATACCCCCTCGTATATTAAACTATTAAAATGGCTTGAATTATCACTCAGTAATCATGCGTAAAATTCCCGGTAAAATTGACAAAAAAGTTTGCCTTAACTGACTAAACCAAGGTCTCTGGTGGTCAAATTCAAGGTCACTTTACAATTTTTGGCCTTGGACGGAAAAACAGCACAACTATGACAATAGACTATTGAATCAATTTAAAATCATGGTGTTTTGACAAAATTATTGGTCCATGCAAGCTTGGACACTTTGATATTTTGTGCTTAAAAATCATATGCTGAATAGTAAATTTGTAGAGTGAATGAAAGAATAAACAAATGGAAACAGAACATGAATGGTTGAAGAGACGGGGGGGGGGGGGGATTTAACAAAATACTTGATTTTGGGTGGTATTCATATCAATGCATTGGAATTGAATTGGAATAATAATGATATGTGCATGAATTGGAGTGGAATTGAAATAATTGTAAGCAATGAAAAATTGGAATAGAAATCATTTTTCTAGTAATGTTGTTTCAATGCATTGGAATTTGAATAGAAATAAATTTTGGGGATTTACATAAGTCTGGGACACAAGTTCAATGCGTTGGAAATGAATTGGAATAAAAAATGATTTGGCTTGGGCATGGATTGAATTGGATTGGAATCGAAATGTGAGTAATGAAGAATTGAATTGGATTGGAATTGAAATAATTTTGAGTATTAAATGTTGATTCAGTGCATTGAAATTTGAAATGAAATGAATTTTGGGGATTTTCATAAATTCAATGCATTGGAATTGAATTGGAATAAAAATGATTTGGCTTGGACATGAATTGAATTGGATTGGAATGAAAATAATTGTGAGCAATGAAGAATTGAATTGGATTGGAATTGAAATCATGTTGATTCAGTGCATTGAAATTTGAATTGAAATGAATTTTGGGGATTTACATAAGTTCAATGCGTTGGAAATGAATTGGAATAAAACATGATTTGGCTTGGGCATGGACTGAAATGGAAATATGAGCATTGAAGAATTGGATTGGAATTGAAATGGAAATTTTGAGTAATGTTGATTCAATGCATTGAAATTTGAAATGAAATGAATTTTGGGGATTTTCATAAATTCAATGCATTGGAATTGAATAGGAATAAAAATGATTGGTTGGGCATGAATTGAATTTGATTGGAATTGAAATAATTGTGAGCATTGAAAAATTGAATTGAAATCAATTTTCTGGAGTGAAATGATTTTACCAGACATTACCTTTGCCATTGAATAAAGTCTTGTCTAGTCCTGCCTTTCTTGCCAGCCTCACATAAGTAGTGCAACCAAAACTATTGTCAGCCACATCCAGGACATAGTTGGCATCTACAGCCCCGTCTACAGCCGCTGTAACAGCTTGGTGAACAGCATTGTCCAATAATGTTATGATAAATAATACAAATTGTACATGTAAAATTTGCATTTTTAAAATATGCAGAGTGATTCACAGATGTAACAAATTCACAGCTTATGAATAGTAGATATATATTAGTCCTTTATTAATTTGATGGCACCTTAGTGATCAGTACACAGGCAGTTTTGCTTACTAGAGCTTACTGTTTGTGTCTGTATACCAGAACAACCTGGGACAGAGTCACTTACTAGTACCTCAGATATCAGATCAGAGTGGAGATCAGACCTTGAAAGAGATAAATTTATCATTTTACCAAAGATAACAAGCTTATTAGTTTGAACTTTGGTAACTGGGTTGTCATGACGTTGTGGTGAATTGTCAAAACTAATAAATTTTTACATTTTCGCAAAAGGTTAGCAAAGTTTGCCAAAAACTGGTGCAACTGGTGCGAAACATTCTCCCGAGATGGGAATTTCAGCCTGTTAGGGGGGTGTCTCATTAAAATTGTCTCCAGTTACCAACTTATCATGACTCCCCCTCCCCCTCCTGTGAAAATGGGAGCCCCAAAAACTATTTTAGTCACCAAAACTTCCTCTGTTCAGTGTCAGACCAGGGATGTGAGAGAGGACTCCCACACATAGGCATAGATTCCGGGGGGATGGGACCGGGGGATGGGATCATGGGGGGATAAATCCCCGGTGGGTTCAGTCTTCACTGACAATGTGTACGCATGATGGTTCCAATTAGGGGTACTTTTCAAGAAATGTCCGCGGAATTTTCGAGGACAAAACTGTTTGTGATTGTCCAAATTAGGGGTGTTTTGGAGCTAAATTGTCCTTGAAATGAAAAATAGGGTGTATTTCTAGGACTTTCGTCCGCGATTTACCGCTACAGTTTTCGTTATTGTCCTCATTTCCCCGTGAAATAGGGGGAAATTCAAAAGCGTCCTTGAAATGGTAAAAATAGGGATATTTATTTCGAAAAATGTCCTCGATTCCTCGTGATAAGGGGGTGAAATGAAAATGCGTCCTCAAAATGATGAAAATAGGGGAGGTATTTGGGGGAAAATTTTCCTTGATTTGGCATAAAATAGGGGGTAAAATTGCTGCAAATGCCCTTGATTCCCCGTGAAATAGGGGTCATTTTCAAATCCTGGAACGGTTATACGTCCTAATTTTAAATACAAACTGAACCCACCGGGGATAAATCCCCCAAATATTTTATCAGGGGGGGTGGTCCATACAATCATCCCCCTGCTCTAATGTTGATGCCTATATGTGTGTTTCTGACGGCCAAATTAACCCACATATATTTAGCCCCAAAAGTGCAAATTTTTGCGAGCTTTGCACAAATTTATTCCACTTTTGCACCAAATTTCATCAATTTGGCTTCAATATGGCAAAAATTAGTTTAGTTTAGTTTAGTGGCAAGTGGCAAGTTTGCATAAAAAGTTGGCAACCAGCTTACCGTTGTTAATTTGGGTATGCTGAACTCAAAATCTATTGTCTGCCAAGCAATACTTTGAGACCATGGCCCTCAAAAAGACCCCCCAAATGACCCCATAAAATTAATTTTATTCCAATAACACTTTCAAAGATGTCAAATTATGCGTCTGGTCCCACGAATCCCAGAAATATAAATGTGTGTGTACGAACTAGCGTTAACAAGTTATGGGGTATAAAAGGTCACAGGTCGATTTGCTTGTTGTGTATGTGTCAAAAGTCAAAGTTGCTCAAATTTTCTTAAAAAGTTGAGGCAAATTGGTAGCCTAGCTAAGAGATTTCAGAAAAAGAATAGTTTGCACTATCTGCGATGTCTAGCATGTTACATAGTAAAGAGTCAAAAGATATGTGGGCTCATAACTTAAACTTGGTAATTATATATGTCCTAAGCACAAAAGCTACATTTTTGTGATCCTTTATAGACCCAGAAAAAGAATTTGACATGTCTTTAGTGAATTGGGGGCATTTTTAATTGGGGGGTCTTTTTTAGGGTCACAGAGTTACAATATTGCTTGGCAGACACAATTTTTGAATTTAGCATACCCGAAGTAACCGAAATAATTTGGTTGCCAGCTTTTACGAGAACTTGCCTCTTGATGCTCAAATAAGCACATATGTGACCATCCATCTCAAACCGCTCGTAAAGTCAGCAAATTGTATTTCGAGTTACAGTGCAAAATATGCATAGAGGTTGTATTCATATGTCCGACATGTTTCTCATTTTAGTCCAGTCAAACACCCATCTTTAATCCTATTGTTGGACAATAAGCTTATACTTATGTATACCATTTGTAAAAAGCTTAAGTCTTGGTTTGCTTTGGCTAAATCCTGTTCGAGTGGTGGGTTAACCAACAGTTAACAATGAGAGGACATTCCTGAACCTCGTTCAGTTGGGGATGATTTGAAGTGACCGCCAATTATGACCATTTGATATTTAATACCAGCAATGTGGAAAAAAAGAAATAATGTAGTGCCAAAATGTACCCTTTTACTGATGGAGCAAAGTTTAACAAGTTATAACTCCGCTTCTGGATATCGTTTGAAGTCAAATGATATATCATTGTAAAGCTTATGATATATATTTTCTAAACACGGAAGAAAACAAATTTGACCAGGGGCCGACTTTACGAGCGTTTCGACCTGGACGGTCACATATTTCCAAACTAGAACCAGTCTAATCCCCCGGATCTGCTCTACTGATGCCGTGGTCCCCAATCGCTGATAGGCCTAGTGATTTTTACTGAGGGCAGTGGCGTATCGTGACCGCTCCTCCCAAGGGCCTTTCCTTCTTCCACTGCCCTTTCTTTTTTGCCGCCCCAGTGGCAGCGCTACGAGGGGCCCAAATATTTTTCTTTCCCCCAGTTTTTCCCCCCACTTTTGAGGCGAAACCCAAAAAATTACGTAAATTTAAACTTTTTGTGACAATAGTGCGCAAAATGTGTCGATTTTGCCCCCCCCCCTGAAATTCACTTTTCCCCCAATGCCCCCCCCCCCGTGCGCAGTAATTGTCTGTCTCCCAAAATTTTTGCAGGACAAGGGGGATATCATTGTTTTTCAGAAGGGGGGGTCATGAATATGTCGGTGACTGGAGCCTATTTTTTATGACCCCCCCCTATCACAGGCTAAATTTTTTTACAACCCCCATAGGCCTATCTTGGGTTGAAAATTTTTATGACCTCCATCTCCCTTTTTCCCACACAGACTCAAGACAAATTATTTATTGCCCCAAACAAGATGCAGAGCATGCCAAAACTTAATAGAGCAAAGAAAGTGCACGGCAAAATTTTGATCATAGTGCGAAGAAGGCGTGTGGAGTGAGAAAGTGCGCGGCAAACTTTTGATCATAATTTTTGCATTAGGCCTATATAATTAAAGATAATGCACACATTTTGATTGTGAAGTCAAATACGGCGCAGCGTGCAAAAATCTAGAGTCACCAGCCTCCTATAACCCCGGTCTATAAAAGTATTTTGGGTGTTAAAAAATTATAACCCCCTTATTTTTGGTCTCAAAATTCTCCCCCCCCCCCCCCAAAAAAAAATTGTCCATGCACCTTATCTTTTAAAAGGAATTCTTGTTTTCCTGTGAAGAAAGGACACAAAAGGACAGAAAGGACACAGAGCCTGAAAAGGACACGAAACCAAACACACCTTTGGACACGTGCACCGTGCACTTTTGCGAACTAGAGTTGCCAATTTATATTCATATTTCGCGTTGATTGTGACAGCTTATTGCTGCAGCCAAGTGATATTGCAAGGCTTGTTGCAGGTCTAAGACGCTTACGAAACATTAATATCACTAGAAAGCAACTGGTAAAATCCAGAATGTGTGGGACTCAACGGAGCAATAAATCCTCTAAATTTAGCTGTACGGGTTAGTCTTGAGCCAAATCTTTTACTATTGTTGCATGGGTGGGAGGTTCAATTAGATTTATTCTAAGTCTTTGGGGTAACACTCTCGTATGTGTAAAATGCAGCGGTACCCTCAAAAATGACAGTCTTGTTGTAAGACTACTTATAACATCAATATTGTCAACACAACACTCAATTAATACTCTCTGTCCATAGTGGACACCATTGACCAACAAAACTGGACGAGACCGCCGGTGACCATCAAAAACGTGTACTGCCGCGTGAGCAAACTCAATACATTGTAGTTAATCCGTCACAAGCCTATGAATATCCATTAGACAGAGAGAACATGATCTACTGCGCGCCCCACATATCAGCCAGCAACTAGCAACGTTTCCTGCGGTCATCGAATCCAGGTCCACGTCCATCCAGTCAGATATATTTTCATAAACTTGACTTTATTATATTCATTTATTCATCGTCTTGAGTTGAAGATGGAAACAGAAGCTATTCAGGGAATTACATTGAAGTCACTTCTACAGGACCCATTCGCTTTGCTGCCCAAGGTCGATGAGAAAAAACAAGGTAGGCACTGCACATTTTTCGGGACATTTCCCCGGGGGACATTTTTATTATTAGACTAGCCTACATATTTTCGAAAATTTCTAACTTTCGTATGAACAACCGACATTAACTATCGTGTCGTCGTGGATAGTAGATAGATTTCTCGATCAAGCCTACATTCTATAGGAGCTTTTATTTTATTGCCAATTGTAAATTTTTAGTGGTGCCCCTGGAATTTTGAGGTGGTGGCTCTTTTGGAGCTGCGAACATGTAAAAGGGGGTCTTTTGGAGCTGCGAACAGTCTAAATGAAGGGCCTTTCTTGACTTTCTGGTTGAAAATCGCCTGAAAAAAACCCAGAAATAGTCTTTTTACGTGCTGAAATTATCCAAATCACTTAGGGACCGTTCACAAACACTTGTAAGGGGGGCCTGATGCAAAAAAAATTTTATTCAGGCCCCCCTTTTTTACATGAAAATTATGGGTCAACCTCATTAGAAAAGCATATAAACTTAATTTTTCCAGGAAAATTTTTCATCAGGCCCCCTGTCGCCATTTCGGGGCAATTGGCGGTTTGGTAAGGGGCTGTGCTATAATTATGACCGGGGGTAAAATTTCCAAACGGCCGCCAAAAATCGCTTGTACCCTGCCAAAAAATCTCTGCCCCCTTAATGCACGTGTATGCCAAATTTTTGGGATCACAATTTTGAAACCTTAGGGCTTATTGCGAGTGCAACGAGCAGGAAAATTTGCATATTTCAGCATATTCGTACTGATTTCCTAAGCCTTTTTAAAGCGTTTTATTTAAAAGGTGCCCCATGAATGTGTGCCAAAAATTGCTTGTCCCTCCTCTTGGCTTGCCAAAAATTGCTTCCCCCCTTTTGGCTGGCCAAAAATTTCTTGCCTCCCCAATTTTACCCTCCCCAGTTTGCACAGCCCCTAGTAATAGTGCATGTTTAGATCCATACCGGTTAGGCCTGTGCAATAATAATTAATTGTGAGCCTGTGCACCGCGGGGGAAGCAATTTTTTGCCAGCTGAAGGGGGGGGAGGGTGGTAGGGGGAAGCAATTTTTGGCATGCAGAGAGCCGGGGCCTGGAGGCTGAGAGACTGGCGATTCTCGGGGTGATTCTATTAATGCTGCAACTGGACCGGGGGATGGGGGCCACACAGGGAGGTTGGAGGTAAGGGGGATTGGGGGAAAAGTTTGGCAACTTTGGCACACATTCTTGGGTCACAATGCAGGGATTGTTAACAAACAAAAACTGCTCCAAAAGGCTTGGGAAAATAGTCACGGAAACTCTTAAGTATGCAAATTTTCCTGCTCGCTGCGCTTGCAATATTTCAAGACATTGCAAATTGGGATCCAAAACATTGGGCATGTGCAAGGGGAGGGGGCAAATATTTTTTGCAGGCTGGGGGGCAAGCAATTTTGGCAGGCCGGGGCTCAGGGGCAAGCATTTTTGGCAGGTCAGTGGGTGGGGCAAGCATTTTTTGGCACCACGTTTGGAAATTTATTGCACAGCCCAATATATACGGTAGGCCTACCCTACTTCAAATTGGCAATGAACAGGCAAATTGGACATGTGTCGTTTATCGGTATAGTGATGACATTTTCCTTATTGACACGCAGTAGGCCTACTGACACTACATGTACCAGTACTGACACTAGCCTACAACTAAGTCTCAAGAATTTCAAAAAGAAAAACGGTATAGGTCTTAACGCGGCTGTGTACTATAGACATTGTTTCTTTCGCGAAATTGAGTTTTTTTGATATGTTTATATTTTGTTATGTTTTTATAAATACAAGGAATGAAAATCCAGATTTGTAAACTCCAACTGCAATATTTTAAGGATTTTATTTCACTATTCCACTCGTGTTTGAAATTGAAAAAGAAAGAAAATCTTTGTTGTACCAGCCAGGGTACATCGCAGCATAACAACGCATCGCGTTGCGTATCGCGCAATTTGTTAACGCCAAATACGCTTTACGCATACGCTGACGCTTATCTGCATGCGCGGCGCATCAATATGGAAACACCACGGAAGCACTGATTTCACAAAAACCTAGTGGTCAAATGGCTCCGTTTTAGCTGATAAAATGTGTGTTTTTTCAAGTTCTTTCCCCCGATTTAAATATCAAGTTATGAATGGATTTCGCTCAAACTTCTCAAGGGGCCGTGTATTTACCCGATGTTCATGTCATGTAAGGTAGAAAAACAAGAAATGCCGCATTCTCATGTGAGCTCCGATCCAAGTGCAAAATGTGACCACTTTAAACTTCAACGGCCATTATTTCAATGTTCATTTTCTCGGTAAAATGACGATTTAGGTACACGATAACTCAATAAATACAGCATCTATAGGTAAGCAAATATGATCATTGTAAAAAGCATGATCGACTCAAGAAACGGTTTTCTCATTTTTATATTTTGGTCTATTTCCGATTTTAGGCATCACTTTGTGCAAATAAGCGTTTGTGAATTTTAAAAAGTTCAATTTGATGCCTTATATGGTCAATATCTCAAAAAATAAAGCCAATATCAAAAAAATAAAAAAAACGTTTTTGGAATGGAGCCTCAAGATTGAGCTTAAAACAAAATGAAATATTTTGGAAAGAGTGTTTTTTTGTTATGATGTACCTAACAAATATTGCCAAAAACTCACTTTTTTGTGATTTTCTTCAGAATTGTTGTTTTTACCCCAAATCTGTATTTATATTAAGATTAATTGATGTCTTGCCTTCATAAAAATGTATACTTTTATATGTCTTGCGCGAATAATTACAAAGTTATTGCACTTTTGCTACATGCATGTCTGAGAGTACACAGCCACCTTAACTATGTGTATCCCTACATTTTGTAGGTAGTGAATTCACAAAATGGTCTGCCAAAAATCGCTTTCCCCTTCTTTTGATATGGTAAAAAAATATTGGCCTCCCCTTTTAAGATGCCAAGAAATCTTAACCTCCGCTCTGTCTTTCAAGATGTCAAAAAATCTTTGCCCCCCTCCTTTACACATGCCAGATTTAAAACCTGAAATTCTGTAATCATGTGATGCCTACCAAAAAATCTACCCCCCTCATATTCATGATATTGGCCTAGTGATGTTGGCGGATACAAGACAATTTGGCCACACCCCCCCCCCCCTCAATAGTAATAACTTTCCTGTAATTTTGTTTTTTCTGAGAAATTCTGACTGACTGGGAAAGCTCAAATTTGGGAAAAGGAAATGACCATTTGACCCCACTACTGGACCAATTACCTGTCTGGAAAAAAGCAGGGCTCATGCAAGTACTGATGGCAAACATTGCTTGAGGATGTGAGAGACACATTCCCTCACTGGTACATGTAGATGTAAACAAAATAATTAATTGTACTTTTTACCCACACCTGCGCCAGATGGGCCCCCAAATTTTTGGGGCCCCCAAAATTGCACTGTGCAGTGTGCATCTTCCATTTTAGCCGAAAAAACACTAGTTTTGGGTCTAAATAGTGTACTAGCCTATTATATATAGCAAAATTCAGCTTCAATTTGGGCTAAAATTGTCCTAGTAAAATCTAAACATTTTGCCACTTGAGTGCACATGCCTTCCTCACGGTGCATTGGGGGGGGGGCCTCCAAATTATGGCGTGGCCCAGGGCCCCCAAAAAGGTAAATCCCCGCCCTGTGTCACTGCCCTGCACAGACATGATGTTAACCATTTCAGAGCCTGATGTTCTCTAAAAATATTGTTCTTTTAATTCACAGATAAACCCAGCAATGGAGGAGATGACATTAAAGACAGTGACAAACAAAAAGAAAAAGAAAAAGAACTTGAATTGGATTATGATCCATTTGCCACTGTCAACCCAATGTCGGCATTTCTTGGCCCCAAATTATGGGACGATACCATGCTCTATGATGGCAAGGATCTCAAGTTCGAATTCATGGATATCGATGAATTCCTAACCGAGTCTGGAATACTTGATAATAATTCCACCACTACAAACACAGAGAAAGACAAGACCATCAACGATGCAATAGCTGATGGTGGGAAAGCAGATGAGCCGGCGGTTCTTGTGGAGACGATATCTCCGCAAGAAGTGATTTCTATGTCTCTGGAGACTCTGGAGAAAATATCGGGAACAGCTACAGTTACAGGTAAATATACTAAGATGATGCCAATGATGATGATGTTGATAATGATGGTGATAACACTTAATGATGATGATAGTAATGATGATGATGATAGTGGTGATGAAGATAATGATGATAACATTTGATGATGCTAAGGAGGCTTAGGAGGGGCTATGGTGCACCCTCAGAAATCAACTTAATCGATGACTGTAAATCAAACAAAATGTGTAGAAAACGATAAAGCTATTTTAAAAACTCACAAAGTGTCCCTAGGAGTTAACAGGGGTCAAATTTCTTACAACAGGGTTGAAATTTTCAAAGTATTCCTCTGGTCTTAACGATTCAGAAAAAGAATAGTTTGACCTATCTGCACCTGGTATTAGTAGATGAGTGCAATATGAAATAATTGTGTTTGAAATGGCTATATTTGTTTTGAAGTTGCTGATGTTACAAAAATGTATACCTCTTTGTTTTGAAGTTGCTGATGTTACAAAAATGTATACCTCTTTGTTTTTGTTTTCAGATAACCTGCCAATCCCACCACGAGAGCCCAGTCCTGTCAATGTTAATGTGGACTTTGCACTGTCGCACACAGTCGTTGCTCTAGCTACCATCCCCGGTGAAGATACGTACGACCCAATAACTAAACAATTCACTGACGAGGAACTCAAACCACAACCAATGATCAAAAAATCCAAAAAAGTATTTGTACCTGAAGAACAGAAAGACGGCAAGTACTGGGAGCGCAGACGCAAGAACAACGTCGCAGCAAAACGATCTCGCGATGCGCGGAGGATCAAAGAAAATCAAATTGTGTTGCGTGCAGCGTACTTAGAAAAGCTAAATGGGGCATTGAAAGGTGAAGTTGTAGATTTGAAGAAAGAAAATATGAGTTTGAAGTCAGTTGTGCAGAGACTAGAAAGGGAACTGAAAGAAGCCATTGAAAAACAACCGTTATTATAGCCTTCCACGCCTACAGAAAATACATTTTATCCATCCAGGAAGATCATAACTTGTGTGGAATATTTCAAACAATGGTAATTTTCTATACAAAAGTTGATGGGTTTATCAAGGACTTTATCTACGTCATTCAACCTAATGAACGTCCCTCCCCTAATTAGCCTCCCGTGAGAATGTTTTTATAAATGGTTCAAGGAAACAACCCTTTTGCTTTAGGTTTTAAGGGGTACTACATTTTTGTACACCCTGGCCAATTTTGTGCCTATTTTTGCATTTTTCTCAAAAAATTATAGCACCCATACCAACCCACTTTTCAAGATGGAATCATGCCACTGGCTGGGGAAAAAGAAGAGTTAAAACTTCTGGGATTGTGTTTATAAACCCCCTGAGCACTACCTGCTGATGTAAAATTGCCTCTGATTGGTCAATTACATGATATTTTCTCTTTAATCACCAATCAGAATGGTGCTTTGCAAATAATTCACCCCAATTTTTTTGTGTGGTGAAATTATTCTAACAATGTTGCTGATTGGTCCAATTGATAAAGGAAACTTCTTTTTGGCCAATCGGCAGGTAGTTCTCATGGGGTTAATGTATCATATGTACATGTAGTACATTTGTAGCTTACATAGAAGACATGGATCCTATAGATGTTATTAATGTTACTATTGTACAGTCACAATGTACAAATACAATTATTAATTATCCTTTATCATGACTTGGTTTATACATGTACATAGTGCCTATTCCAGGGTGCGTGCAGAACCTTGAAAAGCCAAAAAAGTGCTTGAAAGTACTTGAAAATCAAAATGCCTTTTCAAGGCCTTGAAAGTCCTGGAATTTTGTTGAAAAGTCCTTGAAATTTATGGAAAGTCCTTAAAGAAAAAATGTGCTGAAACAATAAAAAAATATATTACAAATAAATAAGAAAAGAAGTTTGGAAATAAACTGTCTTGTAGGCCTATATATTTTTCATTTTGTAGGCTATACACATTAACTCTTTTTGGACTCATTATTTCCAATTTTAAAATGAAAATTCCTTAGAACCCTGACTGGATGACTCGACTAGATAAAGGTACCCATTTAGCATGCATGTGGTCAAATTTTTATCTTATTGAGAACACCTTTTCATGCCGAAAATTGATGAATTTTAGTCCATTATCGGACCAGCATGTTATATGATTGTGTCGGTTTTGCATTACATATATCAATTTCAATCATGTAGGCCATATTATTAGGCCAAGAAAACACTTTGAAGAATGTCTCTCATGTACAAAAGTATAGGAAAGTGAATATTTAAAACCGCTTTTCTAGGATGAAGGAAGCATTTTTTTTTTTTTTCCAAAACAGGTTTTTATGTCAAAAATGGTCTCTTTTGGGGTGCTAAATCTGCTAAAATGTTTGTCGTCCTGAAATTTTAACCAAAAGCCAGTTGGTGGGGGTGGGGGAGGAGGCAGTGGATGCAAGTACAAATGGTTAATTATTGTTTTATTTTTCTGCTTCACATATATCAACGTAAGCCATATTGGTCATGTAATAAAGACAAAAACATTTTTTAAGAGTGTCTCTTGTGCATAAAAGTATAGGAAACTCGAAACTTTAAAGCATGTTTTCTGGAAGAAGGAAGCACTTTTTATTAAAAGTGTAGAACAAGCCAGGAGCTTTGAAATGTTCTTTTTACCCTCTGACTTTGGCTGCGGGGGGCTTCGTCCCCTCAACCCCCACCAGGGCTTCTCGCCCCTGGACCCCGGCCGTGGTCGTGAGCGCTCACGCTCACTCTGCTTCGCAAGTGTCCCTATTTCTAGTTTTCAAAAGTTGGCAGGTATGCACTGGGCTGCTGCGACTAGACCACTGGGTATTTTTCTACTTTTTTACACACACCTATCTCTGGGTCGTTCCGTTCAAAGGTACTTGAATATTAATTTTTGGGTACTTGAAAGTCCTTGAAAAGTCCTTGAATTTGAAATAGAGGTGGCTGCACGCACCCTGCATTCCTTGTAATTTTTATTGTGAGTTGTACAAAGAGTTGCATGTAAAATTAATTATCTCAATTCATGACTAAAAGATATCTAGGTACATCAGACCTGATTCTGCATCAGTTTTTCTTTGTTAAACTGTATCATATGGACAAATTCGGGGCACTCAGAATTATACTTGTAAGCATCTGTGTGAATGAAAACGAGGATTTAGGGTGGTTTTGAAAAGCAAAACGAGGATCTGCATGGGTGTTTTTGCTCGCTTACATGTAGGGTAGTTTTTTAAATTATGCAATTAACAGCCATTAGTGGTGACATATTTATTAAGTTATTCAGCACAAAAGAATGGTTTCCAAGCGAATTTTAAGCTAGATTAGCCGAAAAGCCCATCATCACTGAATTACACTCATACCGACACATGCAATAATTCTATCCTTGTTTATGGCAAATTTCAAGCCAATTCCTCATTTGGGTGTTTTTATAATGTCTCTCCTTGCTTAGGGGCAAATTTCAAACCAATTCCTTGCTTAGGGTGTTTTTATTTGATTAAAATCCTCATCAAATTAGGGTTAGTTTGACAAAATTTTGACATCCTCGCTTAGGGTCATTTTTGAAAGTCAATTCATGCGGATGCTTACAACTTTTATACATGAGTGCCCCCCCCCCCCACCCCGGGACAAATTACAGAAGTATGTGTACATACTGCGCTTTTGTTTATGTCATCTTGTTGGTATGACTGGTATGTATAATTTACATTTTATTCAGGTTCGAGTTGATAAAGATAGTTGTGTTGAAATTATGACTATTCAATTGTTGATAAAGATATTTGTGTTGGAAATTACAAATATTTACTAATTCTATGAGATGTGGCACCAAGCCTTGGAATAAGCGGGCGTGGGGAGCAAATTTGCTCTCGTAAAGCCACCAATTGCTCCTGGTCCTTGTAAAATTCACATGAACCAGGAGCAATTAAAAAATAATTTGCTCCTGGTTCCAGGTTTGCACTTATGCAGTAGTGCTGGTATTGTATGCAGAAAAGGATTACTATTTGAAAATTGCTCCTATTTCTTCAGAAATTGCTCCTGGTTCTTGTAAAATCACAGTGAGCAATGTTCAAAAACAAATTGCTCCTGGTTCCAGTCTGCTTATTTCAAGGCTTGTGTAGTTGTGTTGCACAAGAATGATGCAAGACCAAGTGGATGTTTTTTGAGCAAATTTGGATAAATTTTATTACGCACATTTGTGACATGATCAAGAGGACTGAGTCACATGTTGACCCTGGTTGAAAAAGAGTTTTACATATGTTTCTAAAGAGGACATTTAGAGCTTTCAGAAACTGAAAACCCCATGTTGATACAACTTTTCTTTGCGAAGTTATGTCAATTTATCAATCGCTGAAAATAAGAATTTGAACACTTTCTTTGCCAATATCTCAAAATCAATATTAGTAACATGCCACTCATTTCCCTTGATCGTGTCACAGTTACTGCGCACACACGGTGATATTAGGCATCTTCAAACAAGAATCCAAACATTGTTGTGTTTTAAGTTTTCTTCTGGTTAAGAGGCGTGGATCTGATGTGCCATTGAAGTACAGACATAAACTTCCATTGATAATTAGGTATCAATTGTATTATGTTGTATTGTACAAATGTAGGCAAACAAAGTAATCATCTCAAAGAAAGTAACTGACCCCCTTAAATAATGACCATAATTATGCGTTGTAAGCAGAATTTCTTTCTGCACATTTTGACACCTCATTTGCTGCAATTGACTAAATATTGACGTCACAGCGTACATTTAAATCAATGCAACCCAAGATTTGAAAGTTGCAGTAAATTTTATTGATTTTGTATTCAGTGTAATGGAAAGAAATCTGTGTAATGATATCTGAGTGTTTTTGTCTTGTAAAAATTTGTATGTAAGTGCAACTTTCAAATCTAGACCTCACTACATTTAATTGACCGGTGTTTTATTGTTTACAGGGCTATCGTATCAAATGAGGTGTCAAAATGCGCAGAAATAAATTCTGCTTCCAAAGCATTTTACAGATTTGTAATACAATAGTCCCTTTTTGAATAATGGCCATTATTTAAGGGGGGTTAGTTACTTTTTTTGATATGTTTAAAAGGTGTGTGCAGTCATTACAAAAATGTTTTGCATCATGAAAGTCTCCACAGGCCAGTATTTGTAACAGTAATAAATGATGGAGTGATGTTTTCACTTTATTTTTTCACTTTTCCTTACTCTGTACCACCCACTCTTCATTTGAGAGGCAAAAATAAGAATTAAAAAATTCCATGGAGTTAGAATAATAAAGAGTACACATTTTGGCTTACAAAATCCAGCCTTTTTTAGCTCTAATTGGGTTTTTTTTTTCAGGTCAATGTGAAAAAAAAATCCCTTTTGTAACTGACACCGAATGTTTAAAAAGTGTAGATGAGGTTGTTAATAGGACCATGTTCGATACGAACATTTTGAATATGTTACCACCAGCACGCATTCATTAGACAGCATATTTCTTGGTGCTGTATATCAACTGTATGTCCACTGAATTATTTTGCTGAAGATAACATGGTATTGCATGGTCGATGCTATAAACGTTTTTTAACAATTAAATAATGTATGTAGGCCTATATATATCCAAAGCAGAAATAGAAGTACTGTACATTATATTATACTAAAGGAGTTCAAAGGGTAGAAAAAGCAGAAAACAAAAATGTGACAGAAATAGTGATGGGTTCTCACAAGACAACACTGTAAATAAAAAACATGTATAAATGACAAAATAATAAACTATATTTAAAAAATAGAAATTAATGTGTCATTGTCTGTTGGTTTATCATACCTGGTAAAAAAGCTCCTGGTGATATTTAAGTTTTTGACATCACAGAAGTGAAAGAGCTATATTGATGAAATTATGTCAGTGTAATCACTGGTCCTTATGTACATTATGGTCCAAAAATGGTACACAAACATACCAAATTTATGGGAACCCACAGCGAGGAAGTAACTAGACTGCTTTGCATTCCTTTTGTAAACAATTCATACCATTCCATGCATAAAACACAACACATCCACATCCCCAGTGACTGCCCTGCCCAGAGAACATGGATAGATATATGTAGCTGTTGGATCAGAACAGGATTGGTGGAATTAACATGGTGGATTAGAGGGATGATAAATTTAAAGGAGTATTTCGTGATTCTAGCATCCTCTTTTTATGACATTTTTCAGTAGATATCCACGAAAAAAGCTTATCCCAAAAATTTCAGTTGATTCCGATTTTGCGTTTGCGAGTTATGCATGATTATGTGTATTACACTGCTCCATATGCCACTGTTGTAATTTCGGCTGTGGATCACGAAATGCCCTTTTAAATGGCCTACTACAGTAGACTAGGAAGTAACAAATTTACTCGTTCTCCACCATGTCCACTGTGCTTGTTTATTATTGAAAAGTTGCCCAAAACTGTGTGGCAAAGCTAATGACCTCTTCCAACCTGCCAAATATAAGGCTTGTCAAAATTATTTTTACCCCTATTCATCACGTTCATGGAGTTGGAGCACACAATTATTTCATTAACTTTAATGAGACCCCACCGTGCCCAATGGAGGCAAGGGGGCATTCCCCTAATATTTTCTAGCGCTTAGCCCCCCAGTAAAACCCCAAAAATGTCAACTTTTTGCAGCAGTTTTGCACAAAAAATTGGTTGGTTTTCCCCCATTCACTTCCCTCCTATATGCCCCTTCCCCCCAAAAAAATAAAAATATAAGTAAGTCCCAAAAAATAAAATTTCCTGGGGCCGCCATTGACTGTGCCACTTCGATCAGGGGTGAATCATCCAAGGGGATGAGGGAAAGGGCACACATTAAATTTATTACTTGTATAAATTGCCACATGTCTTAGATCAGGGGTGGATCAAACAAGGGCATGGGGTAGGGGCGGGGTAGGAGTACACATAATTAAGGGGCTGTGCAAAAAGAGGCGGGGTAAAACTTCAAACAGCGTGCCAAAAAATGCTTGTCCCCCCCCCTCGGCCTGCCAAAAAATCTTTTCCCCACCCCCTCCTCTGCATATGCCAAATTTATGGGATCCAAATTTGCAAACCTAAATAAATATGGTTTAGATATATTGCGAATGCAGTGAGCAGGGAAATTTGCATATTTTTTAAAAGTGTTCCTGTATGTTTATTTAAGAGGCGCACCATGAATGTGTGACAAAAAGCACTTGCACCTCCCCTCGGCTAGCCAAAAAAGTTCTTTGCCCCTAATTCTGCCCTTCCCCCTAGGGACAGGTAATTATTGCACAGCCCCTTATCGAACATGGGTAACACTTTTATATTCGAGGAATCCCCCTGGGGTAACGGGTCAACCACAACCCCTGGGGCATATATAAATTTTTGGTGGGTAGGCCCCCCTATGTTCCCCCCGGCGGAATTTTGAGGTGGTGGGTCTGTGGGAGCTGACAGCGTTGTTTTGAGCGTACCGGTACTTAAAGGGGGCACAAGTATAAAAAGGGGGGTCTTTTGGAACTGTGAACAATCAAAATCAAGGGGCTTTCTGATTAAAAATTGCCCCCACCCCACCCCCCAAAAATAGAGAAAGTTGAGGAATGAGTAATTTAGGGGTCTTTTAGAGTTGAAATTATCAGAGCAAGGGTCTTTCGAAGCCAGGCTATTTTGGTCAAATTTACAGGGTCTTTCTGAGCTGCGAAATCCAAAAAGGCGGTCTTTCCGAGGGAACATAGTTCTACCCGTGGGTCATTTGCCCCCGCACGACCCCCATGCTCCCCGGGGTTACGGTGGTTGACCCTGTACCCTGAAGGCCAACCCTTGCCTGGCCTGAAACTCATTTTGGAAAATCAGTTGAATTTTAGAAACATCAGTTTTGAAAGTAAATGTTGCTTTATTCCATTAATATCTGATATTAAATTCGGGATTAAATTATGTAAAGAACGGAATATAGCGAAATATACAAAAATGATGTACCAAAAAAATATCGCGGCCGGCACCATCTCGACCGATATAGCCGTAGTTGCATGTCCTTCGTTTATAATCATACACGCATATTGTAGGTACTTCAATCTGCAGTTATCACGCGTACATAATACCTCTTTGAAGGTTTTACGCTATAGGTATAAAACCCAAATCAAGAGTAGCGTAAATTTATCCCCGAATTTAGTGGATTTTCTTGAGGTAAGGGCTAATATTTACAGCATAATATTTGATTTGATGAAGGTATCGGAATTTCGTTATAAATGTTTTGTAATATATGTATCAACTCTGTGATAAAAGAAGGTATTAAAGAAGGAATTTTACCTACTCGGTTTATGAGGTTGTCGAATTCGACAGCCTGTCAACTTCATCTTGTTGTCGGCACGAATGTTATATTCGCTTGGTTGATTTTTTTGTAGGGTAGGTTACAACAATGATTAAAACTGGTTATATTTAACAGCGTTTTATGGCATAAAATAACATAACATGCCATTTTGATTTGTTTAAAATATTAGACACAACGGTAATGAATGACAATAATAACTTTGCACCACCTATTTTGAGGTCACATTGTGTGAAATTGTCGGGTTTTGTTTTGGGCCTCGGTATTTTTCCTCGGGAGCTACCGCTCCGTCCGAAAAAAACCTCAGCCCAAAACAAAACCCTCCGATTTCACACAATGACCTCAAAATAGATGTGTGCAGTTATTATTGTCTAAGTAGATACTTGGACGGCCTAGAGGAAAGTTAGCCCATATTTGAATTTTGAAAGACTATCCTTGCCTTCAAGGTAAAAGAAACCTATTCATGGTCTGGCCTGCTGTCAGATCTTTCCCAGGGAAATATGACATTCCAATATTCCCCTTCAGGGTCAGAAATTCTGCGACTTGCACTTGGTTGCCAATTTCTGACCCTGTCCTTTAAATTAAATGATAGATGCTGATAATAAAAAAAAAGGTTCTTATAATCTTATGATAATCTTTATTATATCAACAACAAAAGAAAGTGACAAAATGTCTTTAAACCCCCCTGAACATCATGTACCGGTACATAACATGGAATTACTATTTAAGTAAAAGTGAATAAAGCAAGCCTGAAATTGATTTACTTGTTTTAATAATTTTTTTTTTTAAGCGCAGTGATTTATAGTGTGCTAAGCACAGGCACAACGTACACCTATACTACTTTTACCATATATACATTGATCCACAAGCCTCAGCACACTTTACAGGTTGTCGCTGACCACTAAGACCGTATGGCCCCACATCATTCCATAAACCCTTTAACAACAAATCAGGAACTTTACTGCTTCAAGAGTGCACACCCTATAGTCATTCCACAAATAACCTTCGCAACCAGGATCAGCTCCCCGAGTTTCGTACGGGTTACAACGAGACAATTAGCAGTAAGTTCCTTGTCTAGGGGAATTTCAAGCTAACTCAATTGTTTTCCACAAGAGCGTACTAGGCACCGCCAGGGTTCAAACCCGCAACCTCTCGCACCATAGTTGAACGCCTTATCGATTGAGCTTAATTGCATTTTAAAAACCAATAAGATTTTTAGTGCTTCTATCTTAATTGTTGTGGTTTTAAAATGAATATTCATCTGGGAGTCCAAACGGCATGGCACAGTTTTGCACCGGAAATGCATTGCGAAGTGAAGTTACCAACAATAGGTCACATTTTTTTGTCATTCTTCTTATTTCTGTACAGGGTGAATCCAATCCACCATGTCCAAACCAAGGAAAGTGCGAGGTATCCTTGGTGTACCTAAAGCAGCACGACCAATGATGTTTACCTTCCAGCCTAGTGTAGCCAATCCGTGGCCATCAGATGATGATAGCGACTCAGATTATACAGTATCCGATGAGGAGGAGACAGTTGAACCTGAAATTGGGTAAGACAGACTTTGCTATTTGAAATTTGCAGGGGAGCTTTTACTCGCTCTCCTTTAGTGCTACAGGAGAGCACTAGGAGAGCATTTTTACTGTACTGTAATTATATGTGGTTATTAATGTTACACTAAAGGTAGGCAAGCAATAAAAAGCTCTCCTAGGCTTTATTTGAGGGGAGTGATGGGGAGCAATCGCTCTAGCTCTCCTCAAATGCAAAGCCTGGTAAGAAGTAAAACAGAATGATCTCCTGAAGAATTGTGCACTCTGTGATAAAAGCATGAAAGTTTCACAGTTCTATTCCATGGACCAAAGAGGTCATTGACCTTTTATGTTTGATTTTTGGATCAAATTTGTTCGGTAGATTAATTTAATTTTAACTAAAATAAAACATGTTTACCACTTTGCACCAGGTTGTCAATAGGTGTCAGGGAATTGATTTATTAACTTCCTGACTGATTGGTTATCAATGCGGGAGGAATAAAAATTTGCTTGGGTCTAGAACCAGGAAGCTAATTATGTTCTTTTATTTGTGTTAACAGAACAAAATTAAAATTGACATCAAATTAGGGATTTCCATCATGGATAACAATATCTACTGGTAAGATTAGCCATATATACATGTACTCTACTTTATAGGCACAGGTTTCAGATGACATAAAAATCTCGGTAGGTTTGTAATAAATCGGGTTGGTTGGATGATGTTGTGGACTTCAAAATGGGCCTTTAATGACGATTTTCGTTATCTGAATCAATATATTATTGAAAAATAACACTTTGGTGTTTTCCAAAAGATCATTCTACAAATCATATACTTTGAAAACTTGCTTAATTTATTGTTGTTGATGAGTTATGTACGTTTTACAAAAGTGTTGTTGTTTCAGCCTTCTTTACAACATAACTTAAGAACCACAGGACCTACAAAAGTATATCTGTGATATTTGAATTCTTCTACACGCTCGCTATGGATTGAGCAATGCAATTTTTGCTAAACCTCACTACCATTCGCAAGATGCTGTGAACTACATTTTTTTGCTGCTGCTTCGACCAACAATACATTGCATACCATTAATCAAGAGAATTTTATGCTTACAGAAAAGAAGACAAAACTAGAAGTGATGAACTGAATAATGCCACTGAGACCAGAAGCAAAAGACAAAAGAGACAGCGTGATGAGAAGAAATTAAAATCAAAACATAAAAAGAAGAAGAAAATGGAGAGGGAATTGGCTAAAAATAGTGATTGTGATGGACACACATCCAAAGGAAAACACAAAAAGGAGCGAAGGGACTCAACAAAGAGTGTAGGTAGTGGCAGTGATGGTAGTCATGGAGACGAATCATGGGGTGTTAATCTGCCGCTGTTAGCATTAGAGAAAATATTCAGTTTTGCTATAGAAGGTAGTGGTGGTGTACCTTTACTTTGTAGGTAAGTATGCACATATATGGGTCATTCTTTTGAATAGAGGGTCAAAGCGGGGCATTAATAGGGTCGTCGGTCCTGAACATGTGAGTCATCTTAATTATGCAGACTTTTTATGTTGTGAGATGTGTTAAGCAGTCATCTTAGGGTATTTAAATAAAGGCACTTAATATAATGCCCATGTGACCAGATGGGCGCTGACATTACAGCTTCAAGACAGGATGTCTGGAAAAGTGACCTTTGGCACAGCGGGTGGCCTTCCTGTGTATTTCAATTGGAAACGTGAGATGCATGCCCAAATTTTCTAGCAAATTTGTAATTTTTATTTTCAACTTTGTAGTATTATTGTAAGAGTTTCCGTCGATGTTTTTACCGAAAATTGTAAATTCAGTTCTTGAAAAATTAAGTTCTTGAAAACATACTAAAAAAAGTAGAATCCCAAATGTGTAATTAAGTTGCCTTATACATTATGCATTTTCAGCAATTTTGATGAAAAATTTCTATCTCTTAGCATTGTAGCACATCTACTGATCACTGGTGGTCTTGGTATGGCGGTGCCCATGGGTCATGTGGGCATTAAATTTTGTGCCTTTTATTAAATTGCCTATGGTGACTGTTTCGTGCAAACCTTCACAAGTGAACAGAGATCTTTCTCAACTTCATGTTATCTGTAATATTATAAACTACTAGGTTTCATATGTAACTAGGACACCAAAAACACCATGTTATGTATACAGTGTGCAATATTAAAAACAGCCATATATTTTGTGTTCAGGCTTCCAGATAAGCGGGCGCTCGGGCGCTTTTTACCCCATGGTTCTGATGTTATTGCGCCTGGTTGAGCTATAAAAACAAGCACCCAGGCGCTGAAGAAATTCAGTATTGAGCGCCTGGTGTGAGTGGAAAACGCAACAAAAATTCCCCACATGTTGTTTTCTAAATCCAGGTTTCATAAAACTGGGCTCAAAACTTGCATTATGTAGGTAACCTAGGCAAACCTTAGTTAACACATTTACTAGTCAGCTTAATTCGCCGAGACCGGGCCCCAACACAATGCATATTTACATAGAAATTTGAATTTTTTTCGAGAATAGGTGGGTGAAGGAAACCTACATAAATATGTTTTCTATACTTCACTTGACCCAAATATATGATTTTTTATGGTGATAATCAAGTCGCACATGGAATTTTAGAGGGATTTTGATAGCAGTTCCATTAAAAAAAGCTGCTATCGCCATGAGACTAAGATCTAGAAACACCCCGAAATGCCGCTTTGGGGAATTTTGCTAGCTGAATCTTTTTGATGAAAGTCAATCTTTGACAAGATGTAACTTTGCTACGGAAAGTGCTATGAAAAAAGGTTTTCAGTTTTGGCTTAGTTTACTCAAGGGCTTTAATTTGATATATAAAACGATGCAATTTGATGGCAAATTTGAATTCACCTAGCATACCTACATTATGCACATCATTTTCGAAGCAACTGAACCCCTGAAATACCAAATTATGGCCTAATTTACTTCAATAATTAATAAAGTGCACAGTAATACTGCTTTGAGAGTGAAGTTTTTGACAGCAAAACAGCCGTGATATCGAGAAAATTCGGCGAGATCCCTGGCTGCCATATTGTTTGTTTTGGTTGGCAACACCAGACAATAGAGGGCAGTATTTAAAATTATTATTTGCCAACGGGGGCAGGCGGTAAATATTAGGTAATTATACTAATTTGATTGAAATAAAAAAAAAAATAGAAAAAGAAAGAAAAGAAAGAAAAAAAGAAAAGAAAGAAAAAAGAAAACAACAGAAAAGAAAGAAAAAAGAATGGAAAAACACTGAGTAATTACCATAAATGATATCAGTATCAATGTATCAAGTTTGTACTTTTGTAGTCTAGTAATGTAGTAGTAGTAAGGGACTTGGGGTGGGGTGGGATTTGGGGGGGGGGGGGTGTAGCAGTGTTTAAATATAACATATTATAGTGTAGTTAACACTTAACAAGTAATAAAGCTGTTTAATATTGAATTTTAAGAGTAGCTCCTGGTTGTGTCAAAGTAGCTCCTGGTTCCTTAGGGACCGTTCATTATTTCCACCGGAGGGGGGGCCGGGAGAATACATGGGGGGGTCAGATGGTTTTGCATCTCAAAAATCCTAGAGCTTCCGGGGCTTCGCCCTGGACCCCATCTGGAACATTGCCCCATGACCCCTGACCATTAAATTTATGCTTTGCATGTCGGCTGACACTTTGGTCCTAGTCCGGACTTAAGTCGGGCCTCACCTGTTTTTCACCTGCCACGGTGTGAATTGACATAAATTTGCACCAAAAGTAAGTAATTTATTATAACATTTTGATAAAATGGGTCATTGGGTAAAACATTCCAAAAAATGGAGAAAAATTCTAGATTTTGCTTCTAAATTGCCAAATGTACAATACAAATTTGCTGAAATTTTGAACCATATTTCATAAATATACATGTACACAATTAACACTGCCATTTTCGTAATAGAGAATTGCAAGCTGCTGCACAGTAATGCTGTGGTCAGACTCTTCTTTGTTCTTTTACTATCAAACCCCACCCCACACAGGTGTCATTTCCATACCCTAGTTAAACTGCCTAAACCACCATGACAGTAAACTTGGGCAATGTATTCAAATACATATATAGAAAAAACAACATCATCATCATCATCATCATTATGACAACAAATTTTGAATCACATTTGAGATCTATTTTGACATTTTTAGATAATCATTTCAACATAGGCGTAGATCCCCCCCCAATATTTTGCCAGGGGGATGCTCCATACCCCCCCCCCCCCCCCCAATGTTGACGCCTGAATATAGGTTTCTGACCACATATTTGCCCATTTTAGCCCCAAAAGTGCAAATTTCCGTGCAAATTTTCCTCTTTTGCACCATATTTCATCAGTTTAGCTTTAAAATATCTAAATTTTTCGAGCGCTTTGCGCGCATTTGAACCATAAACTTATTTTGCCACCAAAAGGTGCTGGATTCACTATACTTTTTCCAACCCCATTCTCCCCCCCCAATGTCAAAAAGAAATCTATGCCACTGTACATCATTGATTTATGGTAAGATGTCACTACTTTTTATTCTACTTTTTACTACTTTTTTAAATTCCTTTTAAAGGCATAATTTGTCAGTCTGATATGTGGCAGTGACGTGATGCGTTGAGGCAGCTGATCCATGTGCGCATCTATTGCGCGTCATTGCGCATGTACGTGCATACTTCAGCGCTTTAAGTGTCCACTAGCTACTTGAAGCTGTGCCTATAATATAAATGAAATGCACACTGACATCACTGCTACATGGTGATGAAAAATGGTACAGATGCGAGAAAGTCAGCATTCAAAGGTCTGTGTGGCACATCCCTGTAACCAAAATTACAAAGACCCCACTCCTCTGCAGCATGCAGCAATACTTTCTATTTTGGTTGGTGGGGGGGTCATATGATTTTCATGTAGCTCGGAGGGGGGTCATATGGTTTTTATTATCGGAGAAGGGGGTCATATAGTTTTCGGCAGTGACTTTCTGTCTGCTCCCGGCCCCCCTCCGGTAGAAATAATGAACGGTCCCTTAGTAAAATTGAATGACCAGGAGCTACTTTTTTTTATAAAGTAGCTCCTGGTTTGCGCCCGCTTATCTGGAAGCCTGTTTGTGTTCCTTCAATATAATATTGAAACCTTTTTTTGCAGTTTGGCACGTGTATGTCGACTATGGAGACAAGCAGCATGTCAGCCAATGCTGTGGCAGCATGTAGACCTAGCTAATGGTAGAGTGAAGAAGATTAATGAAACAGTGCAATGGCTCGCTACAAATAGATTGTCTCAACTCAGGGATATCAGTCTGGCTGGCTGGCCCAAATTCTCAGATGACGCACTCAAGGTTGGTCTTAACCCAGGAATTATGGAAACTTTTGGGCTTCATAAGGTCAAAAAAAAATTGTTTGTTTGTCCACGTCCGACCGACCGTGAATGTGCTAGTAAAACAGTGGTTAGTATAAATTTTAAGAAAGAAAATGTAAAGAAAATGAACAGTATAACATGCAGAACCATCTCAAGAGTTAAACCAGTCAAGTGCTGTGTGTTTTGACTTATTTACCAGTCTTCAAATTGTCAGTTTCAAGTGCAATATCTGTAAAAAAATATAAAAAAATCCAACCTACCGACCCAACTGTTTCATAAGCCTCAATGGACAAACAAACCTTTTTTTTTTGGCCTAACTGCTAAATTGATTCTTCTTAAGTATATTTTAATATACTTAAGAAGAATCAATTAAAAAAGTATACATATTTAGAATGGAAACGACTTGGTCAATTCATCTGTGAGGCCAAATTTGGGCCAAAATGCCCATCGTTAAACCTAACCAAAATATTTTGGGGCCAAAATTTTTTTTTTTTTATTAATTTTTTAAAACTAGATAAAAATATCTAGGAGCCATTTTCTTATTTTTTTTAATTTTGACCAACTTTGAGAAATTGGCACCAAAAATGGTAAAAAAATGCTTATTTTTCAACAAAAAAAACCAGATTTTCGCCCAAATTTCAAATATTTTTGGTAAAGTTGGTCAAAATTCAAGCAGCATGTCAGCCAATGCTGTGGCAGCATGTAGACCTAGCTAATGGTAGAGTGAAGAAGATTAATGAAACAGTGCAATGGCTCGCTACAAATAGATTGTCTCAACTCAGGGATATCAGTCTGGCTGGCTGGCCCAAATTCTCAGATGACGCACTCAAGGTTGGTCTTAACCCAGGAATTATGGAAACTTTTGGGCTTCATAAGGTCAAAAAAAAATTGTTTGTTTGTCCACGTCCGACCGACCGTGAATGTGCTAGTAAAACAGTGGTTAGTATAAATTTTAAGAAAGAAAATGTAAAGAAAATGAACAGTATAACATGCAGAACCATCTCAAGAGTTAAACCAGTCAAGTGCTGTGTGTTTTGACTTATTTACCAGTCTTCAAATTGTCAGTTTCAAGTGCAATATCTGTAAAAAAAAAAAAAAAAATCCAACCTACCGACCCAACTGTTTCATAAGCCTCAATGGACAAACAAACCTTTTTTTTTTGGCCTAACTGCTAAATTGATTCTTCTTAAGTATATTTTAATATACTTAAGAAGAATCAATTAAAAAAGTATACATATTTAGAATGGAAACGACTTGGTCAATTCATCTGTGAGGCCAAATTTGGGCCAAAATGCCCATCGTTAAACCTAACCAAAATATTTTGGGGCCAAAATTTTTTTTTTATTAATTTTTTTAAAAACTAGATAAAAATATCTAGGAGCCATTTTCTTATTTTTTTTGAATTTTGACCAACTTTGAGAAATTGGCACCAAAAATGGTAAAAAAATGCTTATTTTTCAACAAAAAAACCAGATTTTCGCCCAAATTTCAAATATTTTTGGTAAAGTTGGTCAAAATTCAAGCAGCATGTCAGCCAATGCTGTGGCAGCATGTAGACCTAGCTAACGGTAGAGTGAAGAAGATTAACGAAACTGTGCAATGGCTCGCTATAAATAGATTGTCTCAACTCAGGGATATCAGTCTGGCTGGCGGCCCCAAATTCTCAGATGAAGCACTCAAGGTGTGTAGATGTAGATCAAATCGTCGGGTTCATCACATAGTGACTTATCATGATTTTTGGTCATTTTTGCAATTTTTGTTATAGGTTTTAAATGTCGTTCTCTTCAATGATGCCAAATTCCAAGCTGAAAATTAAGTAATCAACTAGTAATTAACTTGTGATTAAATAAGGTGCTTGGGAACAGTTTTTTCATACAATGAATTCTTAATTAGTGCAACAACACAAGCTTCAACAAATCAATATTTTTTCAAACTCGTTTTTCTTCGAAATGCACTTTTCAATTTTCCTTACGATTCCTAACGAAATGTGGCATATTGGTGAGGGGGAAAACCACAAGATTCATGCTCTATGAACAAAGATAATATTTGGCAAGGTCCTTCAGTAGTTTTTTATTTATATTTATAACATTCGGCCGAAGCCAGGCTAATCCCAATAGTGCTCAGAGGCTACTAAATTTAAGGGACGCCATCCGGATATGACGGGACAGGGATATGGGAAGAGGTCCGATTTTAGATGCAGGATGAAAACCGGAGCACCCGGAGAAAAACCTGCGAGGACGAGCATGGATCGGCAACCAAACTCACATGTGGTGCCGCAGGGAATTGAACCCGGGCCACAGTGGTGAGAAGCGAGTGAGAAGACCACTACACTAACCCGCCCTCCCAATGCTGACCAGGCTGCATAGCATCGCGTGACCTAGTTCTTTTTACGTGATAATTTGGAGTGGCAGTAGGGCAGTACTGAAGGATCTTGCTGAATACTATATCTGAATTAGAGAGGGAATGTTTTGAAAATTCCTTTAAAAAGGGATGGGGCAAGTAACTGAGAAATTGTAAAGAGAAATGTATAAATTGGGATTAAAAAGTGTTTTTAACATTTCCATAGAGAAGAATTGACCAGCAATTATGCATGATTTATTAATTGGCATGACTCCAGTCCATGGCGAACAATCCAAAAGACTCCTTCGGTGTGCAAAGACAAGACATAGAGCCTCAGGCAGGGATAGCCAAGAAATCAAAAGTCACAAAAGCTCCGCAAAAACAACACAGAAAAACAGATCACACCAAAGGAGACAGAATTTCCCTACTGAAGTCGGGTAAACTTCATATAAGAAACAGTCTATAAAAAATCAATTCCAGCTGAGATTTTTGAAGTTCTCTTTGGAATTTGTAAAAAACCAAATTTAAACTGAAAAGGTTCTTGAGGAAGTTGATTTTTAAAAAAAGCTGGTAATCGATTGAAAACAGTGAATTTGAAACCATCAGTGTGGGCACAGGTGTGGCTGAATTTTAAATTCTTGGTGTGGTGACCTATACACAACTGATCCAGATTGAAGAAGAATTATAATCAACATCTGCTGTCACACTGTAAAGAGTGCGATACATGTACCAACATGTGTCTTCCTTGCAAGTAATTAATCAGAGCATACACCATGGGAAATAATTGCTGATTAACAATGTGCCTAATTAGTTGAATTCCTAAATGTATTCTAATTACGGACTAATACGCCATGCATTCAGTATAAACAACTAATTTCAGGAAAAACAAAAGTTTTTTGTTTAAATTTAGAAGGGTGGTGCTCACTCAAAAAGGCGCGTCCATTACACTGATAAGATTGACCTTATTCAGTGTTGCCAGTCTTCAGGAAATTTCCTGATTTCAGGAAATTTTACGTGGATGATCCTGTACAGATGTATAGGCAAAGTACTTTTTTCAGGAAATTTTTTGCCATTGCCATTTCAGGATTTTTTGACAACACTGACTGGCATCTCTGCTTGCTCCATTTGAACTTTAGGTTGCAATAAACATGTGACCAGTTTCATAATGCAATGTCATCATGACGATGCAGGTTGTTTTGTTTGTTTGATGGGAATCCATTGATCAATGAATTCCCATAAACAGTTGTTATTAACAATCTAGATGAACCTAATACAACATGATGATGTAGAATCAACCAACAATTTTCTAGTGTTACAGGTGTTTCAAAAATCACGATGTGCGATGTTTTTTTAAAATTTGTTTTAGGATTTATGGTAATAATTCCTCAAATCACACATTGATTGCTGAATATATAAAAATTAAGGCCAGAATCGACACATCTTCTGTCGGAATCCTGTCGACAAACTGAATTATGTCAATATGTCGACAGAACTTCTTCCATGGTAACATAAAAGTTTCATGCTCAGGAAATGGCCAGGTAAAACTTAGTAAGGCGAGCTCATTTCCACTCAAAATATTGGCCCTTTCCGATGTATTTTCAACAAAATACAGTGCCAAATCTTATCGTTTACCTGATATTATGCCAACTTTTCTTGTTATTTACCTTCAGGAGTCCTACTTTTGGCAGTATTTTGCCTTGTTTTCTGGTGTAGGTGTACACTTGATCGCTATGAAGACAGCCATCTTGAATTTTGCCAATGGTGTTTCTAGATATTTTTAGGAAATTATTTACAATTTTCCTAAAATCATGAAAAAAAACCAGTCCTGGGAAATTTCGGAACCCAAATGTATGTCGACACATTGCCAACGCCGAGATACGAAATATGTCGCCATCAAAAAATGGTGCAGACGCCGGCCCTAGGAAAAATCTCCTATGTACTTGTAATCTTGTAATGCCTTTGTAATCTTTCGGATAATATCTATGGTTATTAGACAAACAAAATATATTGTCTTTTACAGGCAGTGATGGAAAATTGTGCTAATCTGGAGAGAATCAACCTAACTAAATGCATCAACCTTTCAGCAGAAGCAGTGAAGACACTAGCAGAAACATGCACCAGACTCAATGCTATTGACCTGTCTTTGTTGGTTTGTATTGTTTTTAACAAACCGTAAAAACTTGATAGTTAGCATATGTGATGCGATCAAGCAAAATCAGTCGCAACTTGGAAATATCAAATTTTCAGTTTCTTATAGTATAGTAAAAAGTATTTACAAAGCTGGATTTTGCAGAAAACCTCATTGAAATTGAACAACCAGTTCCAAAGATATGAGCAATTAAAGAGTTTTTAAAACAGCAGGAAACAAAAGGACATATATTCTTTGTTGGGCTATATCTCAAAGTATTTTTCTGAGTTCCGACTGATTTTGTGCTTACTATCGACTTCCAACTGAAAACAACAGGAAACAAAAGGAAATATATTCTTTGTTTGGCTATATCTCAAAGTATTTTTCTGAGTTCCGACTGATTTTGTGCTTACTATCGAGTTCTGACTGATTTTTTGCTTACTATTGAGTGCTTTTGAAAACATGAATTTGTACCAAAGTCTGGTGCTTTACCAACTGAGCTAATGGGGTTGAGACACAAATTTGCAGGTTTACTTGTTCATATATAACTGTGTGTATTGATGATTTGCTCATTTGCTTCACTTTTGTGGATGAGGCTCTTCATGTTTGCATGTTTTAAAAGTGCTCGATAGTAAGCACATGCTAACTGTCAAGTTTTTACGAGGGGGTATCAAAAAGTTTTAGAAATCGCCCAGAAGTGAAAGAGCTATATCAATGAAATTTTGTCAGTGCAATCACTGGTCCTTATGTACACTATGGACTCATCACAAAATGGTCTCATCAGAATGTTTACTTTTTTACAGGCGCTAGATGTCAGTACCTGCCTATGTAACCGCATAACCAGCAAAATAGAGAAAATTGAGGCATGTAGCATGATTAAGTTCCATTTTAAGGCTTACAGTGCCCAAAAAATCTGTGATGAAATAAAAATTCATTTTCCAAAAAGCAAGAGTGACAATATCGCAATCACCACCGAAGATAACTTTTATCTCATCATCGATTTTCTAGGCACTGCAACCCTTCAAATGCAGGATCTTAATAACGCTGCTTGCCTCAATTTTCTTAATCTTGCAGTTTATGCACAGTAACTGGGACAGCAGGTTATTAGCATCTAGCGTCGCCTGTAGAAAAAGTAAACATACTTATGAGGCCATTTTTGCACCATAGTGTACATAAGGACCAGTGATTGCACTGACAAAATTTCATTGATATAGCTCTTTCACTTCTGGGCGATTTCTAAAACTTTTTGATACCCCCTCGTACATCTTTCATGTCATGAAATTCAACTTGGCATTTGAACAATGTATGTTTGTGAAATTAGAATAGAAAACAGCAACCATGCTTTTATGCCTCCACCGCGAGGCATACTGTTTTTGCAATGTCCGTCCTTCCGAACTTCCGTCCGGATGCTGTATCTCGGGCATGGATGGGCGGATTGAAAATTGAAAGATTGAAAAATGGTAAACTTTGGACTCTAGATTAATGGAATGTAAATCGATGTTTATATCATCATTATTATTGCAGGATGGTAGTGATGTTATGTCACCAGCTAATCTCAAGGATCTGTTGGATGCCTGCGGGGACAGATTAGAACATCTAGTCATGACACAGTGTATGCTGAGGGCGTGTCCAACCATCTTGAAAGCAATAACAGTAAGGCACATACAATACAGTCATATTGCAAATCGTCATTGGGCGGGAAAAACCTCATATGTACTTTCGGCCCTTCAACATGGATAAAGCCTTGTAGGTGTAGACTTTATATTGAAGAGGTTGCTTCATCCACGTTCAAGGGCCAAAAGTACATGTAGGAAACACCTCATTTTTACTTTTGGCCCTTGAACATGGATAAAGCCTTGTAGGTGTAGACTTTATATTGAATGGTTTGCTTCATCCATGTTCAAGGGCAAAAAGTACTGAGGTTTTTCCCGCCCAGTGTCGAAATGTTAATTTTGTCAAACTTCACTAACTTGACAGTTTCGAATGTCTTGGCCAACATTTTTCCCTCAGAGTATTGAACTGTGATCCAACCTCTTTCCTGACGAACGTAACTTTCAAAGTGACTTGTATGACCCAATCATCACGACTAGTACTATGCCCTCTACAGGCTGAAGTTTGTCAGGAAAGAGGTTGGGTCACAGTTCAACGCTCTGAGGAAGAACTTCAGCCAAGTCATTCAAAACTGTCAAGTTAAGTTGGGTTTTGCCTAATGAAAAGTTGCAATTTGATTTTCTGCAAACTTAATGAATATGTTTATGGACAGTCATGTTATTGCTGTATCTTAATTTAAGCATGCCAGTTTGAAATGTTCATGTGTGATGATGATGAGACCATGATTAGTGGGTAAGCAGTCAAGTTGGCTGAATTGGTAAGATGTTATGCTGGTTTCATACTTTCTGCCGCATGCCGCTGAGTGGCGTGAAGCTTCATCATGCCGCTTGCGCTTGTCTGCAAGTGGAGCGGCATACCGCTGAGCGATAGCAGCATGACTCTGAAAGCTACTGTTGCCGCTCAGCACAGCTCCAAAATCGTATTTTGTTCTTATACGTCAGAGCAGCACCGCTCAGAGTTGACTTTAATCCAACTCCCAGCAATGTTGCCGCTTGGGCAAAGCGGTGAAGTGATGGATATATCGGCTTACCACTGGTCACGGCTAGCGTTTTTGGTGTGACTGCGCAGTGCAGCAAAATCATCTTCAAAGCGGCAAGCGGCAGGAAAGTATGAAACCAGCATTAGACTCAACAAGATCAAGTCTCCCATTCTCTGTTTTGTTCTTGCAACATAATTGAGCTATCTTGAAATTCCCCTGGGTAGGGAACAAACTGCTTATTGTCTCATTTCCTCGGTTACTGGTATGAGAACTAGAAGATCTGATCCTGGCTGTGATGGTATATTGTGGAATGAATAGGGTGTGTGCTTGGTAGCTGCAAGTCTCTGATAATTGCTAAATGGTTTATGGTGTATGTTATGTGGGACCTGTTTCACTAAAACTTGGAAGCTGTACTTGTGTTATTGAAGATTGATTGTAAGCCTTATGCAATAAGTCAATGTTACTTTTATGAGTAGCTATGATGAAATTGAGAACAAATATCATATTAATATGCTCTCAAAGGAGAAGCCTTAATTTTACAATTAAGCATTTTCAGTATCTGAACAAGTTTGGATTCATAATCATAGGTCTGTATGCACAAAACAAGTAAGACCATGTATAACTTTAGACCAGACATAACTATGGAGGTTAGATTTAGGGAGGGCTCCTTTATCTTTTCTTTTCCCCCTCTCAAAAAATAAAGCGCAGCCATCTAATATTAAGCTCTACAAGATCTACAATATTATAGAATAAGGATATGAAAATATTAATCTCCATAGCTAGACCAGATCTAATGTTAGACCAGGTCTAACTTGTTTTGTGCATATGGGCCTTCTGCAGTTCAAGATTCATTTCTCCAAACATTAAACAGGTGGGTAGGATTGGGGTCATATTGGTGTCAAAATGTCTGTCTTAAGGGATCTGGAATGAGCATTTTGAGCGTTTCGACAGTATTTTTTGTGGGACATGAGAGCACATCAGACATCAAATTGCATTCTGAATACGAAGAATGTCTTTCTGATATCAAATAATTTTCATTTTTTGAAATTCACGATATAATACAAATTTTATGACAAATTATTGAAATTTGATATTTTTCACATTTTTGTTATATAACAGTCCTCGAAGTAAATTTTATAAATCTAATGATATATTCTTAAAGTGTATGTAGCTGGGAGGAAAAGCCGACGATCAATTGAAAATTTTGACCTTTCATATGGAAGATATCGAATTGCATTCTGAATACGAAGAATGTCTTTCTGATATCAAATAATTTTCATTTTTGAAATTCACGATATAATACAAATTTTATGACAAATTATTGAAATTTGATATTTTTCACATTTTTGTTATATAACAGTCCTCAAAGTAAATTTTATAAATCTAATGATATATTCTTAAAGTGTATGTAGCTGGGAGGAAAAGCAGACGATCAATTGAAAATTTTGACCTTTCATATTGAAGATATAAATTTTTAATCATTTGCCATAAAATGTGTATTACGTTGCGAATTTCAAAAAATCAAAATTATTTGATATCATCGGGACATTCTTCGTATTCAGAATTCAGATTCGATATGTCTGATGTGCTCTAATGTCCCACAATAAATACTGTCCAAACGTTCATACCCCATCCCTTAAGCCACACACAATATTTGATAATAATGTGTATATTTTATGATTACAGACCACCTGCAAGAATCTGAAGACTTTAGATTTGTCCAATTGTAGATTCTCAACAGACTTTTTAGGATTACCAATAGAGGAGTTACAAGCTGGTTGTCCTAATCTCAGGGTACTAAGGTTAGCAGGGTGTAAAGTCAGGACGCCGCAAGCTACATCCAAAGCTAAGGTATGTTTATGTTAACTTTCTCGTCGCGGGTGTTGACTGCAGACGACAATTTTCAAAAATTTCAGAAGTGTACATTTTGATGATCATTTGTGACCATCCACCACGAAGTGGTAGTAAAGTCGGCTCTAGATCATTTTCTTTTTATTGCAGATTTTGAAAGAATGTACTTTCAGCTTTAAATTGACACCTCAACCAGCTTCCTCGGACATCTGGAAGTGAAGTTATGGTTCGTCAAAGGTCAAATTCCTACATAGAAATCCATATACTGTTTTGATTGTATCTCAAAATGGAAAATGCCGACTTTACAACCAGTTTGTGGTGGATGGGCACATTTATGGAATCAGCATGAAAAATGCATTAAAATGAGTAAATCAATCCAGAATGCCAAACATGTGCTGTGCACTTCAAAAATCAGTGCATCTGCGGTGTAATAGTAATTTTCTTAACTCTCTCCACTGGGGTGTCGACTACTGACGACAAGTTGCAATTTTTGTTTTTTTAAATCAAAAATTTTAGAAAAAAATGCATTAAAATGAGTACAAGTATTGGTGCAGTGGTTCTTGATATAGCTCTTGATATTTAGAGAAAATATCTCAAAACTTGGGACTTTTCATGGTGTACTTGCTGTAGATTTTTCTCTATACTCTAAACAACTTCCGTCCAGTGCGTCTGCATTGTTTACTTCGCTTTAGCTGCCCTCGCGAAGTAAACCATGCAGACGACACAGATGCATCGTTGTTAAACGGTGAAGAATAACGGTGACTGAATCCCTAAATGTAGGCCTAATTTCTATTCATAACTGTGAATTCACACTGGTCATTAATTTTATCTTCGTTCAGGTTGAATCTCCCGGATTTGTCCATCTCACAGAACTGAGTCTAGCTGTGAGCACGGACACTACCATTAACGTAAGCATAGGAATCGGCGATCAGTTCCTGATGAGAATTATGAAGAATTCACGCAACCTCAAGCTGCTGGATCTGAGAGGTTTGACACATATATCTGCTAAAGGGGTACAGGTATGTAGGCTAGCCATTGGGCTATTCCATGTCAAATCCACACTCCCCTTGTGGAAGATTTTGGAAATATCTTCTGGTGAACATCCAGTTTGTGCACTCAATTTCTGTAAAATATTTTTTTTAGTTGAAAAAGTGTTTTGTACCGGTTGAACCAGTCCAAACCTGATGAACCAGTCCAAAATGTTGTGATTATTATATTACATGCAGGTAAATAGCACTTGAGATCTTTTCAACAATAGAGCTGCCCACCACCTAGATGAAAAGAATTTCACCCGCTATTTTTACCTCCCTGTTATATTATTCAGTACGTGGGGTTTTTTTACCTCAAAAATGAAAGGTTCCTCTCTTTCTTTGTTATAAATGCATCACTAAATTAATTTCCTATTTCCTATGCTTACAAGGTCTTCATTTTAATGAGCAAAATATCTTAATTAGATCAGTAATTAGTTGTTTTTTGATTTAATGTTTCCTGTTTTTAAGTTTCAATAGTGAAGACCCACAGTGTGTACGGGCACTTTGATGTTCATTATACATACGGAAGTGTGTCTTGTGTAAGAGACTGACTTGTGGAAGAGGTGATGCATATTTTGTTGCTCTCTAAAAAAAATCTGACTGACAAAAAATGACGAGCATTTGATCATTTCTTTCCATTAGTATCATATTGTGAAAAACCAAGTAGCTGAGGTGTTAGCTCAATATGCTAGGAAAGTATTTAAACCGATGACCCCATGTTCACATTGGCTAAATAAGCTGTATTTTCACTCAAACGGGTACCCTGATTCATGACATTTCCTGTCTGCCAATTTGTCCTCCTAGCTTACTGAATAATACCGCTCACTGAGGAGTGTTAGATATTGTTGTATATGTTGCCAATGCAAAATTTGTAAGTGCCGAAAAATTTACAAACATTTGCACTTTCCTTTTCCATAACTGTCTTTTTGTGAAGTACCAAATAGCGAAAGTGTTAGTTAAATACCGTGGGAATATTTCTTGTGATGACCCATGTTGATTTTAGTTGTATTTTCTCTCAAAACGGTACCGTGATTCATGACATTTCTTGTCCACCAATTTGACCCCCTAGCTTACTGGAACTTTTCCGATCTGTATTTGAAATTGTCAATTAGGCCAGTACTAGGGCCAGAGCCAAAAATGGTCATCACTCAACCTAAAATTTAGAAATTGTCACAGGAGTGAATTTCTCCTCTGGTTTAATAGACTACTAACCAAAGATTATGAATTGGCAAAAAAACAGTAAAATTTGCCCGTCAATTTCGGACTGCAAGCAATTAAATACACATGTAGCGCCCTCTTGGTGTGGCGGGACGGAATTGCTAAATTTGATGTTACTACATATTTAAAAAAGATAGGATTTTTTTGTTTATGGTATTATAAAGGTCTTCTGTATAGACAATTTCAGCACTAAAAAAAATATCAGTGGACTTTGCAAAAATAAAGAAATAAATTAAAATATGTGTAAAATTCCGTCCCGCCACATTTTGAGGTGATTTTTTACGTTCGGAAGGGACGAAAAAAAAATTTTAGTCAAAACTTTCCAAAATATCAACTATTATGGTAATAAACATTCCTGAGTACACAAAAATTGGATTAATCAACTTTGCTAGACTCAGAGCCATTTTAACTTCTTCTTTTTCAGGCCTTTTTTGGTAGGATGCCAGCAATAAGGCTATTTTCAGGGTCTGTGGTGTAAAACATGGCCCTGCCACATTTTGAGATGATATTTTTAAGTTCAGGAAGGGATGAAAATTTTCTTTCTCAGTTTATATTTTGCAATAATTTTTCATTGGAAGTGAAAGAAAAGACAATTTTGTCAGTTTTAAAGTGAATCAATTGCTTTTTTTCTTGATTTTGACATGGTGGACAAAATTCCGTCCCGCCACATTCCGTCCCCGCCACAATGACATGATTTAAAAAAAATAATGAGCGTACTATAAAGAGGGGGGTGAATTTTATAATTCCTTCCATAACAAAAGAAGGATAGTTGAAGTTAATACCAATGTTAGAAACAAATGTTTTATCCCAGTACTTTTGATAAAAATTCAACAAATGTACTGTGTTCACAAATACATGAAGTTTATCATTCCGTCCCGCCACATCGATGAATTTGTGTTACCGTGGCAACATGTTGATTCTTTGGACTATTTTTCTTGCGTGTGAATGTAGTCTGTAACTTACTTGTTTATATTAAGAACATGAAGAATCCATAAAATAAACAGTCACAGAGCTACAATTTATAAGGTCTATCAAAATTCCGTCCCGCTACAAACGGGAATTTTGGCTCTGGCCCAGTATTATTTTGCATACTGAAGTAAACATGCCATATAGCAAGCATAACACGTGGGTTACCAGTGTGTGATTTTGTAAGATTAGGGTTATAGTAAATTGCTGCAAACCTTTGACGAGAGCGTACTTTGAGACCGACCGGTATGGCTGCGGAATTAAAAATGTGTATGATGCGAAAGGCTGCGATCACATAGAAGTATACGGTATTCGCTATACGAAATACGCTCATACGATCAGGCTGAGTTCACATAGGAGTATACTATGTGAACGCCTGATCGAATGAGCGTATTTCGTATAGCGAATACCGTATACTTCTATGTGATCGCAGCCTAAAGCACACATGCTACACTTTGGAGGCGCCATGTTAACATCGCGGAAGTACGCTCTTGTCAAAGGTTTTCAGCAAAATCCTATAGTGAGCATGATGATGTGGACAGTAGTTTGTGCGCAAGTCTCATGGGTATGTATGTCAAGGTGGCAGAAAGAAGGCCCCAGCACGGCAGTCGTGTTGAGGGGGGCTAGGTATGCTAGGAGGTGCTTTGGGTCATAGTGGGGTTACAAATTGTTTGTTATGGCATGAGCTGGGGATCAGAGGCACCATGTGGGCCTTCAGTGTTGGAGGTGCCCCGCCCTGCTGAATGGAGGGAGTCACCCAAGTAATATTTTGTAGTATACAGTGATGTGGAATGTCAGATTCTGACTGTATTATGAGCTCCAAGATTTAAATTGGGATGACTTCTAGGGTATTGTTCTGATTTAAGGGGGTACTACACCCCTGGCCAATTTCATGCCTATTTTTCCATTTTTCTCAAAAATTATAGCACATTGGTGACAAGTAAGTAACTACTGCACTGGAAATTTTATTTCAGCACAGACAACAGTTGTGGAGTTACAGTGAAAAATAAGGGGAAACCAATATTTGATCAATAAATCAATAACTACTTACTTTGAGTTGCTGAATACAGTAGTTATAGTCCTTGCCCCTCTAATATACATATCTTACTTGTCACCAATGTGCTATAATTTTTAAGAAAAATACAAAAATAGGCACAAAATTGGCCAGGGGTGTATTATCCCCTTAATACAACTGATTGAGTGATTGTGCATTTTTATTATATAACAATATGTTATTCTTTGATTTTCTTTATAACAGAGCTTGACAATAGATCACTTGGAACGTCTGTACATCTCGCAGTGTTCACTATCAAAATATGAAGGAATTGAAATAGTTGTGCAGAAGGTAATCATGATTTTCTTATTTCATTTGTGTGTTTGGTTTTGTTGACATTGAATGGTGGTGGGTGCCTCGGTTCCTGCCAGCAAACGAAGGGTACACAATCACATGTGACTTTTCACATTTAAACTGTGGATCTGCCTGCAAATGAGCACTGTCCTTAGATTATGGATGTCTGCAGTAGGTCGCAATTGCATGCCTAAAGCATTTTAGATATACGTACGCTATTGTATGTTAAAAACAAAGACAACGGTTTGTGGGTATATTGCATACAGTGTATGATACGCAGCTATACACGCACAAAATCTTGCCTATACAGCAGTATGTGGTGCTCAGGTGAGAAACTGTACACATCATGAAATCATGAGGACATAATATAATTAAAGACAGCGATAAAAAGAATATACCCCGTTTGATGTCACTGTCAATTACGATCCTTGATTGGTTAGCACAGGTTAATAGCGCGTAAAAGGAAGACCGATCTATCTGGTGGTGATCGGAGAAAAGGAATAGCAGCAAATGGTGAAAATTACGTACTTTTACAAGGCAAAAAGCAGCTTTTCTAGGCATTGTTGACATGGTGTCTTCGCGAAAGAAAGTTTCCTACTATAAATACCTAACTTTTGAGATGGTTTGTATGTTTGAAGGTGCAAAATTAACAATAAGGCGCCCGGTTATACCGCAAGTCATCACGACACATGTAAACAAACCGTGCTCGAGTTTGATTGACAGATGACGTCAGACGCAATAAATTCTTTTTATCTCTGTCTTTAATTATAGTGTGCCTGTGGATTATTCTGCCATACTCCCAGCAAACTTTGATTCATAGGGTGGTGCTTGTTGCTTAGCCTATCTCTGCCTGTAATTCATTTTGCCGATAACATGCACTAAAGGTACATACTTTCAAGAGTAATGCCCAAGCCAAATTGATATCATTGTTTGTTTTCTATGTTTGCCGATAAATGCTGGAGGATCACAATTTTTGTCGCCAAGCATGACAATCCATCATGGCCGATTACCATATTGTTATGCACAAGCCTATTGGGCTATGTCAGTTGAAATCCATACACCCCCTATGGAAGACATGTCTTTATAATCTCCCACACAAGGGGTGTACATTTCAAATGGAGTCACCCATTCAGGTAACCCCATTTGAAATTCGCACTCACTGCATGGATCCATAGAGGGTGTATGTATGGGTTTCAACTTCATAGCCCTTTCTGGGTCCAGACTCTTTTTTATTAGTATTTCGTTGTTGGGCAGGAAAGACCTCTTCTGTGTCATTGGCCCCTGAACATGTTTAAAGCAGCAAAACCTCCTATGTAACCTCTTAGTAGGTTTTTTTTAAACATGTTCAAGGGCCACAAGTATGGTGCTTGTTGGTTAGCACTAGGTTTGTTTTAAACATGTTCAAGGGCCACAAGTACATAGTAGGCTTTTCCTGCCCAACAACAAAATTTATTATTCTCCTTGGACAAAACTGATATAAATATTCCGCATGTATTCTTTCAGTGGCGACATAGCCTGGTAGAGTTGGACTTATCTTGGAATGTCTTCCCTGCCATGTCACTGGATGTAGCGATGAAGAAACTGAGCTCAGGGCCAAGTCAGTCAGTCCTGCAGACACTTAATTTGAGTGGGACATCAATAACAGCAGATAGGGTCAGGTAAGAAGTCATGCTATTTTTCTATTTTGATAATCTATGGATAGAGCTCAAAAGGAACTCTCTTCAAGTCCCAGTAATATAGTCCACACTACTAAACGTCAATGTGATCCTTGGATGAGGGTACCTAAAAATAGAGGTACTTAGGATTTTGGGATCATAGGTCATCTAAGGTGAAAAATTGAAAGGTGTGTAGCCAGCTTTCAGTGTCAGAGGGGGCAAATAAACAAATTTGGGAGCACCATTTTGAGCTGGTATTATCGGTGAAATATATACATGTACCATGTTTTTAGAGATAAAGTCCTTGAGTTTCCAAAAAAGGGCTTTATTGGGATAATGGGCATGTGTTGCGTGCAAAAATTTAGTATTTTACAATATTTTGGCCTATGATCGCCCCATTTCTCTTTCATTTTTTTCATGGGAAGGGGGGCACCTTGCCTCATCTGCACATTATAAATTGCTCTTATTATTATCAGTACCGTATTATAATAGAAGCAAACATGCAAGTCCCATTAGATCTTGTTACTGACTAACATACCTGCTCAGCGTGTCACATTTGCATATGGATGCACCGTATCATGTTAGTAAGGATATTAGCATACATGGTTCTGCACGACAACTCGCACAGCAACGATTGTTTCTTAACAATCATGGCATTTCAATAACAGGCTACAAACCGGAGGGCCTGCATTGAAACACAGATTCAACTAAGATTTGCCAAATAAGAGGGCAAATGTGGTATATTTTCTGAACAAACTTTGCAGCGAAAAGTTTGTTTCAGTGGTGTCAGCAGAGTTGGGTTGGTGCAGAGGGTGACCGTGCTGGTTGACCTCTCAAGCTTTATTGGAGAATTTAGACCTACTTTATAGCGAGGATTATCGTGTAGAATGATTTGAGTAAAAGTGTCCCAGCCAAGAATTACGCCTGTGAATATTTTTTCTCGTTATGTGAGATTATATGTACGGTATGATAAGATTGTTATTAGGTTCAGTTTAGGGAGTGATATGGATTACATCCAGTTACGGAGTCCGTATCAGGCTCGGGCGATTATATGCAGACTCCTCGACTAGATCTAATCCGTACCACCCCAAACCTCACCTAATAACTAATATTATATCTTCAAATGAGCACAACATACAAGCAGATATAGCCAAAATAATAAATTCTCGATCATGAGAGCCAACTTGGGAACGCACAGTTATTTGCGCCGAGCGTACTATGCAAAGACCGGCGCTTACGGGCGCAAACACAGCTTTTGAGAATTGACCAATCACACGGTCATTGCTAGGCAAGGTCAAGGTTCGTTCTTGCAGGTCGCGCGATCGTGTTATTCTATGAAAAATACGCGGACGCAGAAGGTACATCCTCTCATGATCGAGAATTTATTATTTTGGCTATAGTATGGCCATTGGTGATATATTTGATTTGGGGTATAGAGAAAAGGCTACAGCAAGTGAATTTGAGAAGTTAATGCTCTGTATGCTAGCCATAGGCTACAATAAAAAGGCCCAAGTTTTGAGATATTTTCTCTAAATATCAAGAAATATCTCAAGAAACGCTGCACAAATACTAGGCTTGTTAGTACTCATTTTAAGGCATTAGTCATGCTGATTCCAAATATGGTCATGAAAATTTATGCTAATTTTTTGAATAAAAAATAAATAAATTGAAACTTATCGTCTGCAGTTGACACCCACGTGGAGAGAGTTTAAACACTTGTTGTATGTTCTTACCACAGATCCATTTTAGAAGGATGCCCGAACCTGGAGAGCGTGAATCTCACATCATGCAGAGGTTTACCAAGAGGCATGAAGAGACTACATGAGAAAGCCGACTTACAAGAACTCAGCGAACAACTAGGTGTCAGTCAACAAGCCAGGTGATCTACATGAGAAAGCCGACTTACAAGAACTCAGCGAACAACTAGGTGTCGGTCAACAAGCCAGGTGATCTACATGAGAAAGCCGACTTACAAGAACTCAGCCAACAACTAGGTGTCAGTCAACAAGCCAGGTGATCTACATGAGAAAGCCGACTTACAAGAACTCAGCCAACAACTAGGTGTCAGTCAACAAGCCAGGTGATCTACATGAGAAAGCCGACTTACAAGAACTCAGCCAACAACTAGGTGTCAGTCAACAAGCCAGGTGATCTACACGAGAAAGCCGACTTACAAGAACTCAGCCAACAACTAGGTGTCAGTCAACAAGCCAGGTGATCTACACGAGAAAGCCGACTTACAAGAACTCAGCCAACAACTAGGTGTCAGTCAACAAGCCAGGTGATCTATATGAGAAAGCCGACTTACAAGAACTCAGCGAACAACTAGGTGTCAGTCAACAAGCCAGGTGATCTACACGAGAAAGCCGACTTACAAGAACTCAGCGAACAACTAGGTGTCAGTCAACAAGCCAGGTGATCTACATGAGAAAGCCGACTTACAAGAACTCAGCCAACAACTAGGTGTCAGTCAACAAGCCAGGTGATCTACACGAGAAAGCCGACTTACAAGAACTCAGCCAACAACTAGGTGTCAGTCAACAAGCCAGCTGATCTACATGAGAAAGCCGACTTACAAGAACTCAGCGAACAACTAGGTGTCAGTCAACAAGCCAGGTGATCTATATGAGAAAGCCGACTTACAAGAACTCAGCCAACAACTAGGTGTCAGTCAACAAGCCAGGTGATCTACATGAGAAAGCCGACTTACAAGAACTCAGCCAACAACTAGGTGTCAGTCAACAAGCCAGGTGATCTACATGAGAAAGCCGACTTACAAGAACTCAGCCAACAACTAGGTGTCAGTCAACAAGCCAGGTGATCTACACGAGAAAGCCGACTTACAAGAACTGAGCCAACAACTAGGTGTCAGTCAACAAGCCAGGTGATCTACATGAGAAAGCTGACTTACAAGAACTCAGCCAACAACTAGGTGTCAGTCAACAAGCCAGGTGATCTACACGAGAAAGCCGACTTACAAGAACTCAGCCAACAACTGGGTGTCAGTCAACAAGCCAGGTGATCTACATGAGAAAGCCGACTTAGAAGAACTCAGCCAACAACTAGGTGTCAGTCAACAAGCCAGGTGATCTATATGAGAAAGCCGACTTACAAGAACTCAGCCAACAACTAGGTGTCAGTCAACAAGCCAGGTGATCTACATGAGAAAGCCGACTTACAAGAACTCAGCCAACAACTAGGTGTCAGTCAACAAGCCAGGTGATCTACACGAGAAAGCCGACTTACAAGAACTCAGCGAACAACTAGGTGTCAGTCAACAAGCCAGGTGATCTACATGAGAAAGCCGACTTAGAAGAACTCAGCCAACAACTAGGTGTCAGTCAACAAGCCAGGTGATCTACATGAGAAAGCCGACTTACAAGAACTCAGCCAACAACTAGGTGTCAGTCAACAAGCCAGGTGATCTACATGAGAAAGCCGACTTACAAGAACTCAGCCAACAACTAGGTGTCAGTCAACAAGCCAGGTGATCTACATGAGAAAGCCGACTTACAAGAACTCAGCGAACAACTAGGTGTCAGTCAACAAGCCAGGTGATCTACATGAGAAAGCCGACTTACAAGAACTCAGCCAACAACTAGGTGTCAGTCAACAAGCCAGGTGATCTACATGAGAAAGCCGACTTAGAAGAACTCAGCCAACAACTAGGTGTCAGTCAACAAGCCAGGTGATCTACATGAGACAAGCCGACTTACAAGAACTCAGCCAACAACTAGGTGTCAGTCAACAAGCCAGGTGATCTACATGAGAAAGCCGACTTACAAGAACTCAGCCAACAACTAGGTGTCAGTCAACAAGCCAGGTGATCTACATGAGAAAGCCGACTTACAAGAACTCAGCCAACAACTAGGTGTCAGTCAACAAGCCAGGTGATCTACATGAGAAAGCCGACTTACAAGAACTCAGCGAACAACTAGGTGTCAGTCAACAAGCCAGGTGATCTACATGAGAAAGCCGACTTACAAGAACTCAGCGAACAACTAGGTGTCAGTCAACAAGCCAGGTGATCTACATGAGAAAGCCGACTTACAAGAACTCAGCCAACAACTAGGTGTCAGTCAACAAGCCAGGTGATCTACACGAGAAAGCCGACTTACAAGAACTCAGCCAACAACTAGGTGTCAGTCAACAAGCCAGGTGATCTACATGAGAAAGCCGACTTACAAGAACTCAGCCAACAACTAGGTGTCAGTCAACAAGCCAGGTGATCTACACGAGAAAGCCGACTTACAAGAACTCAGCGAACAACTAGGTGTCAGTCAACAAGCCAGGTGATCTACATGAGAAAGCCGACTTACAAGAACTCAGCCAACAACTAGGTGTCAGTCAACAAGCCAGGTGATCTACATGAGAAAGCCGACTTACAAGAACTCAGCCAACAACTAGGTGTCAGTCAACAAGCCAGGTGATCTACATGAGAAAGCCGACTTACAAGAACTCAGCGAACAACTAGGTGTCAGTCAACAAGCCAGGTGATCTACATGAGAAAGCCGACTTACAAGAACTCAGCCAACAACTAGGTGTCGGTCAACAAGCCAGGTGATCTACACGAGAAAGCCGACTTACAAGAACTCAGCCAACAACTAGGTGTCAGTCAACAAGCCAGGTGATCTACATGAGAAAGCCGACTTACAAGAACTCAGCCAACAACTAGGTGTCAGTCAACAAGCCAGGTGATCTACACGAGAAAGCCGACTTACAAGAACTCAGCGAACAACTAGGTGTCAGTCAACAAGCCAGGTGATCTACATGAGAAAGCCGACTTAGAAGAACTCAGCCAACAACTAGGTGTCAGTCAACAAGCCAGGTGATCTACATGAGAAAGCCGACTTACAAGAACTCAGCCAACAACTAGGTGTCAGTCAACAAGCCAGGTGATCTACATGAGAAAGCCGACTTAGAAGAACTCAGCCAACAACTAGGTGTCAGTCAACAAGCCAGGTGATCTACATGAGAAAGCCGACTTACAAGAACTCAGCCAACAACTAGGTGTCAGTCAACAAGCCAGGTGATCTACATGAGAAAGCCGACTTACAAGAACTCAGCGAACAACTAGGTGTCAGTCAACAAGCCAGGTGATCTACATGAGAAAGCCGACTTACAAGAACTCAGCGAACAACTAGGTGTCAGTCAACAAGCCAGCTGATCTACATGAGAAAGCCGACTTACAAGAACTCAGCCAACAACTAGGTGTCAGTCAACAAGCCAGGTGATCTACATGAGAAAGCCGACTTACAAGAACTCAGCGAACAACTAGGTGTCAGTCAACAAGCCAGGTGATCTACATGAGAAAGCCGACTTACAAGAACTCAGCGAACAACTAGGTGTCGGTCAACAAGCCAGGTGATCTACATGAGAAAGCCGACTTAGAAGAACTCAGCGAACAACTAGGTGTCAGTCAACAAGCCAGGTGATCTACATGAGAAAGCCGACTTACAAGAACTCAGCGAACAACTAGGTGTCAGTCAACAAGCCAGGTGATCTACATGAGAAAGCCGACTTACAAGAACTCAGCCAACAACTAGGTGTCAGTCAACAAGCCAGGTGATCTACACGAGAAAGCCGACTTACAAGAACTCAGCGAACAACTAGGTGTCAGTCAACAAGCCAGGTGATCTACATGAGAAAGCCGACTTAGAAGAACTCAGCCAACAACTAGGTGTCAGTCAACAAGCCAGGTGATCTACATGAGAAAGCCGACTTACAAGAACTCAGCCAACAACTAGGTGTCAGTCAACAAGCCAGGTGATCTACATGAGAAAGCCGACTTACAAGAACTCAGCGAACAACTAGGTGTCGGTCAACAAGCCAGGTGATCTACATGAGAAAGCCGACTTAGAAGAACTCAGCGAACAACTAGGTGTCAGTCAACAAGCCAGGTGATCTACATGAGAAAGCCGACTTACAAGAACTCAGCGAACAACTAGGTGTCAGTCAACAAGCCAGGTGATCTACATGAGAAAGCCGACTTACAAGAACTCAGCCAACAACTAGGTGTCAGTCAACAAGCCAGGTGATCTACATGAGAAAGCCGACTTACAAGAACTCAGCGAACAACTAGGTGTCGGTCAACAAGCCAGGTGATCTACATGAGAAAGCCGACTTAGAAGAACTCAGCGAACAACTAGGTGTCAGTCAACAAGCCAGGTGATCTACATGAGAAAGCCGACTTACAAGAACTCAGCGAACAACTAGGTGTCAGTCAACAAGCCAGGTGATCTACATGAGAAAGCCGACATACAAGAACTCAGCGAACAACTAGGTGTCAGTCAACAAGCCAGGTGATCTACACGAGAAAGCCGACTTACAAGAACTCAGCCAACAACTAGGTGTCAGTCAACAAGCCAGGTGATCTACATGAGAAAGCCGACTTACAAGAACTCAGCGAACAACTAGGTGTCAGTCAACAAGCCAGGTGATCTACACGAGAAAGCCGACTTACAAGAACTCAGCCAACAACTAGGTGTCAGTCAACAAGCCAGGTGATCTACATGAGAAAGCCGACTTAGAAGAACTCAGCCAACAACTAGGTGTCAGTCAACAAGCCAGGTGATCTACATGAGAAAGCCGACTTACAAGAACTCAGCCAACAACTAGGTGTCAGTCAACAAGCCAGGTGATCTACATGAGAAAGCCGACTTACAAGAACTCAGCCAACAACTAGGTGTCAGTCAACAAGCCAGGTGATCTACATGAGAAAGCCGACTTACAAGAACTCAGCGAACAACTAGGTGTCAGTCAACAAGCCAGGTGATCTACATGAGAAAGCCGACTTAGAAGAACTCAGCCAACAACTAGGTGTCAGTCAACAAGCCAGGTGATCTACATGAGAAAGCCGACTTACAAGAACTCAGCGAACAACTAGGTGTCAGTCAACAAGCCAGGTGATCTACACGAGAAAGCCGACTTACAAGAACTCAGCCAACAACTAGGTGTCAGTCAACAAGCCAGGTGATCTACATGAGAAAGCCGACTTAGAAGAACTCAGCCAACAACTAGGTGTCAGTCAACAAGCCAGGTGATCTACATGAGAAAGCCGACTTACAAGAACTCAGCCAACAACTAGGTGTCAGTCAACAAGCCAGGTGATCTACATGAGAAAGCCGACTTACAAGAACTCAGCCAACAACTAGGTGTCAGTCAACAAGCCAGGTGATCTACATGAGAAAGCCGACTTACAAGAACTCAGCGAACAACTAGGTGTCAGTCAACAAGCCAGCTGATCTACATGAGAAAGCCGACTTACAAGAACTCAGCCAACAACTAGGTGTCAGTCAACAAGCCAGGTGATCTACATGAGAAAGCCGACTTACAAGAACTCAGCCAACAACTAGGTGTCAGTCAACAAGCCAGGTGATCTACATGAGAAAGCCGACTTACAAGAACTCAGCCAACAACTAGGTGTCAGTCAACAAGCCAGGTGATCTACATGAAAGCCGACTTACAAGAACTCAGCCAACTAGACAGTCAACAAGCCAGCTGATCTACAGAAAAGCTCAGCGAACAACTAGGTGTCAGTCAACAAGCCAGGTGGAGAAGCCGACTTACAAGAACTCAGCGAACAACTAGGTGTCAGTCAACAAGCCAGGTGATCTACACGAGAAAGCCGACTTACAAGAACTCAGCGAACAACTAGGTGTCAGTCAACAAGCCAGGTGATCTACACGAGAAAGCCGACTTACAAGAACTCAGCCAACAACTAGGTGTCAGTCAACAAGCCAGGTGATCTACATGAGAAAGCCGACTTACAAGAACTCAGCGAACAACTAGGTGTCAGTCAACAAGCCAGGTGATCTACATGAAAAGCCGACTTACAAGAACTCAGCGAACAACTAGGTGTCAGTCAACAAGCCAGGTGATCTACATGAGAAAGCCGACTTACAAGAACTCAGCGAACAACTAGGTGTCAGTCAACAAGCCAGGTGATCTACATGAGAAAGCCGACTTACAAGAACTCAGCCAACAACTAGGTGTCAGTCAACAAGCCAGGTGATCTACATGAGAAAGCCGACTTACAAGAACTCAGCGAACAACTAGGTGTCAGTCAACAAGCCAGGTGATCTACATGAGAAAGCCGACTTACAAGAACTCAGCGAACAACTAGGTGTCAGTCAACAAGCCAGGTGATCTACATGAGAAAGCCGACTTACAAGAACTCAGCGAACAACTAGGTGTCAGTCAACAAGCCAGGTGATCTACATGAGAAAGCCGACTTACAAGAACTCAGCGAACAACTAGGTGTCAGTCAACAAGCCAGGTGATCTACATGAGAAAGCCGACTTACAAGAACTCAGCGAACAACTAGGTGTCAGTCAACAAGCCAGGTGATCTACATGAGAAAGCCGACTTACAAGAACTCAGCGAACAACTAGGTGTCAGTCAACAAGCCAGGTGATCTACATGAGAAAGCCGACTTACAAGAACTCAGCGAACAACTAGGTGTCAGTCAACAAGCCAGGTGATCTACATGAGAAAGCCGACTTACAAGAACTCAGCCAACAACTAGGTGTCAGTCAACAAGCCAGGTGATCTACATGAGAAAGCCGACTTACAAGAACTCAGCGAACAACTAGGTGTCAGTCAACAAGCCAGGTGATCTACATGAGAAAGCCGACTTACAAGAACTCAGCGAACAACTAGGTGTCAGTCAACAAGCCAGGTGATCTACATGAGAAAGCCGACTTACAAGAACTCAGCGAACAACTAGGTGTCAGTCAACAAGCCAGGTGATCTACATGAGAAAGCCGACTTACAAGAACTCAGCGAACAACTAGGTGTCAGTCAACAAGCCAGGTGATCTACATGAGAAAGCCGACTTACAAGAACTCAGCCAACAACTAGGTGTCAGTCAACAAGCCAGGTGATCTACATGAGAAAGCCGACTTACAAGAACTCAGCGAACAACTAGGTGTCAGTCAACAAGCCAGGTGATCTACATGAGAAAGCCGACTTACAAGAACTCAGCCAACAACTAGGTGTCAGTCAACAAGCCAGGTGATCTACATGAGAAAGCCGACTTACAAGAACTCAGCCAACAACTAGGTGTCAGTCAACAAGCCAGGTGATCTACATGAGAAAGCCGACTTACAAGAACTCAGCCAACAACTAGGTGTCAGTCAACAAGCCAGGTGATCTACATGAGAAAGCCGACTTACAAGAACTCAGCCAACAACTAGGTGTCAGTCAACAAGCCAGGTGATCTACATGAGAAAGCCGACTTACAAGAACTCAGCCAACAACTAGGTGTCAGTCAACAAGCCAGGTGATCTACATGAGAAAGCCGACTTACAAGAACTCAGCCAACAACTAGGTGTCAGTCAACAAGCCAGGTGATCTACATGAGAAAGCCGACTTACAAGAACTCAGCCAACAACTAGGTGTCAGTCAACAAGCCAGGTGATCTACATGAGAAAAAGCCGACTTACAAGAACTCAGCCAACAACTAGGTGTCAGTCAACAAGCCAGGTGATCTACATGAGAAAGCCGACTTACAAGAACTCAGCCAACAACTAGGTGTCAGTCAACAAGCCAGGTGATCTACATGAGAAAGCCGACTTACAAGAACTCAGCCAACAACTAGGTGTCAGTCAACAAGCCAGGTGATCTACATGAGAAAGCCGACTTACAAGAACTCAGCCAACAACTAGGTGTCAGTCAACAAGCCAGGTGATCTACATGAGAAAGCCGACTTACAAGAACTCAGCCAACAACTAGGTGTCAGTCAACAAGCCAGGTGATCTACATGAGAAAGCCGACTTACAAGAACTCAGCCAACAACTAGGTGTCAGTCAACAAGCCAGGTGATCTACATGAGAAAGCCGACTTACAAGAACTCAGCCAACAACTAGGTGTCAGTCAACAAGCCAGGTGATCTACATGAGAAAGCCGACTTACAAGAACTCAGCCAACAACTAGGTGTCAGTCAACAAGCCAGGTGATCTACATGAGAAAGCCGACTTACAAGAACTCAGCCAACAACTAGGTGTCAGTCAACAAGCCAGGTGATCTACATGAGAAAGCCGACTTACAAGAACTCAGCCAACAACTAGGTGTCAGTCAACAAGCCAGGTGATCTACATGAGAAAGCCGACTTACAAGAACTCAGCCAACAACTAGGTGTCAGTCAACAAGCCAGGTGATCTACATGAGAAAGCCGACTTACAAGAACTCAGCCAACAACTAGGTGTCAGTCAACAAGCCAGGTGATCTACATGAGAAAGCCGACTTACAAGAACTCAGCCAACAACTAGGTGTCAGTCAACAAGCCAGGTGATCTACATGAGAAAGCCGACTTACAAGAACTCAGCGAACAACTAGGTGTCAGTCAACAAGCCAGCTGATCTACATGAGAAAGCCGACTTACAAGAACTCAGCGAACAACTAGGTGTCAGTCAACAAGCCAGGTGATCTACATGAGAAAGCCGACTTACAAGAACTCAGCGAACAACTAGGTGTCAGTCAACAAGCCAGGTGATCTACATGAGAAAGCCGACTTACAAGAACTCAGCCAACAACTAGGTGTCAGTCAACAAGCCAGGTGATCTACATGAGAAAGCCGACTTACAAGAACTCAGCCAACAACTAGGTGTCAGTCAACAAGCCAGGTGATCTACATGAGAAAGCCGACTTACAAGAACTCAGCCAACAACTAGGTGTCATCAACAAGCCAGGTGATCTACATGAGAAAGCCGACTTACAAGAACTCAGCCAACAACTAGGTGTCAGTCAACAAGCCAGGTGATCTACATGAGAAAGCCGACTTACAAGAACTCAGCCAACAACTAGGTGTCAGTCAACAAGCCAGGTGATCTACATGAGAAAAGCCGACTTACAAGAACTCAGCCAACAACTAGGTGTCAGTCAACAAGCCAGGTGATCTACACGAGAAAGCCGACTTACAAGAACTCAGCCAACAACTAGGTGTCAGTCAACAAGCCAGGTGATCTACATGAGAAAGCCGACTTACAAGAACTCAGCCAACAACTAGGTGTCAGTCAACAAGCCAGGTGATCTACATGAGAAAGCCGACTTACAAGAACTCAGCCAACAACTAGGTGTCAGTCAACAAGCCAGGTGATCTACATGAGAAAGCCGACTTACAAGAACTCAGCCAACAACTGGGTGTCAGTCAACAAGCCAGGTGATCTACATGAGAAAGCCGACTTACAAGAACTCAGCCAACAACTAGGTGTCAGTCAACAAGCCAGGTGATCTACATGAGAAAGCCGACTTACAAGAACTCAGCCAACAACTAGGTGTCAGTCAACAAGCCAGGTGATCTACATGAGAAAGCCGACTTACAAGAACTCAGCCAACAACTAGGTGTCAGTCAACAAGCCAGGTGATCTACATGAGAAAGCCGACTTACAAGAACTCAGCCAACAACTAGGTGTCAGTCAACAAGCCAGGTGATCTACATGAGAAAGCCGACTTACAAGAACTCAGCCAACAACTAGGTGTCAGTCAACAAGCCAGGTGATCTACATGAGAAAGCCGACTTACAAGAACTCAGCCAACAACTAGGTGTCAGTCAACAAGCCAGGTGATCTACATGAGAAAAGCCGACTTACAAGAACTCAGCCAACAACTAGGTGTCAGTCAACAAGCCAGGTGATCTACATGAGAAAAGCCGACTTACAAGAACTCAGCCAACAACTAGGTGTCAGTCAACAAGCCAGGTGATCTACATGAGAAAGCCGACTTACAAGAACTCAGCCAACAACTAGGTGTCAGTCAACAAGCCAGGTGATCTACATGAGAAAGCCGACTTACAAGAACTCAGCCAACAACTAGGTGTCAGTCAACAAGCCAGGTGATCTACATGAGAAAGCCGACTTACAAGAACTCAGCCAACAACTAGGTGTCAGTCAACAAGCCAGGTGATCTACATGAGAAAGCCGACTTACAAGAACTCAGCCAACAACTAGGTGTGTCAGTAAACAAGCCAGGTGATCTACATGAGAAAGCCGACTTACAAGAACTCAGCCAACAACTAGGTGTCAGTCAACAAGCCAGGTGATCTACATGAGAAAGCCGACTTACAAGAACTCAGCCAACAACTAGGTGTCAGTCAACAAGCCAGGTGATCTACATGAGAAAGCCGACTTACAAGAACTCAGCCAACAACTAGGTGTCAGTCAACAAGCTGTCTAGGTGGTGTCAGTCAACAAGCCAGGTGATCTACATGAGAAAGCCGACTTACAAGAACTCAGCCAACAACTAGGTGTCAGTCAACAAGCCAGGTGATCTACATGAGAAAGCCGACTTACAAGAACTCAGCCAACAACTAGGTGTCAGTCAACAAGCCAGGTGATCTACATGAGAAAGCCGACTTACAAGAACTCAGCCAACAACTAGGTGTCAGTCAACAAGCCAGGTGATCTACATGAGAAAGCCGACTTACAAGAACTCAGCCAACAACTAGGTGTCAGTCAACAAGCCAGGTGATCTACATGAGAAAGCCGACTTACAAGAACTCAGCCAACAACTAGGTGTCAGTCAACAAGCCAGGTGATCTACATGAGAAAGCCGACTTACAAGAACTCAGCCAACAACTAGGTGTCAGTCAACAAGCCAGGTGATCTACATGAGAAAGCCGACTTACAAGAACTCAGCCAACAACTAGGTGTCAGTCAACAAGCCAGGTGATCTACATGAGAAAGCCGACTTACAAGAACTCAGCCAACAACTAGGTGTCAGTCAACAAGCCAGGTGATCTACATGAGAAAGCCGACTTACAAGAACTCAGCCAACAACTAGGTGTCAGTCAACAAGCCAGGTGATCTACATGAGAAAGCCGACTTACAAGAACTCAGCCAACAACTAGGTGTCAGTCAACAAGCCAGGTGATCTACATGAGAAAGCCGACTTACAAGAACTCAGCCAACAACTAGGTGTCAGTCAACAAGCCAGGTGATCTACATGAGAAAGCCGACTTACAAGAACTCAGCCAACAACTAGGTGTCAGTCAACAAGCCAGGTGATCTACATGAGAAAGCCGACTTAGAAGAACTCAGCCAACAACTAGGTGTCAGTCAACAAGCCAGGTGATCTACATGAGAAAGCCGACTTACAAGAACTCAGCCAACAACTAGGTGTCAGTCAACAAGCCAGGTGATCTACATGAGAAAGCCGACTTACAAGAACTCAGCCAACAACTAGGTGTCAGTCAACAAGCCAGGTGATCTACATGAGAAAGCCGACTTACAAGAACTCAGCCAACAACTAGGTGTCAGTCAACAAGCCAGGTGATCTACATGAGAAAGCCGACTTACAAGAACTCAGCCAACAACTAGGTGTCAGTCAACAAGCCAGGTGATCTACATGAGAAAGCCGACTTACAAGAACTCAGCCAACAACTAGGTGTCAGTCAACAAGCCAGGTGATCTACATGAGAGAAAGCCGACTTACAAGAACTCAGCCAACAACTAGGTGTCAGTCAACAAGCCAGGTGATCTACATGAGAAAGCCGACTTACAAGAACTCAGCCAACAACTAGGTGTCAGTCAACAAGCCAGGTGATCTACATGAGAAAGCCGACTTACAAGAACTCAGCCAACAACTAGGTGTCAGTCAACAAGCCAGCCGATCTACATGAGAAAGCCGACTTACAAGAACTCAGCCAACAACTAGGTGTCAGTCAACAAGCCAGGTGATCTACATGAGAAAGCCGACTTACAAGAACTCAGCCAACAACTAGGTGTCAGTCAACAAGCCAGGTGATCTACATGAGAAAAGCCGACTTACAAGAACTCAGCCAACAACTAGGTGTCAGTCAACAAGCCAGGTGATCTACATGAGAAAGCCGACTTACAAGAACTCAGCCAACAACTAGGTGTCAGTCAACAAGCCAGGTGATCTACATGAGAAAGCCGACTTACAAGAACTCAGCCAACAACTAGGTGTCAGTCAACAAGCCAGGTGATCTACATGAGAAAGCCGACTTACAAGAACTCAGCCAACAACTAGGTGTCAGTCAACAAGCCAGGTGATCTACATGAGAAAGCCGACTTACAAGAACTCAGCCAACAACTAGGTGTCAGTCAACAAGCCAGGTGATCTACATGAGAAAGCCGACTTACAAGAACTCAGCCAACAACTAGGTGTCAGTCAACAAGCCAGGTGATCTACACGAGAAAGCCGACTTACAAGAACTCAGCCAACAACTAGGTGTCAGTCAACAAGCCAGGTGATCTACACGAGAAAGCCGACTTACAAGAACTGAGCGAACAACTAGGTGTGTCAGTCAACAAGCCAGGTGATCTACATGAGAAAGCCGACTTACAAGAACTCAGCCAACAACTAGGTGTCAGTCAACAAGCCAGGTGATCTACATGAGAAAGCCGACTTACAAGAACTCAGCCAACAACTAGGTGTCAGTCAACAAGCCAGGTGATCTACATGAGAAAGCCGACTTACAAGAACTCAGCCAACAACTAGGTGTCAGTCAACAAGCCAGGTGATCTACATGAGAAAGCCGACTTACAAGAACTCAGCCAACAACTAGGTGTCAGTCAACAAGCCAGGTGATCTACACGAGAAAGCCGACTTACAAGAACTCAGCCAACAACTGGGTGTCAGTCAACAAGCCAGGTGATCTACATGAGAAAGCCGACTTACAAGAACTCAGCCAACAACTAGGTGTCAGTCAACAAGCCAGGTGATCTACATGAGAAAGCCGACTTACAAGAACTCAGCCAACAACTAGGTGTCAGTCAACAAGCCAGGTGATCTACATGAGAAAGCCGACTTACAAGAACTCAGCCAACAACTAGGTGTCAGTCAACAAGCCAGGTGATCTACATGAGAAAGCCGACTTACAAGAACTCAGCCAACAACTAGGTGTCAGTCAACAAGCCAGGTGATCTACATGAGAAAGCCGACTTACAAGAACTCAGCCAACAACTAGGTGTCAGTCAACAAGCCAGGTGATCTACATGAGAAAGCCGACTTACAAGAACTCAGCCAACAACTAGGTGTCAGTCAACAAGCCAGGTGATCTACATGAGAAAGCCGACTTACAAGAACTCAGCCAACAACTAGGTGTCAGTCAACAAGCCAGGTGATCTACATGAGAAAGCCGACTTACAAGAACTCAGCCAACAACTAGGTGTCAGTCAACAAGCCAGGTGATCTACATGAGAAAGCCGACTTACAAGAACTCAGCCAACAACTAGGTGTCAGTCAACAAGCCAGGTGATCTACATGAGAAAGCCGACTTACAAGAACTCAGCCAACAACTAGGTGTCAGTCAACAAGCCAGGTGATCTACATGAGAAAGCCGACTTAGAAGAACTCAGCCAACAACTAGGTGTCAGTCAACAAGCCAGGTGATCTACATGAGAAAGCCGACTTACAAGAACTCAGCCAACAACTAGGTGTCAGTCAACAAGCCAGGTGATCTACATGAGAAAGCCGACTTAGAAGAACTCAGCCAACAACTAGGTGTCAGTCAACAAGCCAGGTGATCTACATGAGAAAGCCGACTTACAAGAACTCAGCCAACAACTAGGTGTCAGTCAACAAGCCAGGTGATCTACATGAGAAAGCCGACTTACAAGAACTCAGCCAACAACTAGGTGTCAGTCAACAAGCCAGGTGATCTACATGAGAAAGCCGACTTACAAGAACTCAGCCAACAACTAGGTGTCAGTCAACAAGCCAGGTGATCTACATGAGAAAGCCGACTTACAAGAACTCAGCCAACAACTAGGTGTCAGAACAAGCCAGGTGATCTACATAGAAAGCACTTAGAACTCAGCCAACAACTAGGTGTCAGTCAACAAGCCAGGTGATCTACATGAGAAAGCCGACTTAGAAGAACTCAGCCAACAACTAGGTGTCAGTCAACAAGCCAGGTGATCTACATGAGAGAACTCAGCCAACAACTAGGTGTCAGTCAACAAGCCAGGTGATCTTACAAGAACTCAGCCAACAACTAGGTGTCAGTCAACAAGCCAGGTGATCTACATGAGAAAGCCGACTTAGAAGAACTCAGCCAACAACTAGGTGTCAGTCAACAAGCCAGGTGATCTACATGAGAAAGCCGACTTACAAGAACTCAGCCAACAACTAGGTGTCAGTCAACAAGCCAGGTGATCTACATGAGAAAGCCGACTTACAAGAACTCAGCCAACAACTAGGTGTCAGTCAACAAGCCAGGTGATCTACATGAGAAAGCCGACTTACAAGAACTCAGCCAACAACTAGGTGTCAGTCAACAAGCCAGGTGATCTACATGAGAAAGCCGACTTACAAGAACTCAGCCAACAACTAGGTGTCAGTCAACAAGCCAGGTGATCTACATGAGAAAGCCGACTTACAAGAACTCAGCCAACAACTAGGTGTCAGTCAACAAGCCAGGTGATCTACATGAGAAAGCCGACTTACAAGAACTCAGCCAACAACTAGGTGTCAGTCAACAAGCCAGGTGATCTACATGAGAAAGCCGACTTACAAGAACTCAGCCAACAACTAGGTGTCAGTCAACAAGCCAGGTGATCTACATGAGAAAGCCGACTTACAAGAACTCAGCCAACAACTAGGTGTCAGTCAACAAGCCAGGTGATCTACATGAGAAAGCCGACTTACAAGAACTCAGCCAACAACTAGGTGTCAGTCAACAAGCCAGGTGATCTACATGAGAAAGCCGACTTACAAGAACTCAGCCAACAACTAGGTGTCAGTCAACAAGCCAGGTGATCTACATGAGAAAGCCGACTTACAAGAACTCAGCCAACAACTAGGTGTCAGTCAACAAGCCAGGTGATCTACATGAGAAAGCCGACTTACAAGAACTCAGCCAACAACTAGGTGTCAGTCAACAAGCCAGGTGATCTACATGAGAAAGCCGACTTACAAGAACTCAGCCAACAACTAGGTGTCAGTCAACAAGCCAGGTGATCTACACGAGAAAGCCGACTTACAAGAACTGAGCGAACAACTAGGTGTCAGTCAACAAGCCAGGTGATCTACATGAGAAAGCCGACTTACAAGAACTCAGCCAACAACTAGGTGTCAGTCAACAAGCCAGGTGATCTACATGAGAAAGCCGACTTACAAGAACTCAGCCAACAACTAGGTGTCAGTCAACAAGCCAGGTGATCTACATGAGAAAGCCGACTTACAAGAACTCAGCCAACAACTAGGTGTCAGTCAACAAGCCAGGTGATCTACATGAGAAAGCCGACTTACAAGAACTCAGCCAACAACTAGGTGTCAGTCAACAAGCCAGGTGATCTACATGAGAAAGCCGACTTACAAGAACTCAGCCAACAACTAGGTGTCAGTCAACAAGCCAGGTGATCTACATGAGAAAGCCGACTTACAAGAACTCAGCCAACAACTAGGTGTCAGTCAACAAGCCAGGTGATCTACATGAGAAAGCCGACTTACAAGAACTCAGCCAACAACTAGGTGTCAGTCAACAAGCCAGGTGATCTACATGAGAAAGCCGACTTACAAGAACTCAGCGAACAACTAGGTGTCAGTCAACAAGCCAGGTGATCTACATGAGAAAGCCGACTTACAAGAACTCAGCCAACAACTAGGTGTCAGTCAACAAGCCAGGTGATCTACATGAGAAAGCCGACTTAGAAGAACTCAGCCAACAACTAGGTGTCAGTCAACAAGCCAGGTGATCTACATGAGAAAGCCGACTTAGAAGAACTCAGCCAACAACTAGGTGTCAGTCAACAAGCCAGGTGATCTACATGAGAAAGCCGACTTACAAGAACTCAGCCAACAACTAGGTGTCAGTCAACAAGCCAGGTGATCTACATGAGAAAGCCGACTTACAAGAACTCAGCCAACAACTAGGTGTCAGTCAACAAGCCAGGTGATCTACATGAGAAAGCCGACTTACAAGAACTCAGCCAACAACTAGGTGTCAGTCAACAAGCCAGGTGATCTACATGAGAAAGCCGACTTAGAAGAACTCAGCCAACAACTAGGTGTCAGTCAACAAGCCAGGTGATCTACATGAGAAAGCCGACTTACAAGAACTCAGCCAACAACTAGGTGTCAGTCAACAAGCCAGGTGATCTACATGAGAAAGCCGACTTAGAAGAACTCAGCCAACAACTAGGTGTCAGTCAACAAGCCAGGTGATCTACATGAGAAAGCCGACTTACAAGAACTCAGCCAACAACTAGGTGTCAGTCAACAAGCCAGGTGATCTACATGAGAAAGCCGACTTAGAAGAACTCAGCCAACAACTAGGTGTCAGTCAACAAGCCAGGTGATCTACATGAGAAAGCCGACTTACAAGAACTCAGCCAACAACTAGGTGTCAGTCAACAAGCCAGGTGATCTACATGAGAAAGCCGACTTACAAGAACTCAGCCAACAACTAGGTGTCAGTCAACAAGCCAGGTGATCTACATGAGAAAGCCGACTTACAAGAACTCAGCGAACAACTAGGTGTCAGTCAACAAGCCAGGTGATCTACATGAGAAAGCCGACTTAGAAGAACTCAGCCAACAACTAGGTGTCAGTCAACAAGCCAGGTGATCTATATGAGAAAGCCGACTTAGAAGAACTCAGCCAACAACTAGGTGTCAGTCAACAAGCCAGGTGATCTACATGAGAAAGCCGACTTACAAGAACTCAGCGAACAACTAGGTGTCAGTCAACAAGCCAGGTGATCTACATGAGAAAGCCGACTTACAAGAACTCAGCCAACAACTAGGTGTCAGTCAACAAGCCAGGTGATCTACATGAGAAAGCCGACTTACAAGAACTCAGCGAACAACTAGGTGTCAGTCAACAAGCCAGGTGATCTACATGAGAAAGCCGACTTAGAAGAACTCAGCCAACAACTAGGTGTCAGTCAACAAGCCAGGTGATCTACATGAGAAAGCCGACTTACAAGAACTCAGCCAACAACTAGGTGTCAGTCAACAAGCCAGGTGATCTACATGAGAAAGCCGACTTACAAGAACTCAGCCAACAACTAGGTGTCAGTCAACAAGCCAGGTGATCTACATGAGAAAGCCGACTTACAAGAACTCAGCCAACAACTAGGTGTCAGTCAACAAGCCAGGTGATCTACATGAGAAAGCCGACTTACAAGAACTCAGCCAACAACTAGGTGTCAGTCAACAAGCCAGGTGATCTACACGAGAAAGCCGACTTACAAGAACTCAGCCAACAACTAGGTGTCAGTCAACAAGCCAGGTGATCTACACACGTACAAGAACTCAGCCAACAACTAGGTGTCAGTCAACAAGCCAGGTGATCTACATGAGAAAGCCGACTTACAAGAACTCAGCCAACAACTAGGTGTCAGTCAACAAGCCAGGTGATCTACATGAGAAAGCCGACTTACAAGAACTCAGCCAACAACTAGGTGTCAGTCAACAAGCCAGGTGATCTACATGAGAAAGCCGACTTACAAGAACTCAGCCAACAACTAGGTGTCAGTCAACAAGCCAGGTGATCTACACGAGAAAGCCGACTTACAAGAACTCAGCCAACAACTAGGTGTCAGTCAACAAGCCAGGTGATCTACATGAGAAAGCCGACTTACAAGAACTCAGCCAACAACTAGGTGTCAGTCAACAAGCCAGGTGATCTACATGAGAAAGCCGACTTACAAGAACTCAGCCAACAACTAGGTGTCAGTCAACAAGCCAGGTGATCTACATGAGAAAGCCGACTTACAAGAACTCAGCGAACAACTAGGTGTCAGTCAACAAGCCAGGTGATCTACATGAGAAAGCCGACTTACAAGAACTCAGCCAACAACTAGGTGTCAGTCAACAAGCCAGGTGATCTACACGAGAAAGCCGACTTACAAGAACTCAGCCAACAACTAGGTGTCAGTCAACAAGCCAGGTGATCTACATGAGAAAGCCGACTTACAAGAACTCAGCCAACAACTAGGTGTCAGTCAACAAGCCAGGTGATCTACATGAGAAAGCCGACTTACAAGAACTCAGCCAACAACTAGGTGTCAGTCAACAAGCCAGGTGATCTACATGAGAAAGCCGACTTACAAGAACTGAGCGAACAACTAGGTGTCAGTCAACAAGCCAGGTGATCTACATGAGAAAGCCGACTTAGAAGAACTCAGCCAACAACTAGGTGTCAGTCAACAAGCCAGGTGATCTACATGAGAAAGCCGACTTAGAAGAACTCAGCCAACAACTAGGTGTCAGTCAACAAGCCAGGTGATCTACATGAGAAAGCCGACTTAGAAGAACTCAGCCAACAACTAGGTGTCAGTCAACAAGCCAGGTGATCTACATGAGAAAGCCGACTTACAAGAACTCAGCCAACAACTAGGTGTCAGTCAACAAGCCAGGTGATCTACATGAGAAAGCCGACTTAGAAGAACTCAGCCAACAACTAGGTGTCAGTCAACAAGCCAGGTGATCTACATGAGAAAGCCGACTTACAAGAACTCAGCCAACAACTAGGTGTCAGTCAACAAGCCAGGTGATCTACATGAGAAAGCCGACTTAGAAGAACTCAGCCAACAACTAGGTGTCAGTCAACAAGCCAGGTGATCTACATGAGAAAGCCGACTTACAAGAACTCAGCCAACAACTAGGTGTCAGTCAACAAGCCAGGTGATCTACATGAGAAAGCCGACTTAGAAGAACTCAGCCAACAACTAGGTGTCAGTCAACAAGCCAGGTGATCTACATGAGAAAGCCGACTTACAAGAACTCAGCCAACAACTAGGTGTCAGTCAACAAGCCAGGTGATCTACATGAGAAAGCCGACTTACAAGAACTCAGCCAACAACTAGGTGTCAGTCAACAAGCCAGGTGATCTACATGAGAAAAGCCGACTTAGAAGAACTCAGCCAACAACTAGGTGTCAGTCAACAAGCCAGGTGATCTACATGAGAAAGCCGACTTACAAGAACTCAGCGAACAACTAGGTGTCAGTCAACAAGCCAGGTGATCTACATGAGAAAGCCGACTTACAAGAACTCAGCCAACAACTAGGTGTCAGTCAACAAGCCAGGTGATCTACATGAGAAAGCGGACTTAGAAGAACTCAGCCAACAACTAGGTGTCAGTCAACAAGCCAGGTGATCTACATGAGAAAGCCGACTTACAAGAACTCAGCCAACAACTAGGTGTCAGTCAACAAGCCAGGTGATCTACATGAGAAAGCCGACTTAGAAGAACTCAGCCAACAACTAGGTGTCAGTCAACAAGCCAGCTGATCTACATGAGAAAGCCGACTTAGAAGAACTCAGCCAACAACTAGGTGTCAGTCAACAAGCCAGGTGATCTACATGAGAAAGCCGACTTACAAGAACTCAGCCAACAACTAGGTGTCAGTCAACAAGCCAGAAGTGATCTACATGAGAAAGCCGACTTAGAAGAACTCAGCCAACAACTAGGTGTCAGTCAACAAGCCAGGTGATCTACATGAGAAAGCCGACTTACAAGAACTCAGCCAACAACTAGGTGTCAGTCAACAAGCCAGGTGATCTACATGAGAAAGCCGACTTACAAGAACTCAGCCAACAACTAGGTGTCAGTCAACAAGCCAGGTGATCTACATGAGAAAGCCGACTTAGAAGAACTCAGCCAACAACTAGGTGTCAGTCAACAAGCCAGGTGATCTACATGAGAAAGCCGACTTAGAAGAACTCAGCCAACAACTAGGTGTCAGTCAACAAGCCAGGTGATCTACATGAGAAAGCCGACTTACAAGAACTCAGCCAACAACTAGGTGTCAGTCAACAAGCCAGGTGATCTACATGAGAAAGCCGACTTACAAGAACTCAGCCAACAACTAGGTGTCAGTCAACAAGCCAGGTGATCTACATGAGAAAGCCGACTTAGAAGAACTCAGCCAACAACTAGGTGTCAGTCAACAAGCCAGGTGATCTACATGAGAAAGCCGACTTACAAGAACTCAGCCAACAACTAGGTGTCAGTCAACAAGCCAGGTGATCTACATGAGAAAGCCGACTTACAAGAACTCAGCCAACAACTAGGTGTCAGTCAACAAGCCAGGTGATCTACATGAGAAAGCCGACTTACAAGAACTCAGCCAACAACTGGGTGTCAGTCAACAAGCCAGGTGATCTACATGAGAAAGCCGACTTAGAAGAACTCAGCCAACAACTAGGTGTCAGTCAACAAGCCAGGTGATCTACATGAGAAAGCCGACTTAGAAGAACTCAGCCAACAACTAGGTGTCAGTCAACAAGCCAGGTGATCTACATGAGAAAGCCGACTTACAAGAACTCAGCCAACAACTAGGTGTCAGTCAACAAGCCAGGTGATCTACATGAGAAAGCTGACTTACAAGAACTCAGCCAACAACTAGGTGTCAGTCAACAAGCCAGGTGATCTACATGAGAAAGCCGACTTAGAAGAACTCAGCCAACAACTAGGTGTCAGTCAACAAGCCAGGTGATCTACATGAGAAAGCTGACTTACAAGAACTCAGCCAACAACTAGGTGTCAGTCAACAAGCCAGGTGATCTACATGAGAAAGCTGACTTACAAGAACTGAGCCAACAACTAGGTGTCAGTCAACAAGCCAGGTGATCTACATGAGAAAGCCGACTTACAAGAACTCAGCCAACAACTAGGTGTCAGTCAACAAGCCAGCTGATCTACATGAGAAAGCCGACTTACAAGAACTCAGCGAACAACTAGGTGTCAGTCAACAAGCCAGGTGATCTACACGAGAAAGCCGACTTACAAGAACTCAGCGAACAACTAGGTGTCAGTCAACAAGCCAGGTGATCTACATGAGAAAGCCGACTTAGAAGAACTCAGCCAACAACTAGGTGTCAGTCAACAAGCCAGGTGATCTACATGAGAAAGCCGACTTACAAGAACTCAGCCAACAACTAGGTGTCAGTCAACAAGCCAGGTGATCTACATGAGAAAGCCGACTTACAAGAACTCAGCCAACAACTAGGTGTCGGTCAACAAGCCAGGTGATCTACATGAGAAAGCCGACTTACAAGAACTCAGCCAACAACTAGGTGTCAGTCAACAAGCCAGGTGATCTACATGAGAAAGCCGACTTACAAGAACTCAGCCAACAACTAGGTGTCAGTCAACAAGCCAGGTGATCTACATGAGAAAGCCGACTTAGAAGAACTCAGCCAACAACTAGGTGTCAGTCAACAAGCCAGGTGATCTACATGAGAAAGCCGACTTACAAGAACTCAGCCAACAACTAGGTGTCAGTCAACAAGCCAGGTGATCTACATGAGAAAGCCGACTTAGAAGAACTCAGCCAACAACTAGGTGTCAGTCAACAAGCCAGGTGATCTACACGAGAAAGCCGACTTACAAGAACTCAGCGAACAACTAGGTGTCAGTCAACAAGCCAGGTGATCTACATGAGAAAGCCGACTTAGAAGAACTCAGCCAACAACTAGGTGTCAGTCAACAAGCCAGCTGATCTACATGAGAAAGCCGACTAACAAGAACTCAGCCAACAACTAGGTGTCAGTCAACAAGCCAGGTGATCTACATGAGAAAGCCGACTTACAAGAACTCAGCGAACAACTAGGTGTCAGTCAACAAGCCAGGTGATCTACATGAGAAAGCCGACTTACAAGAACTCAGCGAACAACTAGGTGTCAGTCAACAAGCCAGGTGATCTACATGAGAAAGCCGACTTAGAAGAACTCAGCCAACAACTAGGTGTCAGTCAACAAGCCAGGTGATCTACATGAGAAAGCCGACTTAGAAGAACTCAGCCAACAACTAGGTGTCAGTCAACAAGCCAGGTGATCTACATGAGAAAGCCGACTTACAAGAACTCAGCCAACAACTAGGTGTCAGTCAACAAGCCAGGTGATCTACATGAGAAAGCCGACTTACAAGAACTCAGCCAACAACTAGGTGTCAGTCAACAAGCCAGGTGATCTACATGAGAAAGCCGACTTACAAGAACTCAGCCAACAACTAGGTGTCAGTCAACAAGCCAGGTGATCTACATGGTGATCTACAGTCAACAAGCCAGGTGATCTACATGAGAAAGCCGACTTACAAGAACTCAGCCAACAACTAGGTGTCAGTCAACAAGCCAGGTGATCTACATGAGAAAGCCGACTTACAAGAACTCAGCCAACAACTAGGTGTCAGTCAACAAGCCAGGTGATCTACATGAGAAAGCCGACTTACAAGAACTCAGCCAACAACTAGGTGTCAGTCAACAAGCCAGGTGATCTACATGAGAAAGCTGACTTACAAGAACTCAGCGAACAACTAGGTGTCAGTCAACAAGCCAGGTGATCTACACGAGAAAGCCGACTTACAAGAACTCAGCCAACAACTAGGTGTCAGTCAACAAGCCAGGTGATCTACACGAGAAAGCCGACTTACAAGAACTCAGCGAACAACTAGGTGTCAGTCAACAAGCCAGGTGATCTATATGAGAAAGCCGACTTACAAGAACTCAGCCAACAACTAGGTGTCAGTCAACAAGCCAGGTGATCTACATGAGAAAGCCGACTTACAAGAACTCAGCCAACAACTAGGTGTCAGTCAACAAGCCAGGTGATCTACATGAGAAAGCCGACTTACAAGAACTCAGCCAACAACTAGGTGTCAGTCAACAAGCCAGGTGATCTACATGAGAAAGCCGACTTACAAGAACTCAGCCAACAACTAGGTGTCAGTCAACAAGCCAGGTGATCTACACGAGAAAGCCGACTTACAAGAACTCAGCCAACAACTGGGTGTCAGTCAACAAGCCAGGTGATCTACACGAGAAAGCCGACTTACAAGAACTGAGCGAACAACTAGGTGTCAGTCAACAAGCCAGGTGATCTACATGAGAAAGCCGACTTACAAGAACTCAGCCAACAACTAGGTGTCAGTCAACAAGCCAGGTGATCTACATGAGAAAGCCGACTTACAAGAACTCAGCCAACAACTAGGTGTCAGTCAACAAGCCAGGTGATCTACATGAGAAAGCCGACTTACAAGAACTGAGCGAACAACTAGGTGTCAGTCAACAAGCCAGGTGATCTACACGAGAAAGCCGACTTACAAGAACTCAGCCAACAACTAGGTGTCAGTCAACAAGCCAGGTGATCTACACGAGAAAGCCGACTTACAAGAACTCAGCCAACAACTAGGTGTCAGTCAACAAGCCAGGTGATCTACATGAGAAAGCCGACTTACAAGAACTCAGCCAACAACTAGGTGTCAGTCAACAAGCCAGGTGATCTAACTCAGCCAACAACTAGGTGTCAAACAAGCCGACTTACAACTTACAAGAACTGAGCGAACAACTAGGTGTCAGTCAACAAGCCAGGTGATCTACATGAGAAAGCCGACTTAGAAGAACTCAGCCAACAACTAGGTGTCAGTCAACAAGCCAGGTGATCTACATGAGAAAGCCGACTTAGAAGAACTCAGCCAACAACTAGGTGTCAGTCAACAAGCCAGGTGATCTACATGAGAAAGCCGACTTAGAAGAACTCAGCCAACAACTAGGTGTCAGTCAACAAGCCAGGTGATCTACATGAGAAAGCCGACTTACAAGAACTCAGCCAACAACTAGGTGTCAGTCAACAAGCCAGGTGATCTACATGAGAAAGCCGACTTAGAAGAACTCAGCCAACAACTAGGTGTCAGTCAACAAGCCAGGTGATCTACATGAGAAAGCCGACTTACAAGAACTCAGCCAACAACTAGGTGTCAGTCAACAAGCCAGGTGATCTACATGAGAAAGCCGACTTAGAAGAACTCAGCCAACAACTAGGTGTCAGTCAACAAGCCAGGTGATCTACATGAGAAAGCCGACTTACAAGAACTCAGCCAACAACTAGGTGTCAGTCAACAAGCCAGGTGATCTACATGAGAAAGCCGACTTAGAAGAACTCAGCCAACAACTAGGTGTCAGTCAACAAGCCAGGTGATCTACATGAGAAAGCCGACTTACAAGAACTCAGCCAACAACTAGGTGTCAGTCAACAAGCCAGGTGATCTACATGAGAAAGCCGACTTACAAGAACTCAGCCAACAACTAGGTGTCAGTCAACAAGCCAGCTGATCTACATGAGAAAGCCGACTTAGAAGAACTCAGCCAACAACTAGGTGTCAGTCAACAAGCCAGGTGATCTACATGAGAAAGCCGACTTACAAGAACTCAGCGAACAACTAGGTGTCAGTCAACAAGCCAGGTGATCTACATGAGAAAGCCGACTTACAAGAACTCAGCCAACAACTAGGTGTCAGTCAACAAGCCAGGTGATCTACATGAGAAAGCGGACTTAGAAGAACTCAGCCAACAACTAGGTGTCAGTCAACAAGCCAGGTGATCTACATGAGAAAGCTGACTTACAAGAACTCAGCCAACAACTAGGTGTCAGTCAACAAGCCAGGTGATCTACATGAGAAAGCCGACTTAGAAGAACTCAGCCAACAACTAGGTGTCAGTCAACAAGCCAGCTGATCTACATGAGAAAGCCGACTTAGAAGAACTCAGCCAACAACTAGGTGTCAGTCAACAAGCCAGGTGATCTACATGAGAAAGCCGACTTACAAGAACTCAGCCAACAACTAGGTGTCAGTCAACAAGCCAGCTGATCTACATGAGAAAGCCGACTTAGAAGAACTCAGCCAACAACTAGGTGTCAGTCAACAAGCCAGGTGATCTACATGAGAAAGCCGACTTAGAAGAACTCAGCCAACAACTAGGTGTCAGTCAACAAGCCAGGTGATCTACACGAGAAAGCCGACTTACAAGAACTCAGCCAACAACTAGGTGTCAGTCAACAAGCCAGGTGATCTACATGAGAAAGCCGACTTACAAGAACTCAGCCAACAACTAGGTGTCAGTCAACAAGCCAGCTGATCTACATGAGAAAGCCGACTTAGAAGAACTCAGCCAACAACTAGGTGTCAGTCAACAAGCCAGGTGATCTACATGAGAAAGCCGACTTAGAAGAACTCAGCCAACAACTAGGTGTCAGTCAACAAGCCAGGTGATCTACATGAGAAAGCCGACTTACAAGAACTCAGCCAACAACTAGGTGTCAGTCAACAAGCCAGGTGATCTACATGAGAAAGCCGACTTACAAGAACTCAGCCAACAACTAGGTGTCAGTCAACAAGCCAGGTGATCTACATGAGAAAGCCGACTTACAAGAACTCAGCGAACAACTAGGTGTCAGTCAACAAGCCAGGTGATCTACATGAGAAAGCTGACTTACAAGAACTCAGCGAACAACTAGGTGTCGGTCAACAAGCCAGGTGATCTACATGAGAAAGCTGACTTACAAGAACTCAGCCAACAACTAGGTGTCAGTCAACAAGCCAGGTGATCTACATGAGAAAGCCGACTTACAAGAACTCAGCGAACAACTAGGTGTCAGTCAACAAGCCAGGTGATCTACATGAGAAAGCCGACTTACAAGAACTCAGCGAACAACTAGGTGTCAGTCAACAAGCCAGGTGATCTACATGAGAAAGCTGACTTACAAGAACTCAGCGAACAACTAGGTGTCGGTCAACAAGCCAGGTGATCTACATGAGAAAGCCGACTTACAAGAACTCAGCGAACAACTAGGTGTCGGTCAACAAGCCAGGTGATCTACATGAGAAAGCTGACTTACAAGAACTCAGCGAACAACTAGGTGTCGGTCAACAAGCCAGGTGATCTACATGAGAAAGCCGACTTACAAGAACTCAGCCAACAACTAGGTGTCAGTCAACAAGCCAGGTGATCTACATGAGAAAGCCGACTTACAAGAACTCAGCGAACAACTACAATCGCGGACATAAGTCGTTCGAACACTTGTGTCAAAGTAGGACTGTTTGAGACCGTATTTCTGATATACTTGACATATTAAAATTTCGCTTTCTTTGACGTGAAGTCTGAACCATTTCCTACTACTACAACCCTCCCCCCTGCCCCACCAATCAATGTTGGATGTTTCTAGGGGTTCATGACCAAAAAAACAACCAACAACATTGATCAGGGGAATGGGGGCATATTTGAGGTACCCATGTTAAAGTGTTCGAACAATTATGACCGGGATTGTATTTGCGATGTCAAAAATATAGCATCTAAATTTGGTTTTTGGCTCATATCTTTAAAACCAAAGTAGGTATTACAACCAAATTTGGCACACATTATCACAATGATATGTGTCATGTTTTCTGAATTGGACAGCATGATATCGATTAAATTAAGGAACGGTCAATGAAAATGTGTCGCACACCATGTAAACCTATGTGAAAACTGTCCTATTTTCAAGGGTGTTTTGCCTGCCAATTTAAAATGATTTAGTAGAATTTAATGATTTTTTCAGATATTATTCCTGAAAGTAAGAACTTTATATACACAATAATATTTTCTATGGGGAATCTTTATATTTTAGGGATCGGTCAATATAAATATTGAATATTATAGGTTTTTGAATGTAAATTAGGTACTTTTTTTATGAGAAAAGACCACATTTTGATATTAAGTGTTAAAAAGAAATCATTTTCATTGCAAATATATTTAAATTGTGTACAATTTAATAAATATTCGATATTAAATGCCAAACTTTGTGCTAAATTGATCACTGATTGAGCCACTGGAAGTGAATTACCGCAGAGGCAAGACTTATCTTCAGTAGATAGCAGGGTTTATCTTCAGTAGATAGCAAACCACTGCACAACCTGTACGTTTTTGGTTCGTGATCAGTAGAGTACAATCATTTCGACCCATATAAACAGAAAGCCAGAGATTCACAGATGGAGGCGACACCCCGAGTAATGTGTTTTTGAATTTATCCTCAATTCAAATATTAAAGTGAAAAACAAAACAATCAACGTGCATTTTCAAGAAATTTGATGTAAATTTGATGTAAATGTCAAAATCCAAAATGTTAATACATCTTATTCAGACAAAGTTACTAAATGACTCATCATTAAAAATGAAAAAAATTGTAAAAAATATATCCATTTACTTTTGATTATTTTATTCAACAGTGTCAAAGCAATTTCATGTGTAAATGAGAGGGGACGATAATGACAATGTTTAAGTTGTCATACAGACCAAAAATCACATCATCATCATCATCATCATCATCATCATCATCATCATCATCATCATCATCATCATCATCATCATCATCATCATCATCATCATCATCATCATCATCATCATCATCATCATCATCATCAATACATACATACATAATTATCATACGTAGGTCTGGGCATACGTAATTATTTATTTATCTATCATTCAAACATACAACAAATCCGTATGCGAGTTAACGCATCATAAAGAATTCCTTCATAAGCACTATATGTAGCAAGTCCTTCATTCAGTCTCGTTCCAAAACTAAGTCTAATCGTGAAATTTAAATATACTGTATGGACTTTGCATTTTAGGATGCGCACATGACGATAAGCCAACGGTATACCACACGCAAATCAATGTATACCATCGATAATCCACTACTGTTAAAGATTTGATCATAGTGATTTCTAATATTCTATGAATATGGTGGTATATCGTTAATTTATGGGTTTATGGTGTACAAATCGACACAATATTTTCACAACAATATGGATTACCGATATGATCATTTCAGAAATTAATTTTTTTAGCGCAATTTGTCAATTTAAATAACATGATCAATGTGACACTTCTCAATGAATAAAACCAAACCAAAACCACTAGCCTTCAATAGCTCAATCGGTTAGAGCGCTCTTGATATGCAATTAACGAGGCGGGTTCGAATCAATCCAAGTATTTTTTTTTCCTATTTATTAATTGTTATAAATATTTCAGGAAAATTTTCTTTCAAATAACTTTGCAGAGCAACTGTTGTCAAACTCTTTTTATTTTTTCAACTAAAATGCTAAATGTCACTATTATGCGCAGTTTATTGTGTCTTCTTAGTATATCAGGCAGATTCTCCTATACTCCGTTTGTTGTGCTATAAGTTAATATGTTGTTTCATGAAGATGATTCATATTTTCCTGTGATTTATCCCTAAATCGCGGACTATACATTGACCATGTTTACTAGTATTCATCCTTATGATCACCAGGACCTACAAGGATATGAATTTGAAAACATCTCCTTGCGCATTTAAACATAGATTTTCTTAGAATGTGAATTTGCATGGTTTTTATGGTCCGGTATACATTTTCATTGACCGTTCCCTTAATTTATAATATTTAATACTGCCCATTTTATAAAACTGAGAACATATTGTTGTGATAAAACGTGCCAAATTTGGTTGTAATAGCTGCTTCCGTTTTAAAGATATGAGCCAAAAACCAATTTTAGATGATTTTTTGGACATCGCCAATACAATCCCGGACATAAGTCGTTCGAACACTTGTGTCAAAGTAGGACTGTTTGAGACCGTATTTCTGATATACTTGACATATTAAAATTTCGCTTTCTTTGACGTGAAGTCTGAACCATTTCCTACTACTACAACCCTCCCCCTGCCCCACCAATCAATGTTGGATGTTTCTAGGGGTTCATGACCAAAAAAACAACCAACAACATTGATCAGGGGGAATGGGGGGCATATTTGAGGTACCCATGTTAAAGTGTTCGAACAATTATGACCGGGATTGTATTTGCGATGTCAAAATATAACATCTAAATTTGGTTTTTGGCTCATATCTTTAAAACCAAAGTAGGTATTACAACCAAATTTGGCACACATTATCACAATGATATGTGTCATGTTTTCTGAATTGGACAGCATGATATCGATTAAATTAAGGGAACGGTCAATGAAAATGTGTCGCACACCATGTAAACCTATGTGAAAACTGTCCTATTTTCAAGGGTGTTTTGCCTGCCAATTTAAAATGATTTAGTAGAATTTAATGATTTTTTCAGATATTATTCCTGAAAGTAAGAACTTTATATACACAATAATATTTTCTATGGGGAATCTTTATATTTTAGGGATCGGTCAATATAAATATTGAATATTATAGGTTTTTTGAATGTAAATTAGGTACTTTTTTTATGACAAAAGACCACATTTTGATATTAAGTGTTAAAAAGAAATCATTTTCATTGCAAATATATTTAAATTGTGTACAATTTAATAAATATTCGATATTAAATGCCAAACTTTGTGCTAAATTGATCACTGATTGAGCCACTGGAAGTGAATTACCGCAGAGGCAAGACTTATCTTCAGTAGATAGCAGGGTTTATCTTCAGTAGATAGCAAACCACTGCACAACCTGTACGTTTTTGGTTCGTGATCAGTAGAGTACAATCATTTCGACCCATATAAACAGAAAGCCAGAGATTCACAGATGGAGGCGACACCCCGAGTAATGTGTTTTGGGAATTTATCCTCAATTCAAATATTAAAGTGAAAAACAAAACAATCAACGTGCATTTTCAAGAAATTTGATGTAAATGTCAAAATCCAAAATATTAATACATCTTATTCAGACAAAGTTACTAAATGACTCATCATTAAAAATGAAAAAAAAAAAGTAAAAAATATCCATTTACTTTTGATTATTTTATTCAACAGTGTCAAAGCAATTTCATGTGTAATGAGAGGGACGATAATGACAATGTTTAAGTTGTCATACAGACCAAAAATCACATCATCATCATCATCATCATCATCATCATCATCATCATCATCATCATCATCATCATCATCATCATCATCATCATCATCATCATCATCATCATCATCATCATCATCATCATCATCAATACATACATACATAATTATCATACGTAGGTCTGGGCATACGTAATTATTTATTTATCTATCATTCAAACATACAACAAATCCGTATGCGAGTTAACGCATCATAAAGAATTCCTTCATAAGCACTATATGTAGCAAGTCCTTCATTCAGTCTCGTTCCAAAACTAAGTCTAATCGTGAAATTTAAATATACTGTATGGACTTTGCATTTTAGGATGCGCACATGACGATAAGCCAACGGTATACCACACGCAAATCAATGTATACCATCGATAATCCACTACTGTTAAAGATTTGATCATAGTGATTTCTAATATTCTATGAATATGGTGGTATATCGTTAATTTATGGGTTTATGGTGTACAAATCGACACAATATTTTCACAACAATATGGATTACCGATATGATCATTTCAGAAATTAATTTTTTAGCGCAATTTGTCAATTTAAATAACATGATCAATGTGACACTTCTCAATGAATAAAACCAAACCAAAACCACTAGCCTTCAATAGCTCAATCGGTTAGAGCGCTCTTGATATGCAATTAACGAGGCGGGTTCGAATCAATCCAAGTATTTTTTTTCCTATTTATTAATTGTTATAAATATTTCAGGAAAATTTTCTTTCAAATAACTTTGCAGAGCAACTGTTGTCAAACTCTTTTTATTTTTTCAACTAAAATGCTAAATGTCACTATTATGCGCAGTTTATTGTGTCTTCTTAGTATATCAGGCAGATTCTCCTATACTCCGTTTGTTGTGCTATAAGTTAATATGTTGTTTCATGAAGATGATTCATATTTTCCTGTGATTTATCCCTAAATCGCGGACTATACATTGACCATGTTTACTAGTATTCATCCTTATGATCACCAGGACCTACAAGGATATGAATTTGAAAACATCTCCTTGCGCATTTAAACATAGATTTTCTTAGAATGTGAATTTGCATGGTTTTTATGGTCCGGTATACATTTTCATTGACCGTTCCTTAATTTATAATATTTAATACTGCCCATTTTATAAAACTGAGAACATATTGTTGTGATAAAACGTGCCAAATTTGGTTGTAATAGCTGCTTCCGTTTTAAAGATATGAGCCAAAAACCAATTTTAGATGATTTTTTGGACATCGCCAATACAATCCCGGACATAAGTCGTTCGAACACTTGTGTCAAAGTAGGACTGTTTGAGACCGTATTTCTGATATACTTGACATATTAAAATTTCGCTTTCTTTGACGTGAAGTCTGAACCATTTCCTACTACTACAACCCCCCCCTGCCCCACCAATCAATGTTGGATGTTTCTAGGGTTCATGACCAAAAAACAACCAACAACATTGATCAGGGGGAATGGGGGGCATATTTGAGGTACCCATGTTAAAGTGTTCGAACAATTATGACCGGGATTGTAGGTGTCAGTCAACAAGCCAGGTGATCTACATGAGAAAGCCGACTTAGAAGAACTCAGCCAACAACTAGGTGTCAGTCAACAAGCCAGGTGATCTACATGAGAAAGCCGACTTAGAAGAACTCAGCCAACAACTAGGTGTCAGTCAACAAGCCAGCTGATCTACATGAGAAAGCCGACTTAGAAGAACTCAGCCAACAACTAGGTGTCAGTCAACAAGCCAGGTGATCTACATGAGAAAGCCGACTTACAAGAACTCAGCCAACAACTAGGTGTCAGTCAACAAGCCAGCTGATCTACATGAGAAAGCCGACTTAGAAGAACTCAGCCAACAACTAGGTGTCAGTCAACAAGCCAGGTGATCTACATGAGAAAGCCGACTTAGAAGAACTCAGCCAACAACTAGGTGTCAGTCAACAAGCCAGGTGATCTACACGAGAAAGCCGACTTACAAGAACTCAGCCAACAACTAGGTGTCAGTCAACAAGCCAGGTGATCTACATGAGAAAGCCGACTTACAAGAACTCAGCCAACAACTAGGTGTCAGTCAACAAGCCAGGTGATCTACATGAGAAAGCCGACTTAGAAGAACTCAGCCAACAACTAGGTGTCAGTCAACAAGCCAGGTGATCTATATGAGAAAGCCGACTTAGAAGAACTCAGCCAACAACTAGGTGTCAGTCAACAAGCCAGGTGATCTACATGAGAAAGCCGACTTACAAGAACTCAGCCAACAACTAGGTGTCAGTCAACAAGCCAGGTGATCTACATGAGAAAGCCGACTTACAAGAACTCAGCCAACAACTAGGTGTCAGTCAACAAGCCAGGTGATCTACATGAGAAAGCCGACTTACAAGAACTCAGCGAACAACTAGGTGTCAGTCAACAAGCCAGGTGATCTACATGAGAAAGCTGACTTACAAGAACTCAGCGAACAACTAGGTGTCGGTCAACAAGCCAGGTGATCTACATGAGAAAGCTGACTTACAAGAACTCAGCCAACAACTAGGTGTCAGTCAACAAGCCAGGTGATCTACATGAGAAAGCCGACTTACAAGAACTCAGCGAACAACTAGGTGTCAGTCAACAAGCCAGGTGATCTACATGAGAAAGCCGACTTACAAGAACTCAGCGAACAACTAGGTGTCAGTCAACAAGCCAGGTGATCTACATGAGAAAGCCGACTTACAAGAACTCAGCGAACAACTAGGTGTCGGTCAACAAGCCAGGTGATCTACATGAGAAAGCCGACTTACAAGAACTCAGCGAACAACTAGGTGTCGGTCAACAAGCCAGGTGATCTACATGAGAAAGCCGACTTACAAGAACTCAGCGAACAACTAGGTGTCAGTCAACAAGCCAGGTGATCTACATGAGAAAGCCGACTTACAAGAACTCAGCGAACAACTAGGTGTCGGTCAACAAGCCAGGTGATCTACATGAGAAAGCTGACTTACAAGAACTCAGCGAACAACTAGGTGTCGGTCAACAAGCCAGGTGATCTACATGAGAAAGCCGACTTACAAGAACTCAGCCAACAACTAGGTGTCAGTCAACAAGCCAGGTGATCTACATGAGAAAGCCGACTTACAAGAACTCAGCGAACAACTAGGTGTCAGTCAACAAGCCAGGTGATCTACATGAGAAAGCCGACTTAGAAGAACTCAGCCAACAACTAGGTGTCAGTCAACAAGCCAGGTGATCTACATGAGAAAGCCGACTTACAAGAACTCAGCCAACAACTAGGTGTCAGTCAACAAGCCAGGTGATCTACATGAGAAAGCCGACTTACAAGAACTCAGCGAACAACTAGGTGTCGGTCAACAAGCCAGGTGATCTACATGAGAAAGCCGACTTACAAGAACTCAGCCAACAACTAGGTGTCAGTCAACAAGCCAGGTGATCTACATGAGAAAGCCGACTTACAAGAACTCAGCCAACAACTAGGTGTCAGTCAACAAGCCAGGTGATCTACACGAGAAAGCCGACTTACAAGAACTCAGCGAACAACTAGGTGTCAGTCAACAAGCCAGGTGATCTACATGAGAAAGCCGACTTACAAGAACTCAGCGAACAACTAGGTGTCAGTCAACAAGCCAGGTGATCTATATGAGAAAGCCGACTTACAAGAACTCAGCCAACAACTAGGTGTCAGTCAACAAGCCAGGTGATCTACATGAGAAAGCCGACTTACAAGAACTCAGCCAACAACTAGGTGTCAGTCAACAAGCCAGGTGATCTACATGAGAAAGCCGACTTACAAGAACTCAGCGAACAACTAGGTGTCAGTCAACAAGCCAGGTGATCTACATGAGAAAGCCGACTTACAAGAACTCAGCCAAGAACTAGGTGTCAGTCAACAAGCCAGGTGATCTACATGAGAAAGCCGACTTACAAGAACTCAGCCAACAACTAGGTGTCAGTCAACAAGCCAGGTGATCTACACGAGAAAGCCGACTTAGGGGTGGTGCAATAATTATGTGTACCCCCCTGGGGGTGAATTATAGGGGGGCAAAGATTTTTGGCAGGCCAAAAGGGGGGGCAAGCATTTTTGGCAGGTCGAAAGGGGGGTCAAGCAATTTTTGGCAGGTCGAAAGGGGGGGCAAGCAATTTTTGGCACAAATATTTTGGGCACCATTTCTATATTACGCCCTAAAAAGGCGTAGGAAAACGTTACAAACACGTTCAAATATGCAAAATTCCCTGCTCGCTGCGCTCGCATTATATGTTAAGACAATTTAAGGTTTTAAATTCGGGTTCCCCAAAATCTTGCATGTGTAAGGGGGGGCAAAGATTTTTTGGCACGTCAAAAGGGGGGGGCAAAGGTTTTTTGGCACGTCGAAAGGGGGGGGCAAAGGGTTTTTGGCACGGCCAAAGGGGGGGGCAAGCGATTTTTGGCAGACCATTTTGAGAATTCACCCCCCCGGGGGTACACATAATTATTGCACCACCCCTAATACAAGAACTCAGCCAACAACTAGGTGTCAGTCAACAAGCCAGGTGATCTACATGAGAAAGCCGACTTACAAGAACTCAGCCAACAACTAGGTGTCAGTCAACAAGCCAGGTGATCTACATGAGAAAGCCGACTTACAAGAACTCAGCCAACAACTAGGTGTCAGTCAACAAGCCAGGTGATCTACATGAGAAAGCCGACTTACAAGAACTCAGCCAACAACTAGGTGTCAGTCAACAAGCCAGGTGATCTACATGAGAAAGCCGACTTACAAGAACTCAGCCAACAACTAGGTGTCAGTCAACAAGCCAGGTGATCTACATGAGAAAGCCGACTTAGAAGAACTCAGCGAACAACTAGGTGTCAGTCAACAAGCCAGGTGATCTACATGAGAAAGCCGACTTACAAGAACTCAGCGAACAACTAGGTGTCAGTCAACAAGCCAGGTGATCTACATGAGAAAGCCGACTTAGAAGAACTCAGCCAACAACTAGGTGTCAGTCAACAAGCCAGGTGATCTACATGAGAAAGCCGACTTACAAGAACTCAGCGAACAACTAGGTGTCGGTCAACAAGCCAGGTGATCTACATGAGAAAGCCGACTTAGAAGAACTCAGCCAACAACTAGGTGTCAGTCAACAAGCCAGGTGATCTACATGAGAAAGCCGACTTACAAGAACTCAGCCAACAACTAGGTGTCAGTCAACAAGCCAGGTGATCTACACGAGAAAGCCGACTTACAAGAACTCAGCCAACAACTAGGTGTCAGTCAACAAGCCAGGTGATCTACATGAGAAAGCCGACTTACAAGAACTCAGCCAACAACTAGGTGTCAGTCAACAAGCCAGGTGATCTACATGAGAAAGCCGACTTACAAGAACTCAGCGAACAACTAGGTGTCAGTCAACAAGCCAGGTGATCTACATGAGAAAGCCGACTTACAAGAACTCAGCCAACAACTAGGTGTCAGTCAACAAGCCAGGTGATCTACATGAGAAAGCCGACTTACAAGAACTCAGCGAACAACTAGGTGTCAGTCAACAAGCCAGGTGATCTATATTTCAATAGTGTGCAACTCACCTATTCTGTCTGTCCAACATCCAGGCTATTTCTAGTCTCGGGCCCAAACTTCATGTGGCTCACGGTTGGTTATGAACGACAGAAACCAGCTGTGAAGGAGGCTACATAGCGATGTTGTTCACTCCAAATTCAATTCCGAAAAAAAACCAACACTAGGCCATGGAATATAATTTAAGTTTGTCACTATATTTAACGGCGGTAAATCAAGTTAGAAACTTCCACTCTGCAGACAAAAGCAATGACTACAATCATCAGAAACAAATCAAATCGAGGATTTGTTTTCACTCGACTGTTAGTCGCATCATCGGCCGGAAGTGACGTGGCACCGACCCACAGAAGTCGAACATTAATACACTTCTGGAACCAATTATTGTATTTCGTCAAATAGTCGCCCCCCCCCTCAAGTAAACGCCCCCACCACTTTTTCAACCAAGATGTTTCAGAAATGCCGATATTTCCATACTATCTTGTGTAGTAAGCTTACCAAGTTGCCCACATGGTCGATAATAGCGTCAGTAATTGGCGAAAATCTGGATTGGAAACCTGGAACCAGAAGTCAGTGTTTCTAGTTCATATTTCGTCATTTTAGCGTGAGTTTTAAGTTTACCTAATGATTTTAATGGGAATTATTGTTCTAAAATTTACCTTGAATAAACCCCCCCCCCCTTGGGAAAATGTAACTCCGCTGGGGGCATTTATTTGACGAAATACGGTATAGCCTATCAGAATAGATGTTAGAAAAATATGCCCAGTATATATGAAGAGCTTATTTCCAAACCGTATTTCCAAACCACTTGTTCACCCCTGTATATCCTCACCAAAAACTGATATATGTCATAATTGGAACCAGCAGCCAATAGCAGCATCTTTTAGCTCGGATTTAAGAACTCATTCGTTGAAATTGTTAAATTGTTGCATGCCCTATTGATTTGTACACTGATTTGTACACAAAGCATGCTCGAACAAAAAAAAATAGCCCATGCTTTCCATTGATTAGCACGTTAAATCTAGCATTGTGCTTTCATTGATTAGAACATTAAAGTGCCTCTTGATTTTGTTCTTTCCTTAGATTTTAAATCACTGTTTCTTTAATTCTCAACCAATTTCAACAAATTAGGTCTTAAATCAGAGCTAAAGAGTACAGGTATTGGCTGCTTGTTGTACAATGTAGTTTTGACATATTTGTTTTTGTTTAGGATATACAGGGGTGAATATAACCTGGTGCCTTAATTATTTTGCGTACTGTATCATTGTCTTCTGGATTCTCACTATTTTTTACTCAAGAAGATACTCATAAACAAGAAAGACAACTCAAAACTCAGGTCATCCTTGGGGTACCGAAGTAGCTCATCAGGGTTGCAGGCAGTGGAGTTATGTACGTGATCCACCAGTGGAGCTCCTGCGCCCCTCCGCAGAACTTCCGGTAGTGGATGTTCTGCGCTCGGGGGCGCAAAGAAGCCACTGTCGGAGTAACTGCGCTCGGAAGCAAAATAATAATATTTTCTTATTAAAATCAAGGTGGATCATTGCTGCGCTCGGGCGCAGAGAATCCACGGTCGGAGTTACTGCGCTCGGAAGCAAAATAACATATTTTCTTACTATAATATCGATGGGTCATTTCTGCGCTCGGACGCAGAGAATCCACTATCGGAGTTGCTGCGCCCGGCGCAGTTCCTTATATGTTATGGTGGATCATTGCTGTGCTCGGGCGCAAAAAAGCCACTGTCTGAGTAACTGCGTTCGGAAGCAAAATAATATATTTTCTTATTAAAATCAAGGTGGATCATTGCTGCGCTCGGGCGCAGAGAATCCACGGTCGGAGTTACTGCGCTCGGAAGCAAAATAACATATTTTCTTACTATAATATCGGTGGATCATTTCTGCGCTCGGACGCAGAGAATCCACTATCGGAGTTGCTACGCCCGGGCGCAGTTCCTTATATGTAAACGTGGATCATTGCTGCGCCGGGCGCAAAGAATCCACTGTCGGAGTAACTGCGCCCGGGCGCAAAATAATATATTTTCTCAGTATTAAAATAAAGGTGGATCATTTCTGCGCTCGGGCGCAGAGAATCGACTATCGGAGTTGCTGCGCTCGGAAGCAAAATAACATATTTTTTTATTTAAATATGGGTGGATCATTTCTGCGCTCGGTCGCAGAAAATCCACGATCGGAGTTACTGCGCTCTGAAGCAAAATAACATATTTTCTTATTATAATATCGGTGGATCATTTCTGCGCTCAAGCGCAGAGAATCCACTATCGGAGTTGCTGCGCCCGGGCGCAGTTCCTTATATGAAGCGGTGGATCATTGCTGCGCTCGGGCGTGGAGAATCCACTGTTGGAGCTTCTGCGCTCGGAAGCAAAATATATTATTTTCTTATTATAATAATAGCGCTACGGAGAAGTTTATTACTATTTAATAGGCCTATAGGCATGCGTATAATAACTATAACTCCGAATGACATTATAATTACAATATTTATTGGTTTGCTTGTTCCAAATATATTGGCGTGTTATATATTTGAGTAATAAAATCTATTATTTTGCTTTCGAGCGCAGTAACTCCGACCGTGGATTCTCTGCGCCCGAGCGCAGCAATGATCTACCGATATTATAATAAGAAAATCTATTATTTTGCTTCCGAGCGCAGTAACTCCGACAGTGGATGTTCTGCGTCCCCGAGCGCAGAGCATCCACTACCGGAGGGGCGCAGGAGCTCCACTGGTGGATCACGTACATATGGGCAGTGGCATAAACTGGGCTGGGGGGCAGCCGGGGGGCAGTTGTCATTGACAGAGAGGTATCATGTGTGACCACATAAAGTCTCAAAAAGCCTGGCAATACATGATTTTGGGAGCCATTTGGATCCCCAAATTGGGAATACCTATAAACATAATGAATGAGTAAAACTTACCTTGCAAAGAGTTCCTGGTGCTATTTTGAATCTTCTGAACTACAAAGGGTACACTATAAAACCCCCTTCCACAATTTTGGAGACAAATTGGCCTTCAAATTACATGACATGCATACGGAAACTGGAATAGCCGTAGAATAATCTTGTGGAGTACCACCAGGGTTATAGCTAGCCCAAGTTGAGTGCCAGGTAATTTTACTATCCAATTAGAGTGCTGGCTTTGGGCACAATCTTTTTAGCGAACATGAGGGATCAGGGAATAGGCTAGGGGTATACCCCCAATTGTTTTTTTTTTTTTTTAAATTTTTTTTAGTGCCGGTCCGTGCCGGTTACCCCCGACCGGCGTGGCTATAACCCTGAGTACCACACATCTCTGTATGCACGGGCAGTATATATCTGTTGCTATCAAGATGCGCTATTCAAAGCATGCTTATAAATGTCTTGTGTTGTCTCAGTCTGAAATGAGACTATATCGATCTGTCACTGAAGGCCCTTTATCCTATGAATTGTCCTTTATCATGTTTATTACAAATCTGTCAGGGGTAAAGTATTTTTATTTTATTTTAACCAAGGTCTTTGATGGAGCTGTGCTGTTTTTGAAGCATGTCCCTGAAAGACACAGGAGCATTCTCATTTTACAGACAGGAAAAGAATTACGGTACCAGTTATGTTCACCCCTGTATATCCTAAAAGACAACTACTGTTAAAGTGGACATTTTCACGCCACATTTATTTTCATGTTCCAAAATGCTACTGCGAAAATAACAAATACTTTTGTGTATAGGTCAATGTAAGGAAATGTCAGACTCGCATAAAAACAAGGGAAACATTTAAAAATTGGCAAAACACAAAAAATTAATTGCGCATAAATTTCATCTTTTACAGTATTTAAAACCATCCAGTAGCCCCGATTTGTTGAGAATCAGGTGAGAATTCAGGAAACGGTGATCGAAAACCCAAAGAAGGAACAAAATCAATTTTCTAATCAATGGGAAGCACACCGGTTGTTTGAGAATGCTTGGAGTACAAATCAATAGGGCATCCAATGGAGCAATCTGCAACTTCTGAATTTGCATCTTCCTTGGGATTTGGGATCACTATGTCTTTTATTCTTGACAGATTTCAATGAATGAGGTCTTACATCCGAGCTAAAACAAACGATGCAGCAATTGACTACTGGTTCTATCTATTATATACAGTCCACAACTCCCCCCTAATACTTTTTAAAATAAGTCCAAAAATATTTTACGCAATGTAAAAAGATACATATAGCCATATTTGTTTTACACATGTGGACCAATTTATTGCGTTCAGTCACAATGGCTAATTGTGTAAGAAAAGAGGCTGTTTTAAAAGTTGCACCCGAGTCCATAGAAGTCTCTTTTTTTACATAATGAACCATTGTGACTGAACGCAATGACGTGTGATGCTATAATTTGGTCCATATGTGTAAAACAAATAAGGCTACCCATAACTTTTTACACGTTTGCATTTCGTCAAATATTTTTTGGATTTATTATAAAAAGTATTTAGGGGGGAACTTGTAAGTTGTGGACCCTATATTAGCCTTTTGTGTAAATTTCTACCATAACCTTATACTAGTAATGTATAAAATGTTTTTACATGTATATCTTGTATATTTTTATATTATGAATATTATGGTATTTGGAAACAGAATTATCAATTTGTATTAAAACTTTTAATAAAATCATGGATTAATTAAGGGATCTAAAATGAGCGTTTATTGCGTTTCGACAGTATTTTTTGTGGGACATGAGAACACCTCAGACCTATCGAATTGCATTCTGAATACGAAGCATGTCTTTCTGATATCAAATAATTTTTCATTTTTTGAAAATCACAATATAATACAAATTTTATGACAAATTATACAAATTTGATATTTTTCAAATTTTTGATATATAACAGTCCTCAAGTAAATTATATAAATCTAATGACATATTCTTAAAGTGTATGTAGCAGGGAGGAAAAGTTGACGGTCAATTGAAAATTTTGACCTTTCATATTGAAGATATGGATTTTTTTCCCAAAAGACCTAATTTGTTTTGGTGTTTTGGGAAAAAAAATCCATATCTTCAATACGAAAGTTCAAAATTTTCAATTGATCGTCGGCTTTTCATCCCACCTACATACACTTTAGGGACCGCTCATTATTAATGTGGGAGGGGGGGGCCGGAGGCAATGTAGGGGGGGTTATGTGATTTTCACTTTGACAAACAGGGGGGTTATGTAATTTTATTTTTCCTGATAGGGGGGGTCATGTGAAATTTAATAGTCAATCATACCATACATAATTGTCTAATGACTTATTCAGTTATTCACACAAAATTGTTCCAATTTTGCACCATATTTCACCATTTTAGCTTCAATAGGGCAAAAAAATTAGTGCGCTTTCACAAGCATTTGTTCCATATACATAGTCAACGGTCAAAATGTGCTGGATTCACTATACTTCAAGAATTTTTTTCTTTTTCCTACCCCATCCCCCAATGTCAAAAAAGAAATCTACGCCACTGCCAGATGCTACACACACAAACAACTCACTCCTCACCACATGACCACCCCACCTGCAAGCACACACCTATACATTTTCTCACCAAAAGTAGGCCTAGCCCTAGATCTATAGGCGTAGATCCCAGGGATGGGTGGGGGCAGTAAATCCCCCAATATTTTGCCAGGGGGGATGGTCCATACAATTATTCCCCTCCAATCAGTGGCGTAACTAGGGGGCAGGGGGGCAACGTGCCCCAGGTGCCAGCCTTAAGGGGGTGCCAAATTGACCAATTCAGCATCGATTCTGTGCCCCTCCAAGCGATGAAAGTCAAAATGTATGCGCGCTTCACACGCATTTTAGCACAAAATCAATTGAAAGAACATTTCAAGACCGATATTCAACTTCTAGTAGGCTAACCATAATTAATAAGTGGTAGGCCTTTGTCCAAAATTTGAGCGCTCAGCAATTAATTGTTTTAAGATTTGGGGATTATCCTTGGTGAGGCGCCACAACCCTAGCTACGCCACTGCCCGCGTCTAAGATATTCTCGGGGGTAGGGGCACCAATTTCTTGCAGTTTCTTGCCCCGGCGCTACCAACCCCTAGTTACGCCACTGCCCCCAATGTTGAGGCCTGTATGCCTATGTAGGTTTCTGACCAAATTAACCTTACATATGGCCATTTTAGTCTAAAATTGCAAATTTTTTTTATGCGCTTTGCATGAATTTATTCCACTTTTGCACCATATTTCATCAGTTTAGCTTCAAAATTGCCACAATTTCCACGCGCTTTGCGCGCATCTGTACAATAGACTTGTCGCCAAAAAGACCTGGATTACTATGATTTTAAGAATTTTTTTCAAACCCCAATGTCAAAATCCCAATCTCTGTGACTGAATCAATAAAGTTTGCTTGAAAGGGGGAGGGAGGGGGGGGTTACGTGAAATTGATTCATCGCAATAAGGGGGTTAGGTATTTTCACCCATAAAGCTCAACATTCCTCCGACCCCCCTCCCGCGTTAATAATGAACGGTCCCTTAAGTATAAATCATCAGATTTATAAAGTTTACTTCAAGTACTGTTAAATATCAAAATATCAATTTTTAATGATTTGCCATAAAATGTGTATTAAATTGCGAATTTCAAAAATCAAAATTATTTGATATCAGAATGACATTCTTCAGATTCAGAATGCAATTCGATATATCTGATGTGCTCTAATGTCCCACAATAAATACTGTCCAAACGTTCATACCCCAGCCCTTAATTTGTTTCATCTTGATGGTTCATTATTTCTGTTTTGTGTGTGAAGGGGTATTTTGTGATTCTAGCATGCTTATTTTAATTTAATAGATGTCCACAAAAAAAGTTATTTCCAAAATTTCAGTTGATTCAGACATCGATGGGTCAAGTTGTAATTTCTGTTTGTTGACAGATAGAAACTAGAGCTACTGTGGCTTTTTTCAAAATGTTTTGAATTTTCTCGAAAAATGGCGCAATTTTGCCGCAATCTAGCCAAAATTTTGAAATTGTCTAAAAAAATTCGTAAAAACGTAGTCAATATGGGTTAAATTTGGCCAAAAATTTAAAATTTTGGTATATCAATGGTCCAAATTTCTTGAAAATTTGGTATATTTATGAGTCCACTTTCAAATTCTCAGTGGCACTTGAGTACCCCCCCCCCCCAGATAGCATCAGATTGGCTTCCTCTGTTTTCCTCCATCAAGGATGCTTTACACCAAGAAATTTTGAATTTGATTCCCAACTTTTGGATCAGGGTCCTTGGCGAGGGTACAACAAACCTCGAGAACATCTCCCCCATCTCCATTTGGATTGTAACAGACAGCCAACCCAGAGGAAGTATGTAATTTAATTGGATAAGCCCTCTGGGTTGGCTGTTCCAGTTTCATCATATACTCCCTCTTGGCTGTTCCGGTTAAATTACATGCATTCCTATGGGTTGGCTGTTAATCCAAACAGACGGGGATGTGTGCAAGCCACTGCAAGGGTTATGGTAACCTGTGCCAAGGTCCACTTTCAAATTCTCAGTGGCACTTGAGTACCCCCCCAGATAGCATCAGATTGGCTTTCTCTGTTTTCCTCCATCAAGGATGCTTTACACCAAGAAATTTAAAATTTGATTCCCAACTTTTGGATCAGGGTCCTTGGCGACAACAAACCTTGAGTACGGTACATCTCCCCCATCTCCATTTGGATTGTAACAGACAGCCAGCCCAGAGGGTGTATGTAATTTAACTGGAACAGCCAGCCCAATGGGTGTATGCAATTTCACTGGAACAGCCAACCCAGCAGAAGTATGTAAAGCCAACCCAGCGGGTGTATGCAATTTATCTGGCACAGTCAACCCCCCTCTGGGTTGGCTGTTTCATCATATACTCCCTCTTGGCTGTTCCAGTTCAATTACATGCATTCCTATCTAACAGGCAAATCAAATTTTAATATTTTAAGCAACTTGGCAAAATGGGCCATCAAATTTTTTTTATTTTATATGAAAAATGCACAATTTTGGCCCCATTTCCCAAAATATTAAAATTTGATCTTCCATTGCCAGTAAGAACAACTAAAGGATTAGGATTAGGTTAAATTTCATTTGGCAAAACAGGAATTTTTAAATTAAAAAAAAAGGTGCTGTATTTTCTGGAATAGGAAATAAATGATTGTTACCTAACAGTTTCCAGTGATTATGTAACTTAATTCTGGTAATTTCAAGAGGATTCAATGCTGGCTTTCCAACTAAACTGAGCTCAAAAAGAAACTTATAATTTTTCACAACTTGTGAATCACAAGGTCATATCTTAAAATAGTGTCAATCAAAATGAACCAAAATTACACACAGACACAGGATTACTTTAATACTCTACTCAAAACACATGTCAGTAACCAAGCAGTTGTCCAACTGACACAACAGCAAAATGCACTGTCATGGGACAACTTCCTGGAAGTTCCTCCACTTTCACAGCCCAACATTTGGCACCCAGCACAAAAAATTTGTGAGAATGCACACAAGATCCTTGCACAGATGATAAAACGGTACTGCTTTCTGCTTTTCATACACTTTTTTCATGAAACAGGGCAGGGCTGTGAATGTGGTCCAGGAAGCTGTTCCATGTCAGCGCATTTTGCTGTTGTGTCAGTTGGATAACTGCTTGGTTACTGACATGTGTTAAGAGTAGAGTATTGAAGTAAACCTGTGTGTAATTTTGGTTCAATTTGATGGACAGGATTTCAAGATATAACCTTGTGAAAAATTATAAGTTTCTTTTTGAGGCCAGTTTATTTTAATACAGCCTGTAGTCGACGTCCTGTCAGTTTCGAGTCAAGTCACAAAACTCAATATTGATGTACAATATTCTATTTCATCACTTGAATATAAACTCATCACCTAGTTATTTTCCGTTCTAAATTTGGATACCATAATTTGGGGTGAGCCAGATATATTGGGAGATACCACTGACTTGGGTGGGGGGGGGGAAGCTGCGTTGATACTTGCGGTAGATGATGACATGGGGGTACACAAAAATACATTTGGCTAAAAGGGCCAAAAATGGGTTGAAATTAAAAGTGTGGAAATTTGGACCAAGACCTTAATTCAGGTGATTTTAATTTTACACTGTGTACCCCATGATGTCAACTATCTGGTAAAAGTGCAGCTTTGCACCCCCAAATTTGACAGGGTCTATGTCGCCCAATAAACAATTTCTGCTCATTTGGTACCCGTTTATCTGAATATGCAAAGCATAATTGGGTTACTTTCTTTTTAACACTATCAGTTTCACCCGAATTATGACCAGCTACCACAAGTTTCAAGTTGGTAGTTTCGAAGCATCGTGCGTTGGGGTTGTTTCACACGCACCCGTTTAAGTCAATAGTATGTCTGTACGTCCTCTGCGAATGGGGGCACAATGGGGCACTTACATAAGATAATACTACTGTGGTTTTTTTACAGGTGTGCAGCCAACAAAGAACATCAACAGCCAGGTTGTGACTTTACGCTCATTTCATGGTAGGTCAAAATTGTCGCCTTTACTATTTAGTGTCGATTAGTAGATTAACACGGCACAATTGATTTACCACTGAGTTTTGTGAACAGACCGCTGGTCAATAGTCAAAATCCTGTCTATAGTCACCAGCTATGATAAACTAAACTGAGCTCAAAAAGAAACTTTTCACAAGGTCATATCTTAAAATCCTGTCCATCAAAATAATCCAAAATTACACACAGGTTTAATTCAATACTCTACTCTAAACATGTCAGTAACCAAGCAGTTATCCAACTGACACAGCAGCAAAATGCACTGACATGGAACAGCTTCCTGGACCACATTCACAGGCCAATAATTGGCACCCAGCACAAGAAATCTGTGAGAATGAGTACAAGATCTTTGCACACATGACAATTCCCAAAAAGTAAGTGAAATAGTGTGGAACAAGACCTGTTTCTTGACGAAAATGTGTGAAAAGCAGAAAGCAGCACCGTTTCATCAACTGTGCAAGTATTGTGTATGCATTCCCACAGATTTGTTTATATGCTAAGTGCCAAATATTGGGCTGTCAGTGCATTTTGCTGTTGTGCCAGTTGGACAACTGCTTGGTTACCGACATGTGTTTTGATTAGAGTATTGAAGTAATCCTGTGTGTAATTTTGGTTCATTTTGATGGACATGATTTTAAAATATGACCTTGTGATTCACAAGTTGTGAAAAATTATAAGTTTCTTTTTGAGCTCAGTTTAGCAATGTTGCATCTGATCAGACAGAGTATGCAGTACTCCGTAGGTCAGCAATCAATCCCACCTCTGTTCTGACGTCACATGCAACATTCCAAGTTTATCTTGCATCCACTATCATTTATAATCTGAACAACAAAATAAGACAAACAGTACAACATTATTTGACTGGGCTGCTTTTCCCTTTTTTTTTAATTCATTTAATTTTTTTCATCTTTTTTATTTTTTTCCTCATTAGCTCATGGAATGAAGCCAGTAGGCACACAAGGTCCATGTAGTGCATGGTATGAGCTCAATATTATGTTAAATATGTACATGGAGGGAAATACTATAATACCTTGCCATTTAACATGGCAAAATATTTGGTAACAACCGATAATAAACATTGGAAACCAGGCTGCGCACAGCTACCTCATTGTGCTATGCTATACATACAAATTTTTGACAATAACACTTCCAAATATGGTGGTACAGTCTCATTTTTTTCTGATTGTACATTATTTATAATAATATATAATATGCTACAGACTTTCAAAAATTAACACCCAAAGTGGATTTGGGGCGTTAATTCTTGTGATAATTATTGGTCATTCCATTTACATTACTTTCTAGCTTTCTGTCTACTTAGTATATAAAACAAACAAAATGAAACAAAACAAACAATAAAACCAAAAACAGACAGCACTGCACATACAGAAAAGTGTGATCATCAAGAGAATATCTACCCTCCTGAAGAATGAATGTTTTCAAGCATGCATTATGTTATGAAAAGACATTTTCTTCTATAATAGTCACTAAAATATTAATCCATACCTATAATATAATACTTTCATCGACAGTAGCAGTAGAATCGTCTAAACGACATGTTTTAACGATGTTTATTCGTATCAACTGCAAACTTTTGGACACACGCACACACAAATACGGTGATATAAATGTGAAGGAAAAAATACAACCACCCATACTCGGTACAAAAATGTCTTGCACCTTGAGAAAAACATCTTCTACCTTAAGTATCATCTATAATATGTGTCATTCCCAAGTTGCACTTCAATTCCAATTATTAAAAAGTGGAATTCAAATGCGTGAGGAGTGTTATATCATGCAATTTTATGACCAATCAACATGGATTACTCTATATATACACTAATGCTCATCGGATTATGATTATATTGATAATAATAACAAGAGCACTATGAAATAGCTTGAAAAATCAACTCAATTAGCAGCAAAACTGTTGGCTTACAAAAACTGATTGTTTCATTCAAACTGATTGGTATGCAAGTGTCAAAACATATTAGCAAGAGAGATTCTGTACATTGAGCAATTTTGTTTCTACTACCTTACTAATAGAATTATCTGAACATTTTTGTCCAGAAAAAATACGCTACCAACACATAAAACTTTGTATTTCAAAATTTATATTAAACAATGTTACAGTATCATAATAATATTATTAATAATAACAATAATAAACATAAATAGAAAACTTAAATGTAAACCTGCAGCCACAGCATTGAATAACCATCAATTAAGATCTTTTCAATTATTTTTTTTTCACAACAAAAATCATCGTATAAAGATCAGATATGGTGTTTTAACAATTGAAAAAGGTTAAGTCAATTTCCTGACTCCTAACCTAAACCAAGTATTATTATACAATCAGTGCACAGGTGGTCCTCTAACACCACCACCAAAGTTCTGTGGTAGACCTACCACAGTACAGTGCATTATATGCTAAATCTGTCTGTTATAATGGCATTTTTTGTCATTATACAATTTTTAATCAAATCTACAATATACAAATCAAGGAAACTTGCTGCACTTTTTAGGGGAATCATACATACATATCAACGACAGAATGTGGAATTTCTGCACGTGTCATGCAAAAAAACAATGCTTTTCATATCTATATATATATACAACAGTGTTGATGTACATTACAATGTTATCATGTACACATGTAGACTTCCATAAATAAGTTTTTATTATAATAACCAACTTTGGCCGTTAACATTATGATCATGTGCATGGTGTAGAATTCTATAGAGTTGCAAAAGGCTCTATTATTAAAACATTTGCACATAAGAAATCACATTACATTTCTATTATAGCAAATGGCGTCCCATTCACCTGTACATCACATGTGCACACGAAGGTTTTTCAGTTTATTGTTACTATTCAACAATATTGTACGGTCAAATAACCAATTGTACACAGTACATTGTAACATAGCAGGACCCCCTATAGGTTGGTAAATTGCCACCAACTGTCCTGTGTTAATACAAACACAAGGGTTTCACGGTAGGAATCATATAGTGACAACGTCCATCAAATCCATGCAAGAATTCTAGAATAATTAAGAGTCTATTCTAACACTATTTCTCCATTCATCCATTTTTCAAAAAGCTCTGTATATAAGATATTTAGAGTTCCGATCATAAAGGAATAATTGTCCATAACACACTTGTTACTTCCTTCCAGTGGCGCTATCTTCATTCTCATTCTTGGAGTCATTCTTACTCGAATCATCCCTTGCTTTGTTAGTCTTGCTGCTCTCCACAAAGAAAGCTTTTGTGGACGCCAACAAGGCCTCGCGCTCCTTGGCCTGATTAGCTTTCATCTCTTCCGGTGTTAGCTGGGGTCCTCGTGGACCGCCAACTAATCGCGGTTTTGGTCCGCTATTTTTACCTCCCGGTCTCATCATGGCTGGGCTAGGGCCCGGCCCAAATTTCTTGGCGACATTTATGTTTGGCATTGGAGTAGGGGTGGGTTTTGACGGTGCAGACGGCGTTGAGGATGGTGGTGTAGACACAGTGGGTCTAGTTGATGAGCTCATTACAGGAGGTGGTGCTGAATGAGGTGGCATCGAGGTCTGGGGCGGTGGCCCACGGAAACGTGTGTTGACACCACCGGGTGCCGTTAGCTGTATGACATGGCCCAGTGGATGTGTGATGTACGCCTGATTTGGGAATGGCATTCGACCCGATCCTGGTCTTGGTCCACGTGGTGGAGGTGGCATCGTTGTCATATTTGTTTGCTGAACCGAGGGCGGTGGTCCACTTGGTCTTACACTTGTCTGCATCGCCATGCGAGACTGAACCGTTGCAGTAGGTTGCGTGGAGTTAACACTCTTCGAAATCGTCTGAGGTACCATCTGTGCCTGAGTGTAGACTGGCATATTCGGTTGGCTGGTGGACAGTTGGGTGGTGACTGACCATGGTTGTGGGGGTGCACTTGATGCATGCATGGTCATCTCCATTCTGTTGGAGTAACTCATGTGATCTTGTTTGCTCACCATGGGCCCTGTCTGCTGGTGCATAACTTGTGGCGGCGGTTGCTGGGTCTGCTGCTGGTATTGTGGGGGCAGCGTCTGTCTCGACATAACCGGGGCCTGCTGACGGTTCGGGCTAAATGGCTTTGCATCCAAATGCTGTTGCATATCGCTGCTTTTAGGAGACAATGCTCGTGGTTGCTGGAACAGATGCTCGTTACCCCCACTATGTGCATTCAGAGCGGCCATATTAGGCTGCTCTGTTTGTATCATCGCTTGGATCGGCGGCTTACGTTCCATGGGATATCCCAGTAAGGTTGTCGGCCTAGCGTTGATTCTTTGAGGTGGAAGTTGTGCATGTTGGGATGGTAGAGCCAGACTTGGAGGTTGGTTGTGCGACAACTGAGTGTTGGCTCCTGCGGTCTGACTCTGGTACTGCAACTGGTGCGCTGGACCCGGAGCAGGTGCTGGAGCCGGTGGAGCCGACGGAGGCAACTGAATTGCCATTGAGTGCAAAGTTTGAGTTGGCGGCTGAATTGCACCGGGTGTCCCTTGCAATGTACCTTGCATGCCCTGAAGCGAATTGAAGAAATTTGTGGATCCAGCTGCTGCCGCCCGCCGCTGCTGCTGCTGCCCTGCAGATTGGTGTGGGGGTGCTGCGGCGGTGCTGGTGCTGCAGGATGAGCTTGTGCAGCATTACCAGTGAAGAAAGAAGATGGCTGGGCTGGATGTTGATGGGCTGCTTGATGTTGTTGGGCCGCTTGATGTTGTTGGGCCGCTTGATGTTGTTGGGCTGCTTGATGTTGTTGGGCCGCTTGGTGTTGTTGGGCCGCTTGGTGTTGTTGGGCTGCTTGATGTTGTTGGGCTGCCTGGTGTTGTTGGGCTGCTTGATGTTGTTGGGCTGCTTGATGTTGTTGGGCTTGATGCTGATGGGCCAGAGGCTGCATGGCTGCCACTAGAGAACTGCCTATTAAACCTGTCTGAGCACCAACTTGGGCCGAGGCTCTCTGCTGTAGAGAAAAAAAGCAAGAAAACAACTTATTAGGCAAAATACCAATATGATTTTTTATATTCATATATTATATATTGCTCTTTTCACCATGCAATCAAGCCTGCTCCTCATTTCACAACTTTTTAGACATCACATGAAATTTGTCAGTAGAAAATTGCAACATTTTGTTGGTCCTGACTTTTTGTCTTTCATAGACGTTTCTCCTTTCTGACAATTTGTCGACTTCATTCCATAGTGACATATAGTGATTTTTAGTAATTATTTTGAAAATTGGCACATTATGTGACGTATAGTTTGGTACTTATTGTTTTCATTTTTAAGAAATATTATTTCTTTATTTCTTTTGAAAACATATTAAAATAAAATCTATTTAGTTTACTATAGAAATTTCACATCATTTACAAAATATATAATGAATGTCTGATTTACACAACTCGATTTTAAATTTGCATTTCTTCAAACCCGATTTTCTCGGAAAGTTGCTGATTCAAGGGCCCTACTATACGCCACTATGTAATACAGCCGACGAATTGTTGATTTGCACACATTGTCAATTATCACAGACAGGTCAACTAATAGCACTCTGAACTTTTTGGCATAGTGGTAAAAGCCTAACATTTCCCACCTTTTACAGGTTGATCAAATTATAGATTTTTTTTTGTAACAGTAAGAGCTTAAGGACTAAAAAAAAACCAAATTTTATATATTTGGACCTTAATCGCCTGGATAATAGCGCCTCATGGATCCACGCTTGCTGAAAATATTCTAAACAGCAGTTCAAGTTCGAGAAAGGAAATAACATTTCACTACCCTGGCCACTACTCAAGAAACATGAAATTCATGAAATATAACCATGTCTGGAACTCATGTTAGGCTATATTAAAAAAATCCCTTGTCTCAAAGCTCCTGCACGCGTTAGTAAAATCATGCGCATTAGGTTAATATAAAGTCAGAAAGGTGTTTTTTTATTTTTTCCCAACAAAACCAAAAAAACAAAGCCCAAACTTGTTTTTTATTTCAACATGTTCAAGTTTTCTGCAAAATAAAACTGAGCAACTGCAGATATGGGCTGTATTTGTGACTATTTCTTTATAACAGTCGTACAGCACATTGTATATGGATATCAGTTTAAAATGCATAACGGTCACCTTGACAAGCATTTCAAAATTTTTTTTTTTTTTAAATCGCATTCCGCATTAGGTTTTCAGAAGCTGAAGATTTTTTCAGAAGCTGAAGGATTTTTTTAATATAGCCTATAAAGCTCAAGACTTTGCTTGTGTTAAATCACCTACCTGACCATACAGAGGTGCTTGTTGCACTGCTACATTGGACACACTGCCAAAAGGTGGCATGCTCGCCGTCTTTGGGGCACCAATGCTGCCTGGGTAGTTGTTTTGTGGCTTCACAATCACTGAACTGTTAGCACTCAACTCGTGGCCTCTTGAGAACGGCGTTGAGCTGTAGGATCCATACGGCTGATTAGGTACCGTGAGGGCTGCTGTGTCAGAGACGCGACAAGATGGCTCCGATGTTATTCTGCATGCCGGTGTGTGGTTGCTGATGTTGTGGCTGGGCAGCTGGTAAGAAGCCAATTGGGGCAAAGGTTGGTGGTTGCGGTGCTGCTGCAGGAGGCGAGGCAGCCACCGTGGGGCCTTGGTTCAAATTATACTGGTAGCTGCCCGAAGGCGGCTGTATTACAGACTGCGCTGCAAATGGATTCTGCGCAGCAAACCCAGAAGAGGACAGAACACGGTCGCTACTTGGGAGGGGCGAGTATTGGGTTGTCAACACCTGCGAGAAGAGTGAAGGTGACGGCGTGATCGATGTCAGCTGGGACGTCTGCGGGCCAAGTAGAACGGATGGAAACAGCTGTGCTTTATCACTAGATGGCTGCTGTTGCTTAATGTCAAGTCCAAATGCAGTCATTGAAGGGTACAGCTGCAGTGCTGCCGAGTTGACATTTGCCGGGTGTGTCGTACTTGGTAACGTATACAAAGACAGCGGCTTTGCACTGTAACTGTAGCCACTGCTTCCTGCTGGCTTGTCCGACATGACCATTGGCGCGCTGCTAAATGCGTGACTGTGATTTGGAATGGGGTGTGGATTCGTTGCCACCTGCGGTATTTCCTGAATATCTGCAATTTCAATGTCACCTATCTCCTGACTGTTATCGAATGTGGCCGCCGCACTGTGCGGCACATTGGTCGCTACCACGGGATCACGCGCGTTAAAATTCCCAAAGGACACGCCGACGCTCGACGTCGGTGGCGGAAGGATCGCGCTATCCGACACAAGAGCTCTATGCTGAGGAATGTCTCTGAGCGTATCGGCTTCGACGGTGTGATCCGATGTGGTGGACGACATATCTTCGTTTTGACCACCTGCCACTGTGTTCATCCCTGGTGGTGACAGAGCACTGTCACCGCTAATGGGAAAACTGTCCCACAGAGACTTTGTCGATTCCATCTTCTTAGTAAAGTCATCTGCACTACTCGTCGGCAGTTCAATTGCTTGACTACTCGGGCCTGGACCAACTTTGGATATGTGGCTTGTGCTGGCAGGGACCGCTGGTTCCACAGAGACGGGAGCACGCAGGTCATTTGGCAGGTGACTGCTCACTGGTGGTTCTGCATTCCTTATGTCAGATAATGTCTGGCTAAGGACTGGGTTATCTCCAAGAACCTACAGAGGAGAAGAACACCAAACAGGGGAATAAATTAGCATACACGTTGCATGACAATGTACATTTTTGGCGAGGGAGCCCTAAGGTCAAGTATAATTTATGTTTTATAGTAGAGCATATTTTGCCAGACCTTAATTTTCAAGAGATGTTTGTTTCCCATAATTTGATGTGTTTTTCAATGAGTAAAAGGATTTTTTTTTCATCTATAACACTCCAAAAAGGAACACGTCTTTCCATAACCACTTCGCAAGGAATATGCAAGTTTATATACACCTGAGTCGCCTCTTTGCAAGACCAATGCTAACCAAATTTTTGGATATGCAAAACTGGCAAATAATTAACTTCTACTTTTCTGATTTAATTAAAGGCCCCCCTCACCCAAAGCCTTTGATAGCCTATCCTCTACCATTTTTCACCCTGATGAGGCGAACTTCTGGTGTTTGTACGAACTGCACTGGGCGCAAGTTCAAATCAACAGCCTTCTCTGAAAAAGCTACCTTAAACATGCATGTTCTTTAAGATGTCATAATTATATAAGTGTGCACAAAACAGCTGCCTTATGCATTGATTTGACCCACACCAGGGTGAAAAATGGTTAAGTCTACTGGAGAAAGGATCACCAACTCCAAGCATGTTCAACAATTATCAGAAAGTTTTAGGGATATCAAGTGAGTGGTCAAAGAAAAAAAGTTTTGTCTTTGAAGATTGTGTGCATATTAAACATAAAAAATTCTGATTTTTTTTTTCTCGTTGACTTGGGATTTCTTTCCGGTCAAGAAGCCAACAAAGACTAAAGTGGTCCGAAAAATGCAGTATCAACAGGAATCACAGATTTCCCATTTGACTAAAAAAATAATTGAAAAAAAAAGTTATATACAGCTAGTACTGTAGTGTTTTTTTTTTTTTTTCTAAGACGACCCTTTTGTTTCCCAGCCTAAGTCCCTTTACAGATACATACCATTGGTGGCCTAGCCAGATTCACATCTCGTTAGACGACACAGCATTCACCGCATTACTATCGACATCTGGGATAACCGCTTTAAGATCCTCCATTGTAATCTGTTTAATCCCTGGAATTGGCTGCGGCGGATTGGTCATCACCTGCAGGTCCAGCGGCTCGTCTTGCCACTCCACTTCTTGCGACTCGGCCGGCGCCTCCATGACCGGAACCATCAACTCCTGCACCAGCTTGATGTTGTCGGAGGTCTTGTTCCCTTCTCCGCTTGGTGAACTCCTGGTTGAAGGAGGGTTCGACGCATGGTGGTCACTGTTCAGTTCAATACCACTGTCATGTTGATCATTTTCAGGTTTGCCCGTTGCTGATTTAGGCATCGCTACAACCGATGCCAGACCCATGCTGACTTGGGGCGCTACAGTTGCTGTGTTATCACTCCCTGGTATTAAAGGTGGTCTCTGTAGTGGTTTGTCCCAGGCATTCACTGGTGGCGGTGATGATGAAACTGCAACAAGTAAATGGAGAGGGAATGAGATTAAATTGCTTATGCTTTTTTAATTAAAGCAATTCATGATGGTTTGCACAGGTTGGCCATCAGAGAAACTGTGCAACTGTTTGTTTCAAAGTTGGGGCATCTGATAGAACCTGCTGAAAACCTCTATTTGTAATGGATGAGATTGATTGGGACATTCCATTTAAAATCCACACTACCCCTGTTGAAGATTTGGATAATATCTTCCACAGGGGGAGTATGAATTTCAAATGGAATGAACACATTAGCAGCTCCATTTGAAACTCATCCTCCCTCAGTGGAAGATTCAGGTTGAATCAAATGGAGCTACCTAATGTGTTCATTCCATTTGGAATTCATACTCCCCCTGTGGAAGATATTTACAAACTCTTTTCACAAGGGTAGTGTGGATTATAAATGGAATAGAGCATTCCAAGGACTTACCAGCAGGCAGTATTTCCTAGCCCAAATGGGATGTTTTGGAAGAGTTTGAAAAATTCCCATACTTTCACATTTCAAATAATTATGTTCTTTAATCAATTGATCAATCAAAATCATCTTAAATAGCATAAATAGCATTAACCCTATTCAACTGCATTCACTTGTGTGAGACACATTTGCCAAAGTGTGATGCCAATGATCACAGTTTTGTTTCAATGAGTATTTACTATTGGGAAGCATCTCAGATACCCTCTGGATTTTCCATATTACACATCTCCTATGCAGTTTTATTTGCTAAAATATAAGTGTCCTCAGTCAGAACTGAACGATCACAATCAGGTCATACAACATCAATTTAGGTTATGTACTGGTGCTAGAGGATAGGACTGTATCACTGGTATTTGACTACAGTACCGAAGGTTTCACCGGACTTTGATGTACCTCCTTACATTACACCTCATGTGCTATGGAAAGACACAAAGATGTCAAGAACTGGAGGATAGCTATTAAACTATACATATATGCTAGATCATCATTCTCCAAATTTTCAGCAAAGGACATTTTGAACTTTCAATACTACACAAGTGTATTAAAATAAGAAACCCAATCTGAAGTTGATATCATGCTTCAGTGATCTCACACTGATATATCACTGTGAATAAACACTTCACACCCGAGGATGCTTTCTCTGTAATCCATGATTACTAAATCACACACAAATGCACTAACCACTAACTTCCATTTGAAAATGCACTAACCACTAACTTCCATTTGAAAATGCACACACAAGCAAAAGTTACTATCCTCACCTTTCCTGATCATAGTGCTGCCCCTAGAGGCATCATAACATCCACCGCTGAAGGCCCTCGGCTGTTCATCTCCACCCCAATTGGCATTGAACCAGGAGCTTTATTTAATGTCCCCAACCCCGGGCTGGCTCCAAACATTCCACCTGGCGACACAGTTGGCAGTTGCGCACCGACTGCTGCAGGTAGATTGGGTACCATCATCGGGTCCTTGGTGAGATCGCGGCTGTTCTCCTTAGCGTTGACCTGCCCTCTAAAACGAGGTGGAAGTTTGGATTGCTGGTGACGCGACTTCATGTTGGTTGCGAGTTTGGGCTTCTTTAATGCCTGTGAATCAAGAAAAACAAAATAACTGCATTAATGCTCTGCATGCTAGCTACAGGCTACAATATACTAAGTTTTGAGATATGATATCTTAAAAGACACTGAACCAGGCTGTTTTGTTTGTACTCATTTTAATGGATTTTTTGGGCCGATTCCAAATATGGTCATGAAATTCTGAAATGTTTGAATTTAAAAAAATTAATTTGAAACTTGTCATCTGCAATCGACACCAGCGTGGTGAAAGTTTATTCAGTTAATACTGAACTAATACCAAAATGCAAACCGTGACTTCACTTCTGGGGAGGCAGTGCATCATCTGCATGCTACAATCCTAAGCAGTTTTATTTGGTGAAACACATGTCTCCTAAATAGGAACTGAACAATCCCAAGTTGCCACTACTTATGTCTAGAGAATTTAGATTATGTACTGGTGCTAGAGGATAGGACTGTATCACTGGTATTTGACTACAGTACCGAAGGTTTCACCAGACTTTGATGTACCTCCTTACATTACACCTCATGTGCTATGGAAAGACACAAAGATGTCAAGAACTGGAGGAAAAGATATAACAATTTTCAACCATGTACGCTGGGTCATCTTTCCCAACGTCACAGCAAATGAACCGTGAACATGACCAAGTTTTACTGGGCTATTCCAGTTGAAATCCATACACCCCCTGTGGAAGACATGACCTTAAAATCTCTTACACAGGGAGTGTGAATTTCAAATGAGGTTACCTGAATATGTGACTCCCATTTGAAATCTACACTCCTACTCACATTATTCAAGTCATGTGTTCCATAGGGGGTGTATGGATTTCAACTGCAACATCCCATTATAAAGATAAAAACTTCCAAAACCACACAACAGTGGGTCAAAATTACACTGCTGACTGCTGTCAGAACTACCTGCCGATTGGTCAAAAAGAAGTTTTTATTATCAATTGGACCAATCAGCAACATTGTTAGAATAATTTCACCACGCAAAAATAAAACTCTGGTGAATTATTTGCAAAGCTCCATTCTGATTGGTGATTAAAATGAAAATATCATATAATTGACCAATCAGGGGCAATGTTAGATCGGCAGGTAGTGCTGAGGGGGTTGAAGACAGTCTGGAGATTTTAGGTACCGATAGTGATCTGTCAAACAACCTGCCATTTGGATTCCATTACATTTGATAGTGTCAGTCATCTAATTGACCAACTAATCATACTGCAAAGTTTGCATTGGAAGGAGATAGGTGGCTTGTGCGATAATCTTGGGGGAACAAAAGTTATTATTATCATTGTATTATTTGCAGCGGAATTTTTTTTTTTTTTTTTTGCATCTTTGGCTGACAAAAAAAAAAATATCTGCAACCTATTTTTTCCACTAACCTCTGCCATGGTGAGGTCCACCTTTTTTCTCTCTGCCTCTTGCTGTTGAGCTTTTAACCTCTCCTTGCTAGCACGCTTGGATACCACTTCTTGAAAGCCCTCATCTGGTGTGAGCAATTCATCTGGATCTTCAACTATCACCTCGGGGACATCATCCACTACAACCACACCTGGATTACAAACAAAAACAGACACAACTTATATATCGTGATCAGAAAATAATTTCTACAAATTTTTTGCTGCGATTTAAATTTCAATGTGGCATTGCAAAATCAGAGATGCCACTCAGTTTCACTCAAAAAACCTGAAACTGGTGAGAAAAACCTGAAAAAGTATGTGAATGTAGGCCCAAAAGCCCCAAAACGGGCTGAAAATAAATAAAAACGCGGGAATTTGGACTCACAAAAAACCTGAATTCAGGCTAAAACCTGAAAAGTGGCATCTCTGCTCAATGATGATCAACCTTCCCTAATTCAGCCCTTGAAATAACCCACGGCACCCATGGCATTTTGCCGTGGGTGCCCAACCCCACTGCCGTAATGCCCTCAAAATATGTCCATTACCCAAGGCAGTCACTTGCCGTGCCCTCTAATTAAGTTGCCGTCGGTGCCCCAGCCCTGCCCCTTCATTATAAAATTATCTATGTTTGTGTGTGTTTTTGTCACTTTTGAGAAATTGCCTTGGTGCCCTTCTCAATTTTCAACAGTTGCCATGATGCCCTCTTGAAATATTACAAACTGCTGTGCTGCCTTGCCTTTTCAGTGAAAATCCAAGGCAATTATCAACTTGCCCTTAAAAAGTTGCTGTGCCCCTTCAGATCCTTAATTCGAGGGCTGCCCTAATTATTCCCTTGCACTTCACATTCCCCTTACAAAATGGTATTGAACGACACGTGACAAGATCGGGAGTGGCATTTCACAGATTTATTGTGTGCTAAGACTGGACAAAAATATCTCTTGTGTTTCAGCACACCTGACCATGCTGGTATTTAGGTTTTTACTTAATCTTTCTCATTATTAATTTGAATAAACACTTAAAATGTGTTGCAAGGTTAGTTATCAATGGTAACATTTTGGTATAATTCTCTTGTGTGAGAGCTCAAGATTTGTAAACACGTCTTCATGGAAAAAGCCATGTACTGGTGCTAGAGGATAGGACTGTATCACTGGTATTTGACTACAGTACCGAAGGTTTCACCGGACTTCAATGTACCTCCTTACATTACACCTCATGTGCTACGGAAAGACACAAAGATGTCAAGAACTGGAGGAAGCAGTATTTTTTACACCACTTCAAAAAATTGTTAATAATTAACTTATGTGCCTATTATTAAGATTGCTGACAAGCATGTATGGCCAGTCTGCTCTGAAGTACAAAGTACCGACGCGGACGCACACATTGTGCCAACTTTGAAGGCACGCATACTTGCAGCAGAGATGCAGCACTGCGCACTGTTTACGCACGCGTTGTCACTTTGTACTTCAGAGTGGACAAACTGTATTGTACTCACTGGCATAGTTGTTGAGGTCATAGCTAGCCAAGACATCTCGCTTCTTTTCCTGCAGACTTTTGGACTTGTTGTTGCTATTGGAACTGTTGTTGTTGCTAGCATTATTGCTGTTGCCATTGCTGTTGTTGCTGCCCTTGCTGCCGTTCTTCTTGCTCGTAACGGCCGAGGATGACCGGTTGGAAAGGTCAGTGAGAGCATCCTGGAAATGAAAATGGATTGACTGATTCAAAGGTGAGCAAAATCAATTTGTGCAAAAAGTTGCTTCATGTGCAGAAAATGCATTACATCAATAGTGTCACTACATGGTCGACAGGGAACACCAATTGCAACGTAGCATTCTATTACCTATGTACTCTCTGGCGGGAAATTTCCACAGGAGTGTAATTGTAGCGCTTTTCGTAGTCCAACAGGCAGCCATGAATTTTTAATCCACCAAAAATTTGAATACACATAGAACTTCAGGGCCTAGATTTCGTCTTGGTTTGGGAGAATCAAAATCCATCATAGTCACTGCATTTACTGTATGATACAATGAGATAAGTAGATTCTCACAACCGAATCTTACGAGAATCATTACGAGAATCGATTCTGTGATTCTCGTCGAAATCTAAGCGCTGGAACTTAATGTGAATATACTTGGGAACAGTCACTAAACTGTCCAGAATTGATAAAATAAGAAAAAAAATTTAACAAAGCCACAAGGAAAGACAACATTCAAAATGTATATTTTATATAAGTTTGTCATTTTGTAAAATGAGCTTCAAAATGACTTTGCATCAGTTATGTCCGGTATTGTGACGGGTGAACATTTCCCTTTGGACCTCAGATTATTAGTCTAAGGGATATTCTCAGTTCCTAAGGCAATGCAACTATCTCAAATTCTCTCAGCCTCTACACCAAATAAATTCAACTTGCCATACATTTTAGTTTGCATGAATTAATCTTATATTACCTTACTTCCTCGATTGGTTGCCCCCACCATTTTTGCAACCAAGATGCTTCAATTTTTCTTTTTAAATTATAAAATTTCAAAGTAAATTTTCATGACCATATTTGGAATCAGCATGTAAAATGCATCAAAGTGAGTACAAACAAGCCTAGTATTGGGTTCAGTGGTTCTTGATATAGCTCTTAATATTTTGACAAGCTATCTCAAAACTTTATGTTGAAGCCTATGGTTAGCGTGCAAAGCATACACAGGCATGAGACTGCACTTTCCTAAAAAAAACTGAAAAAACTGAAAATGCGTGTGAAATTGGGCAAAAAGTACCAAAAACAGGCTGAAATTAATTAAGTTGCGGAAATTTTGACTAAACTGAAAATTCTCATGCCTGCATACAGTATGTTTTTACCTTGACAGCATCAGGATTATTTAGCACCATGCCATCCACTCTATACACTTTGTCCTCCCTTGACTGCCCGTCTTTTCTCGGCTGACCACCTTTGCTAGGCGGAACTCTTTTGTTACTACCAGAATCTCTTCCTCCACCAGTCCGACGGTCACCTACACCTCTACCCCCTCCTCTTCCACCACCACGTCGACCCCTTCCAGATTCGTTGGCCCTCTCTGGAAAAACAAGGTTATTTATGTTTTAATAATAACAATTACAAATCACCATTTCAATCTCCAATTACGATCACTTACCCTTAAGAGAAGAGACCATTATTGAACAAATAAAATGGGGTACATTAAGGGATCGGATAGCAACGTTTGCACAGTATTTTTTGTGTGACATGGGAGCACATAAGACACATCAAAAAGACCTAAACAATTTAGGTCTTTTGGGGAAAAAAATGAATATCTTCAATACGAAAGGTCAAAATTTTCATAATGGACGACTTTTCCTCCCAGCTACATACACTTTGAGTACATATCATTAGATTAAAAAAATTTACTTCGAGGACTGATGAATATCAAAAATATCAATTTTTAATAATTCGCCGTAGAATTTACACAAGTATTACATTGCAAATTTAAAAAAAAATCAAAATTAATTGATTTCAGAAAGACATTCCTTGTATACTGTGTGCAACGTTGCTATCCGATCCCTTAAGAACACATATCATTAATTTGTAAATTTAAATCTAATACTGGAGCTAAAATTTGCAACTCACTTTGCTACGTTGTGTCCGAAAACACGAGTTGCTAATTTTAATTCCATTGTCAGATTTAATTTACAAAATAATGTTCTAGATGTACTGTACGTACTGTATGAATAATCTACACCAAGATAACACATTCTTAGTCAGTGGGAGTGGTCTAGTTCGTAGACACATTTTTGATTGGACAATCGCAAGATTTCGGGTGCCGTTTATCAGGCCGTAGACGACCCCACGCCATCAAGCGCCTTGATAATGCCTTACACGCTTGTAGAGGTGCGGCGTATGTATTGCGCTGTAATGCGAGACTAGTGCGGAATACGCGACGCGCTAGCAGTACGCGCAACAGAATACGTGAAGTTGTAAACAAGTTTCGTTCATTTTATAATGAGGGGAGTTTTATGACGGTAACTTAGTTTTTGCTTTCAAAAAAATTGTTTACAGTTATTAAAATAATATTTAACTGACTAAGAATGAGAATAAGCGATAGGAATTTTTTATTTTGCCTATCCTCTACCTATGATAGCGACAGGCAGGTCCAATATTTTTATCGTAGTATTCTGCGCCGCATCCACTACTCAAAATATTGGACCTGCCTGTCGCCTATCACACGGTAGAGGATAGGCAAAATAAAAATTCCTATCGCTTATTCTCTAATTATAATCATTGTTTATAAAGAACTGTAACTAACTGGTCAGCACAGCAAGTTCACATGAAATAACAGGCTGCTTCCTATGTAGTCAGTTTGATATAGCCACCAGGGAAGACAACATCTGCCTCACTGGGAGAGGCAACGTAGCAAAAGTGGCACTTCACACACATTTGGCAAGTATACAATCATTACAATGGAATTTACTTTTTTGGTATCTGGTTGCCAAGTTACATATTGAAAGCTTCTGTCTACTCTTCACCATTTCAATTTCTCTAAATACTAGCGTTGAGGTGTTACTGATAACCACAACGCCTGTACACCATTGAAAATTGATCTTCATCAAGTGTTTTCCTGTTTCAAGTGGGCACAGATGGTAACATCCATGCTTAGCCTAAAAAAATAAATTGTTTGCTTGTCCATAGATCACTTTCAGAAGTTGGGTCGGTCGGTCGGGAAAAGGTGTTTTTTTCTTATATCATTTATAATGTGAAGTACTTGTTTGTATGTAATACCCACTGACCAAAATATTTGAACCAAAGACAAAATCAAGGTAAACCCTACCTTAATTGGCATATACATGTCTGGCAGACTTAAAACACTGCATTTTTAAGTTCAACAATATTTTACTTATGCAGATGCTGATATTAATAATACGAAATATTTCTGTTAAATCTTCAGTTTTTCAGACGAAAAGTTCATCGACTTTTTTTGGAAAATGTAAAAAAAAAAAAACGAGGACAAGCAAACAACTTTTTTCCTTGGCCTTATTCCTAGGCTTGCATCATATTGGTCCACTCGGCTAAGAATCACTTTGCACCACCAGTATTGAATACACTTCATGGCCAGTAAAGAAAGTTGCGAAATAATTTAAACATACATACCCCAATCATTAACATCAGATCGCCTGGGTGGCCTGTCGGATCCAGCACGTTGATTGGAGAAGCCTCGTTTTCCGCCGACGCCTTCCCAATGACCAAACGCAGTATCTTTCTTATTGATCACCACGTCGTCTTTGATGTCGTTGTTCAAACTGCCGACGTCATTCACTTCCTTCTCTTTTGGCTTGCGATCGTTGAAGTCGCTGCTCTCCGATGCCGTTTCCCACTCTTCGTTATTCTGGTCCGAAGAGTTCTGCTTTGTCAAGACGGGCTTGTTTGACGGAGGTGAAGATCCTTCGCTGCTGCTACCTGTGCTGCCACGCCCGGAACCAGTCTTTCTTGGAGTGCCATCGAGGCGCCCTTCCCGTGTATATCGGCCTCTGCCACGTCCTCTTCCACCACCAGTCTGAAAGCGTGGTGGTCTTTCTGGTCTTGGCCTTGGTTCTGATCTCGGCTTCTTAAGATTATCATTTCTTTTGCCACCCCTTTTATCAGGAAATCTATCCCTATCATTTTCTTTATCTCGGAAACCATCTTGGTAATCATCTCGCCTAACATCTCTGCGATCGGGTCGTCCAGAACTACCACCTCTTGTTGAGCCTCCTCTTGTTGAGCCTCCTCTTCCTGGACCACCTCTTGTTGAACCACCTCTTGCTGAACCTCTCCCTCTGCCAACCATGGCACCACCCCTTCCTCTTCGGGACGGTTCACCTCGAGGTTGAAAACCTCTCCTGTCGCGGTCGTCATCGTAGTCTCTTCGATCTCGTTCGTCATTTCCTCGACGTCTATTGCGATCATCATTTCTCCTTTCCCTATCGTAGTTGCCCCTTCTGTCTCTATCATGGTTGCCCCTCTTATCCTTTTCATCGCGTTTATCATACCTGTGACTTCCAGGCTCATTCCGATTTATTTCTTGCTTCTTGTTTGGCTTGGAATCAGCGTCCCTACTGTCAGCCTCCTCTTCATTTTTTCTTTTCAGTTCATTAACTTCTGATTTTGCTGTAGGTTGGCTATCTTTGATTTCTGCATTTACAACTTCCCCATTAATCTCCGGCTTACTTGGTACTGCCTTTGTATCTTTGACAGCATCTGTATTATGTGCAATTTCCTCATCTGAACTGTAATCTTCAAAATCATCCTCTTCCTTCGATCTTTTTGGAACAGGAGCACGGCGAACGTCCTGCTGGTAGCGCCGTTCTCCTCTCCTCTACCGCCCTGTAGCTACTACTGCCATACGGTCTCACACCTCGACCTCTACCGCCAGTGTCATACCTACTTCCTCGTCCCCTATCTCTCTTCACGCCATCATCTCTTCTTCTACCAGATGGTTTGTCAGCAGCATCTCTATGTTGGTTTGGGACTCTGTCCCTGTCTCTTCTGTCTCTCGAATCTGGGTGATCCCGTTGCTCTCTATTACCTCTATACTCCCGGTTGTCTCTGTGATCGCGATTATCTCTTCTCTCCCTATTTCGATCATCTTTGTGATCCTTATTTTCCCTCGGAGGTTTGTGATCCTTGACCTCTTTGTTTACTTCTCTTCCCGTCTTTTCCGAAGTTCCCTTTGTTTTGTTGTCGGCAACCGACTCTTGCTTTTCCTTGGGCTTCTCTGCCGGGGGATGTGATCTGTCAACCACCTTATCCGTCGATTTGTTTTTTCTGATTCAGCAATTGGTTTGGGCTCCCTATTTTCATTGTCTTTTATATTATTTCTTTCCCTAACTGGTGCCCTTTCTTTTCCATGTGATTTCTTATCATAATTGTGTTCTTTTGCACTGTGTCTACTATCTGTGCTACTAGTGCTAGCTTTCCTTTCATTGTACGGCCTTCCCGGTCCCGATCTATTATGATTCCCACCACTTTCGTGCTTTCTATCTCTCCCACCACCCTGATGATTGCCTTGCCGGTTGTGACCTCGCTCATTATGATCCACGCTCTTTTGCGAACTATTCGACATCTGCCTTTCTGGACGAGGATGTTGTTTTGGAGCAGAAGCCTGTTGCTTTGCAGGACGATGCTCGTCACTGGCATGTGACTTATGGTCTGCAGTCTTGTGCACCTCTTCATGTTCTGTCTTCGCCAGTTCTGTCTGCTGCTTTGCTGGTGCAGGCTGCTGGTTCTCCTGATTCCGTCTGCCGTCTTCCTTGGAGTGATCCCCTACAGGATGATCCCCTAACAATGGCCCACTGTTTTTCCTTTGCTCTGTAGTAGCCTCTTGCTTTGACCACTGCTTAGGAGGAGGATTTGAAGGAGGTTGAGCAAAATCTTTGCGAGTATCTGCATCAAATTTGCGATGGTCTTGAGTATCCCTTGCGACGGGCATCGGATGTTTATCCCTTTCTCCTTGAGGATGCGACTGCGGTTGCTGAGGTCTGAATGAAGGGGGTTGAGCATCATTAATTGGTTCAGGTGTGCGCCCTCCGCCGCTTCCCTGACTGTCTGTGCTGTCCTTGTGTCTTCTTTCTATTCTCTTTCCCGCACCTGAGTCAATATAAGAAAAGAAAACTTTAAAAATTAACCACAGAACAACATCACAACAACTTGGATGCACACATTTATAACTTGGTTTTCAAAACTTGCCACCTGGTCTATTGCACTCAAGTTTTAATCTCAGAAATCATGAAATTGCAACTCTACCAGCTTATCCTACAAAAAAATGCTTCCGTATGTTAAAACCCAACAAATCTTGTTATCTTAAAGGGGGGTAACCCTATTGGTTTTGGATATGGATTGTCTTTAAAATTACATAATAATATCAAATATCGCCCCCTTTATGCTGCTTTCTGAAAAAACGAGAGCATTTTCAGCGTAAAGGTGAATAAATAGCCAAATTTGCAATCCAATACCTTGGTATACGTGAATTGCATTCTGGGCAGGCAAGCAACAACAACAATTCCCGTTCGTATGACGAATGCTGACATGCTGTACAATGCCCGGCCCGTATTGAACGGAAAATATTTGGTTTTTTCAGTATTGTTTCAGAAAAAAGGAAACAAAATATATTTCCCTTGCAATATGTACATTTCAAATGAATATAAAAGGTTTGGGTTAAAAATGGAGAGGAAAAAAATCTTCCGATACCGGATTTTGAACCGGGTACCTCACGGGTGAAGCATGATGCGCTAACTAATTGAGCTATTCGGCCCACTACGTCCGACGTGGAAGTTTTATAAATATATACGGCGCACCGCCTCCTCAGCAGTTAGTGTGGTTCGCTTTTTTCACAGAATGTGTATGACACGAAACCAAAGTAGCTGTTGAGGAGACTCATGATTCGCAATTCATTCCCTACCCAGAAATCCGAGTAAGTTTTAGTATTTACAAACTGGTAGCCTGTAAAAGCCGCTGTGTTTCATGATTTCTCCGGAAATACATCGACTTGGAGCGCCAAATTTCAGGATAGTAATGAGAAAAATAGTATCTATCATGTGATACCAAAACCTCATCAACAATGAAAAAAATCGGGGGGATGATGCTGTCGATCGGGTTACGGACCTTTAATAACAAGAGTTCATCTCCTAACATGACACCTATTTCAAAATCTCATTGTCAATCTGCTACCACCACTGAAGGAATCAGATTGTGTAACATTGACAGCATTTTATTCACACATTCTCATTATTTTTTTGAAAAAAACCCATATTATTACAAACAACATGTTTGAAATTAGTGGGCAACAATTTACTTGTATCGTCTTGGTCGACACAGCACTCACTGAAATAGAACTCGGCTGCTGCCAAAGAATATTACTCATATAGCCACCAGGGGAGACAGTACTTTCCTCATTGGGTGAGTGAGGCAACGCCCAGGGGGGCACTCACTTAAAATGGGTGACGGGGATGTGCGGCCACATTGACCCCCATTTTTCAACTTGCTCTCACTCAATGACCCCCTTTTTTGTTTTACTGAACTCCCTCTCACCCAATGACCCCCGTTTTTTGTTTTTCTGTTACCAAAAGACCCCCTCTTTTCAAGAATTTTGGACAAATTTCTCACCAAATAACCCACTTTTTTCATTATTTTTCTTCAAATTTTCATGAATTTTTAAAAATTTTGTATCACCTTCTATATTTCGACCCAAAATTGTTCCCAGTCTCAGAAAGACCCCCAATTTTGGTAAGATTTTCCCCATTCTCACCAAAAGACCCCCATTTTGAGGGCTTTCTCACCAAAAGACCCCTTTTTTTGGTGTCTAGGCTCAAACTGAAAGACCCCTCATTTCGAACTGCTGCCTGTACATCCCGTCACTTCCAAAGTCGAGTGCCCCCCAGGAGGCAACATAGCAAAAGTGGCACATCATAATTGATTGAACCTTTACTTACCTGGTCTGGTGTAGTCCCCATGAACGGAACATGGCCAGGTGGAGGAGGCGCACCACCCCAACCACCTCTCATATCCTGCCTGTGGTCTTGGGGTGGTGGTACTCTTCCTCCCTGATGCACCCCGGCTGGTAGTCCTACAGGTGGTCCTTGCTGATTGCCTGCTGGCTCACCCATCTGTACAAAACAAATTATCAAAAGGTTTTCTGTAACTAACACTATTAAGAATAAATCTGGATCTCAGCCTGGATCCTGTTTCCACTCAAATTGTTATGTATGCTGTAAGCATGGTACATGTTGCATTTTGTTTCAAATTACACTCGGTTTCAGAGAAGAACGGCAGTCCCCTCGCTCCGATTGAAGCGAGCGCCCGTCAATGAGTGACATACGCGGAGCTTTGTGTGCGCCGACCAACGTATTGAAGCGTAATCGGTCAATCAGATTATCGGTCTGTTGTTATGATTGTCAGACGATTGAATCGGCCAATCGGAATTCTACTTCCATGTTTACACTGTGCACGCTCTCAAAATGTAAACAACTGCAGTTCTTCTTTGCCAGAAACTGTAAGCAGACATTTCCATATCTCAGACAAAGCAGTGAAACTGGGTTCTACTATGTTCCTGACTTGTCGACACAGCAAATTGTGGATGATATTAATAAGCCGCTTCCTAGACAGGAGTTATAATCTAGCCACCAGGAACGACAACATTCTGTCCCATTGGGAGAGACAATGTAGCTATAAGCGGCATAAAATGCAAGGTTTTCAACTAGAACCAGATAACAAAAATACCCCAGCAAGAATTACATTGGTAGATTGCTCCAGGAGACACAATTGACGAGCAATTAGGCCTATATTATATTGCATTGCTTACCTGGGCAAATGGAGGTCTACGATCCCCACCTTGTGGCGGTACCTGCTGATGTTGTTGCTGTTGCTGCTGCTTGAGAAACCTGGGTGGTAAATTTCTGCTAGTTTGACGACCATAACCTGTTGAGGGAAAAAATACAATTTTTTTTTCATTGTTCAAATTTTCAACACATAAAAAAGTTCCTGAAACACCTGATGTTTCTATCACTTCCCAAACATTGTGAAAGAAAGGATTTTAAGTAATAACAATCCACTCTTTTAGAAAGAATAGCCATGCAAAGACGAATTTCAAAACATTTGTGATTTTGGTATATATTTTACTGTTACTACATGGTCGACACAGAATACTCATGGGAATGTTGCATCCTGTTTCCTATGTAGTATATTAATATAGCCACCAGGGAAGACAACATCTGCCTCACTGGAAGAGGCAACGTAGCAAAAGTGGCATTAAACTTGCTCTTTTAATTCTTGAAAACACAAGGATATATTTTTTTTAAACAAAATCAGTTCAGACCATATCATTCAGAAATTCCAACTTGAGTATTGGAGCAGAAACAGTTTTTCTTGCACTAAAAGGGCACAGCTAGAAACAACAGATGTGGAAATTAGAGTATAAACTGACCAGTAGATACCAGTTGTAGTCCTACCAATTAAAGACATATTGGATTGCCCAGGGTTAAGTTCTCCAATATTTGCAAGACTATCCATGGCTTCCAACGTGAAATAAATCTGGCCTGGCCAGCTGTTTCCCTGGGAAACGAGCATTTCCAATTTGCGCCTTTAACTGAACTCATTCCGTGCTTACCTCTATCTCTACCTTGCCGAGACCCATCACTGCTTCCACTCTCTGTTCGCTGTCTCTTCCCTCCTCCACCTGGTAACTCTGGCTTGCCTGGGGGGCGTTCTTCGGCTTTCCCATCTGCACTATCGGACGAGCCCTGATCCTTCTCCCTCTCTGCCATTCTCTCCTCCAGTCTGCGGAGCTTCTCCTGTGCGCCTTTACGTCGCTGTTCCTCTTCCATTTTCTCTTCTTCCATGCGCCTTTGCCTAGCTCGTTCAATGACTGCGGTCATCTCGTCCGACTGCTTCTTTTGCCTGTGTCTCCAAGTCTCATCATCTTCTATTGGTTGCTTGTGAACCGCGGCTGTGAATACTGAAAAATACACCAATGATGACTTTCATAATCACCTTGCCCGTATCAATTTATTATTAATTTGAGAAATTCACTGTCGTAGTGCACGTTAGAATTATGACCGTTGCCATGTCAACTGGATCACACTTTCTTTGATACAAACCAATGATCGAAATGATCACAACACAAAGCCTATGTCATATCAAAATTTGGAACATGTGTATGAGCCCAGGCTTGGAATGGTTACTAATGTGCACTACGACAACGAATAGAGACACCAGTCCCAAATAGGTCATCTGCAGACATGAGTAGTCAACATCATCATTACATTATAGTTCTTATTTAGTGCAGCTACTGTTCATGTAAGAAGATTTGTTAAAACCTACTGCGAACACCATTACATGAAAGTTCACTGTGACCCAAGTTTGCTTGCAATTCAGATTTGAAATGTTCATTACAGACATTGTTATTCATTTCCCGGTTAATTTAAATCTTGACCTGTGGTGACCTTTTGACCACCACCATTACACGGAACTTCCCATAGTGCAGTTACGACCAGTTTTGTTGAAATTGGGATTTGAACTGTTCTCATGACACCAAATTTTAACCAAAAGCCTTTTACATTATTTCAGTCCAAACATGTGTCCAAATGTTTGATCGATATATTGAAACACATCATGCACCCTCAAAAAATGATACGCAGATTCATGATGAAAATTTATGTTGAAAGTTGATAGGAAAGTGAAATCCTACCGAGCATATATCCATCGGACTTGTTAATATGACATATGTACTGTTTCAAGTTCTGTTGATGGACACTTGCCAATTTTCATGCTCAGTAAGAAAATTTAGCCTATTCAATTTTTAAGGTGGTACTACACCCCTTGATAAATCTGTGACTATTTTTGCATTTTTCTCAAAAAATAACTACACAGTTAACTAAAGTTGTATATTATAGGGGCAAAGAATCCAGTTACTACACTGGAATTTCAGTGACTCAAGACAAGCGGTACGTTATTTATGTTAAGAATAGAGGTACCGCTAGAATGTACCCCATTTTTTAAACATTATATAATGAATCACTTGTCTTGAATCACTGAAATTTCAGTGAAGTAATTGGATTTGTTGTCCTATAATATAACTTTGTTACCAGTGTGTAGTTATTTTTGAGAAAATGCAAAATTAGTCACAAAATTTATCAAGGGGTGTAGTGTCACCTTAAATAGAATGTAAACATACAATGTTATAGACGAAGTCAAGAATGATACTCTAATGACAAATGCTTTGACAACTTAAGGAATCAGATATTAACATATTTTTTGTGGGAGCTAAAAGTATACCAGAAATATCGAATTGCTTGCTGCATACGAGAATGTCGTTCCGATATCAAATAATTTAGATTTTTTTGTGAAATTTGCGATATAATACAAATTTTATGACAAATTATTGATAATTAACGGTCCTCGAAGTAAACTTTATAAATCTAATGATATGTACTTAAGGTGTATGTAGCAGGAATGAAAAGCCAGCGATCAATTGGAAATTTTTATCTTTCATATTGCAGATATACATCCCCCCCCCAAAAAAAAAAGACCTAATAAAAATATCAAATTTTCATCAATTGCCATAAAATCCCAAATTTCAAAAAATCTAAATTATTTGATATCAGAAGGACATTCTTCATATTCAGAATGCAATTTGATGTCTGATGTGCTCTCATGTCCCACAAAAAATACTGTCCAAACGTTGCTACCCGAGCCCTGAAATGAATGAAATGTTTTAGCTATCCTGCAATGTTTCTGTACGTTTTCTTTAAAAAGCAGAGATGGTCTCAACAGGACAAAATTATTGTTAGGTTTTTTTTAGGTTTTGATATCAAGTTTGGTACATAAAATCTAGACCAGCATGCAAGGTCTTTTACAAAATGCCACATAAGTACACAGACCTGTCCATCTTGAGCATGAGGTGGCGGCGGTGGTGGTGGTGGTGGTGGAGGGCCATGGGGTCCTGGTGGGGGACCAGGTCCCCCTGGCCCCATTGGGTGCTGAAAGTGTGGCGGCATCCTTGCATAGTGGCTTGGAGGTGGTGGCCCTCGCTGATCAAAGGGTGGTTGTGGCCCTCTGTTCCAGCCCTGAGCAGGGGGGAAGATAACAGGTTGACCACATAATGTATTCATCTTCTGGCGCCACAAACAACAAAATGGGACTAATAAACACCCGACAAATTTGCACAAATTTATTGGAGGAAAAAATAAACCTAGCGACGCAGTTATTTTTGCAATATTTAGTGGTCAGATCAATAGGACTACATGTATCAATCGGACTTTCTGTGTGGAATGATTCTTGAACAAGTAGTGGAAAGTAAACTACTAAATAATGAATCACGTCTTGGGCAATAAAACCAAATTAATTTGATCTTTAGATCGACCATCAATTGATGCTTGGTCAACCCTTAATAGTTGACCCTTGTTAATTGCGATAACTTGAATCCCTGCATATCTAACGATATTGACCAATACAAACCTACCATTAATTCTGATAAATTTAGTTGATCGTTCATTTCAGCATCGATGGTTGATCCAAAGATCAAACACATTTGGCTGTAGTGCCTTAGGATATCTGATCCCACCAAATGATTGGATTATGTTGGTTTCATAATTTCTGTCGCTTGCCACCCAGCGGGGTGATGCTTCATCATGCCGCGGGCACTTTCCTGCAAGGCCCACAAGCGGAGCAGCACACCCCTGAGCGGCAGCAGCATGACTATGAAAGCCAATGTTGCCACTCTGTACTGCGAAAAACATACTCTGTTCTCATACGTCAGAGCAGCAGCGCTCCATGATTGACTTTAATTCAACTCCTAGTAATCTGCTGTTCTGGGCAAGCAGCGGAGTGATCGATATATCGGCTTGCCGCTGGTCACCGCTAGCACTTCTGATGCGACTGCGCAGTGAAGCAAAATCGTTATCAGAGCGGCCACCTTGGTCTGGGGCGGACATTTTAAAAATGAATTTAGAAGAGCAGCAACGACATCACTTGCAATACATTCCAGATGTTAAATCTACATCATATGCAAAATTTGAGGAAATTCGCACGAGTCCGTTTTATTGTAGGGCCATTTGTCTATAACTGGTCTTTACATGTAGTCCTATGGAGAGAGTGCCCGTTGAGGGCGCTATAACCCCCATTTTAGGAACAAAAATGTGATTTAAGAAAAACGGACTCGTGCAAATTTTCTAAAATTTTCAGAGTATGTAGTATGAACATGTAGAAATATAATCAAGTAGTTGCCCTACCTGCTCTCCTCCGAAAAAATAAAAAGTCCTATACCTAAATGATAATGAAACCTAGGTGCGGCAGGAAAGTATGAAACCAACATTATGGATCATGCCATTGAGTATAAACCTATACATTATTCTAAACTAATGACCCACCATTCATGCATGATTTCGATGTCCTATGAATTTTGCCTCACGGTTTGTAACAACATGGTGTTGTGTAGCGATTGTGGAAATGATGAGAAGTGTTACCTTACAACTACTAAATATGGTTAGCATTCCATGATTATGTCCCATAAAACATACTTTACATCAAAAAAATCTTAATCTGAAGGACACCTTCACTTTTATAGTAGCATTTTTACTGTTCCTGACTTGTCGACACAGCAAATTGTTTATGATACCAATAAGCCGCTTCCTAGACAGGATTTATTAATCTAGCCACCAGGAACGACAACATTCTGTCCCATTGGGAGAGACAATGTAGCTATTAGTGGCAAAACCTAATGCACACATGTTGACTATCTTACCTGCTGTTCCATATTGGGTGGCATCCTTCCTTGACCGTGTCCTGGAGGTCCTTGACCGTGAGCTGGAGGTCCTTGACCATGTGCTGGAGGTCCTTGACTGTGCCCTGGAGGTCCTTGACTGTGCCCTGGAGGTCCTTGACCGTGTCCTGGAGGACCTTGACCGTGTCCTGGAGGCCCTTGACCGTGCCCCGGAGGACCTTGACCGTGTCCTGGAGGCCCTTGACCGTGCCCTGGAGGCCCTTGACTGCGTGCCCTGGAGGCCCTTGACCGTGCCCTGGAGGCCCTTGACCGTGTCCCGGAGGCCCTTGACCGTGTCCCCCTTGACCGTGTCCCGGAGGCCCTTGACCGGCCGGAGGACCTTGACCGTGTACCGGAGGACCTTGACCGTGTCCCGGAGGACCTTGACCGTGTCCTGGAGGACCTTGACCGTGTCCTGGAGGACCTTGACCGTGTCCTGGAGGACCTTGACCATGTCCTGGAGGACCTTGACTGTGTCCCGGAGGCCCTTGACCGTGTCCTGGAGGCCCTTGACCGTGTCCTGGAGGTGGCATGCGGCCATGTGGCGGAGCCATCTGAGGTGGTGGTGCCCAAGCTTCCCTTGTGTCTCTTGGTGGACGCCTCTCCCTTTCATCTTCCGGATACTGATTTCTGTTGCTACTTGATTCTTCCTCCTGTTAGCAAACATTTGCAAATGTTCTTATTAGCATGTGTAATATGGTCTGTTTAGTCTACTCAATAACAGTTTACTTCTTGAACCATAGCATTGCTTTATTCACATGTCAATGATTACAATTACATATATCAAGTTGGGTTAGATCCCCACCACCTGCAGCACTCACTATATGTGATGCGATCAAGCAAAATCAGTCACAACTCAAGAAATATTGATTTTGAGATATACCCAATGTTTCCTGTTGTTTTGAAAATTCTTTAATTGGTCATATCTTTGGAACTGCTTGTTCAATTTCAATAGAGTCTTGTAAATGCCTTTTACTATTCTATAAGAAACTGAAAATCTGATTTTGCTTGAATATGGTCAACACAACATATTAATTAGACTGCACAGTATCCTACCTCCCATGTAGTCTTATAGCCACCACAAAAGACAATACTTGCCCCATTAACAAGCAATATTTTCCTATACAAGGCAGGGACTGCCTTTTGAGGAGAGCTAGAGCAATCGCTCTCTACTGCTCTCCTTAAATCTGATATAGGAGTGATTTTTTGCTCTCCTTAGTTGGCCATTCTCCCCTTACATTCTGTTGTAAATGCTCCAAACATCTATCCTTGAAGGTTCCAGAAGAGCTATTTAATGCTCTCCTGCAAATTCCAAAAGACAGTCCCTGACAAGGTGGTATTAAACATTTTAACAAAAATTATAACATATAAAAATTGCCACCTTACCCAATAATATAATTAAGGAGTAACATGATGGAGGTAGACCAAGTGACACATGTGGCGTGCATGCGCAAGGGGGGGGCTCATTCAGGGAAATTGGGGAAATCAGTCATTCCGCTCGCTTACACTCCTAATCAGACTCCATTCGGAGGAACTGCACAACCTGCCCCCCTTTCAATGTGCTGTGCACGCCACTGAAGTGACATTGGGAAAAGCATTCAGTTCAATTCAATTCATTATCAAGTGCTGAACTCAAAATGTTCTCTGCACATTTTCTTACCCTGTTATTTGGCTCCTCCCTTTCAGGGGGTGGTCTCCTCCTCCTATCATCATCACCACGCTTTTTCCTGGTTTCTTTATCCCCCGTTTTATCAGACCTACAAGAAATGAGAAAGTACGAAAGTTGTATACAACCTGGTAGTATCTAGTGAAATGTTACCAGAAAAATATCGACTGAATTAGATAATAAATTGCAGGTAGCATCGAATCAATTGAACCGTACAAATTGTATGTTGACAAATATTTTTGTGATCAGTTGTGTAGGAATATAATGAATTGTATAGTTTGCCATCAGTCAAGAGTGGTGGACGTTGTAATCCAAGCAGCAAAAACACTGCTCATACATAGAGGGCATCATTTGGCAAATTAAGCACAAACTGCAATGTCCTGTGTTTAACTCCGTTGGCACGTTGTCCCAACTGAAGATTGAAGATTTAATCGCAGAAAATCAGTGAGCGAGTGAGCACTGATACACAGTAGAAACCTCGGAAACAACAGCAAATTCCCTAAAAATCGCATTGTAGATAACACACCACTTTACAATGGTTTAAACCAAATTTTCAGGAGGAAAAAGATAACTGAGTAAAACCCAGGATAGTTCTCATTTTTATCGGCCTGCTCAGATAGGTGCCTAAAATGTCTCAGGCTGTAATTTATTCACATTATGCCACATATTACAAGCTTATACTGATATAGGAAGTTGTTTAACTATGCCAACATATTAGTTGTCAGCATTAACTCAAAACCATTTCAATGACTTGGTCAATTCAAAGGTTGTCCCACTGAAAACAAACACACTGGCTACTACACTGCGAACCAATCTTACCTGTGATTCTTGAAATTCTTTCTCGGAGAATCTTCATCGTCATCACTGAACACAAGCTTCTCAGAGTAATCCACCTCTCCATGAGCACCTGCCCAGCCAGCCCCCGTGTTGTTCTCTTCTTTGTCCAGCGTATCCAATTCCTTAAGTGACTGGCCACTGACTATCAGGGGTCGATCACCGTCCTTATTTGGACGACCTTGGCCTCGAGGTGGGGGTCCCCTTCCTGGACCTGGCTGAGGCATCCTGTTATCACCAATGATAACAACATAACTTTTGTTTACAAACATTAACACTTTAACAGTTGATATTATTCATCAGAAGTGATATTCACAATCTGGTCCATGGGGAGGAAAAGGCAGCAAACTATGAAATCTCGAAATCGAAAGGCAAAAATAGGGAGTAAAAAATAGTAAAATACAAAAGAATGCCTCAAAAATGCCTCCTTGGTCCCCCATGGAGCAGATCATGTCACATACAGGCTTTTTGTATTTGCCGGAACTGCTCATACATAGAGGGCATCATCTGGCACATAATGAGAACATTACAAACTGGCACTTGGAGGAACATAATTGCGAATCTTAAGATTAGAATGATTAAAAAGAATTTATATCAAAGTACTAAAAGACGGTTTACGCTTTCTGCACATACCTTTGATCTGGCCTTTGTGGATATCCAGGTCTAAGGGGCGGCCCCTGCATTCCAGGAGGAAAACCCATCGGATAGCGCCCTCTGGGGCCTGGAGCACCGGGCGGAAAACCACCTGGTCCTGGACCATACATCTGAAATAGGAACATCATTAATGGTTTAGTATCATGGCTCACATATTAAAAAAAAGAAAAGTAAAACTGCCGAAATGCAATTGGTGAAAGTTCTAGCGGGTTCGCCGTTGGACAAGTTTAGAACTGTCAAGCTTTCGTTAGAAGTTATCCTGACTTCTTCAGGACAAAATATCCAGGAAATGCATTGCCATCAGTCAAGAGTGGTGGACGTTGTAATCCCAGCAGGCACACCTGCTCATATGATGAGGGCATCATTTGGCAAGCACATTCTTAATAGCCAGCTTGATTATTCTGACATATACAGTGTATTTTGTATTCTGTACCTGTAAAATAATGTTTCAACCTGCTGCAAAATATCCATAAATGTGACATAGCTCAGCGCCGTAAAGCATAAATCTGGCACCCGTTTAGACTTCACATATTGATTATTAGAAAGGCCATTTAGCCCATTAAATACAAAAAAAAATTAAAAATATTTGTAACGTTTGAATATCATCCTGCAAATTCTGAATTTTGGAGCCTTGCGCAATAATGTGTTGCACTGTGCAGGGAGGCACTCAGTGAGGGGAAACGGAGCAGAGCCACTTATGTTCACAGGTGCTCCATCATTGGTACCCGCATTTGTGGGTATTATGCAAGTAGATATCTGACATCCATCTTCCTCCTACAAAACCTAACATAATAGTCAAGTACCAAAGTCTAATCTCTGTAAGAACCATTCAAGAGAATATAATATCAACTTACATAGGGTGGCATCATGCCTCTGAAGTGTGGGGGCACTGGGCCTGGCACCATGGGTGGGACACCTTGCGCCCCATTCACGCCCATGGGTGGAGGTACCATACCACCTGGCCCAGGGCCACCACCCTTTCCTCCTCCTCCGCCTTCCTTCTCCCCCCTGTTGGGTGATGCTTCACCTTCCCCTGTCCCAGTGCCACCTGACCTGTTCAGCGAGCTCCCTCCTTCTCGCCAACTTGCTACATCTGGTGGGGAGAAAAAAATTGGGAAGAGCTTTTAAAAGTGTTATTATTTGTGAAGTGCTTAATTTTAAGCATACAATGGAACAAAATTATTTTCGACCTCTAATCCGAGATGTAACAGGGGTGTTGGTAAATTTCCTGAAAATCTGTCTGATCAAGCACTTGCTCTTAGAAAATTGACATCTATGTGTAATGGTTTCAATTGAATTTAAATTAAAGCATTACAATCTTGAAACAATGACGAGTTGTCTGGAAGATACATCCAATTCTGCATTTTCTAGCTTTAGTGACCTATAAACACAACAGCTCTGATGACCTACAAACACAACAAATTTGGCCGATTTCATTGGTCATGCATAAGTTGGGACGTGTGTGAACATTACAAAAATAGCAGCTTTAAACAAAATGAACCAATTTCATAAGACTTTTGGCCCAAACCAAAACATGTTTATATCATTTCAAAAACATTTTTCTCTTGGCTGGGAATTCCCAGTGGGAATGCTACCCCTGAAATTTACAACGAGTAATCAAACCACCATTTTGATGGTACTGACAACTTACTCTGTGGTCTTAGACTTGGTCCTGGTCCAGATTGTGCTTCCTTGGCAGGTGGCGGCTGATGCTTCTTGGCGCTCCTTTCAGTAGCAGCAGGGGCAGACCCCTCGCTTAGTGGATCTCCTGAACCCAGTGATGGAAAGTCTTGTTGGAACGCGCTTGCTCCTGGGTTCTTGTACACTTGGGGAGCACGTCCTCCTGATTGGAACAAAAGCAATTTGTGTCAACATGGCTAAAGTTAATTTTTTATTACTTCCATGGTCCGAGCTGTGCGCCAAGCGTACACACAGAAGAAATAAATAATCATGCTGATTGGCTGGTCAACGCACTTGACAACAAGCCGGTTGACCCATTGGTCGTCGGCGCAGCGTGTAGTAGGCAACCTTGTCACTTCTATGCGATCGCAATTCACTAGCGCGTACCCGGACCACGGAAGTAATAACTAGAGCGGTTCTCGACGCAAAGCGTCGGCCGCAATGCCTCCACCTTGACGCATATCATTTTAACTGGTGCAATTTCACTAGGAACTGGCCATCTCTAGATGACAGTGTAGGTTTTTAGAAAAAGTGTAACAAATGAAAGATCCTTGACCCATTTTGTCTTCATCAATATGGTTTGATTTTGGTACCAGAAGCAAGGAAGTATTTTGATATTATCCGAGTGGAATGTAAGGCCAAAAATGACCTTCCAAAACATTTAACTTTATATGTTGACTGTACCCACCAAGTTTCATGCCCATACGACAGTTTTAAGTTATTTGACCTCAGATGACCCCTGGGTGACCCCGGATGACCCCAAAATGACCGTCCACAAATTTGACTCTAAATGTTGACTGTATCCACCCAGTTTCATGCCCATATGACAGTTTTAAGTTATTTGACCTCAGATGACCCCTGGGTGACCCCTGATGACCCAAAAAAGACCGTCCAAAAATTTGTCTCTAAATGTTGACTGTACCCACCAAGTTTCATGCCCATATGACAGTTTTACGTTATTTGACCTCAGATGACCCCTGGGTGACCCCGGATGACCCCCAAAAGACTGTCCAAAAATTTGACTCTAAATGTTGACTGCACCCACCAAGTTTCATGCCCATACGACAGTTTTAAGTTATTTGACCTCAGATGACCCCTGGGTGACCCCTGGGTGACCCCGGATGACCCCAAAATGACCCTCAACAAATTTGGTTCGAAATGTTTGCAGTACCCACCAAGGTTCATGCCCATATGACAGTTTTAAGTTATTTGACCTCAGATGACCCCTGGGTGACCCCGGATGACCCCAAAATGACCCTCAAAAAATTTGGTTCTAAATGTTTACAGTACCCACCAAGGTTAATGCCCATACGACGGTTTTTGCTAATTTGACCTCAGATGACCCCTAGATGACCTTGGGTGACCTTGACCCACTAACCAAACCTACTGGAATTTGAAGATCGCCAATGACCATCCCTCCACCAAATTGCATCACTGTACATCTTATCAGTTCCGAGATATTGCACCCGCAAGCTCGGACGGACGGACAGATGGACGGATGGATGGATGGACGGACGGACGGACGGACAACCAGGAAACATAATACCTCTGGTGGAGGCATAAAAATTTAACTTTAGTGACCAAAATCATCCAATATTTTGGCACTCCATTGGACTTTAAGGTGGTACTACACCCCTTGATAAATTTGTGACTATTTTTGCATTTTTCTCAAAAAATAATAGCACACTGGTAACAAAAGTTATGTATATTATAGGGGCAAGGAATCCAGTTACTACACTGGAATTTCAGTGACTCGAGATAAGCGGTACGTTATTTATGATAAGAAAAGAGGTACCGCAAGAACGTACCTCATTTCTTAACATATATTATGAACCACTTGCCACTTGCCTTGATCACTGAAATTTCAGTGAAGTAATTGGATTCCTTGCCCCTATAATAAACATAACTTTTGTTACCAGTGTGTGGCTATTTTTTGAGAAAAATGCAAAATTAGTCACAAAATTTATCAGGGGGTGTGGTACCACCTAAAAGTTTATAAATAATATGCCATTAGTCAGTGGGTGATGGATGATTGTAATCGATGCAATATGTGCTCAGACTAAAACCAAGGCATCACATATGGCAGGCAAAATCATTCTTAAAACATTTTATGTATCCAGACTTAGCACAAACCTAATCTTAACAATATTGACGACCTTTAACAATGGTTCCGCCCTCCCCCCTCATAAAGGTCTGCTCCCCCCAATAATAACAAGTACTATATTATTAAATGCGTAAAACATGTCCCCACCGAATTACAAGATCAGAAAAGGCAAAGTTTGTGAACACTGAACATATTTGTAAAATGACTCCTAAATGACCTTTCACTTCACATCCATTGACAGCACACATGCCATTGTACCCAAGGTTTGTTGTGTCTAAGTCCTTACAAATGAAATCCATCAAAGCATGTGTGAGAAATAACTAAATGTTTACCTTTGGTGCCCAAAATAAACAATGATATCACTTGACCCCTCAATGATCATAAATATTCATTAACCTTTTTGCATATTTTAGGAATAGACTTTAATAGGGATTTATTAGTATGTTAAAAGCAGAGATATGACCAGGGACAGACGATTTGCGCGAAAAAAAAAAGCAAATTGCGCGTAACTTTTTTTTTCAGTGCAAATCATGTATCCCTAAATTGCGCGGAATTGCGCGGAAAGAAAGTTCCGCGCAAATCGCCTGTCCCTGGATATGACCATAAACATTTTTGACACGCACTCGCTCTACAGTCGCGAACGGCAAACCGGAAGCAAGGATCAACCGTCATCATTCTAAAGATGTCTTATCGACCATGATAGACGAAACGGTCAATCATGAGTAATTTTCAGGTTTTGTCTACCTACAAACCGGACAAATCGATTCAATGTCAATGATCAGCAGTTCTTACCTTCTTGTGGTACATCTGATGCAGGTTGTTGTTGTTGCTGTTGCTGCTGCTGCTGTTGTTGTTGCTGTTGTGACCAATTCTTGTTTTGCGGTCCTGTTTCTTGTGGGGCTATCGGGGCGGCTGCTTGTGGCGGCGTGGCTGCTTGTGGTGGTGTACTTGTGCCACTGCAATTTAACACAACATTTTATTGCAAGTGTGAGAAAGACTAATTTAAGGTGGTCCTATTGGCTAATGCAAAAATTTAGATTTTCTTTCAATTTAAATATGTTAAAGATTACAAAACTGAAAATTTGGTTTCAATCGGACATTCGGTTGTCCAGATATGGCCTGTCAAAATGGCGCGAAACCAACAAATTGGCAACAACTTTCTTTTTATTTTCTATATTTTTGACAAGTCCAGTTGCCAGGTAATTTTCTAATTAAATATGCGTGAATTATGCAAAGTTTCCAGATAGAATTAAAAGAGCTATGGTACTGAGGCATGGTACATGGGTAGTACACACAAGGTTCAGGGTCACCACAATTTCCTCCTTCATTCCTCTAATGGGCAGGGGAAGGGGTAGTGCTAGTGTCTAAAACTTCAGGTTCCACCTTCAGTTTGGTAGTAACGTTTTTAGGCACTTGTGCCACAAAGGTAACGACAAACCGCCCTTTACGCCATGTACTCTGCACGATTAGTTTAGCGAGCCCGATTGTACACCTCGACCAGTGAAATACGCACCTACGTCATTACAATACTTGAGGTGAAACAAGATCTAGTTTTTCCTCACTTGACAGCAGTAACAGCTTACCTGGCTTCTTTCTTCTCTCCAATCCATCCTTGGCTTCCACCTGGTACGAGGGTGATATTAGGGTCGTTGCCTTTGTTTTCACTTTTCAAGCTAGGTAATGGGACAGGCGGGGGTATGCGTCGAGCAGACCCAACTTTTCCAAGACTTTGTAGTCCACGGCCATGGCTTACTATAACAGAACATTTCAATGGAAGGTAGATTGTTAAACAGCAATGCTTGAATTACAGTCATAAACTTAAATCAACACACACACAGTGTACACCCCCACCTCATACAGACAAGAATTTTGACTGGTAACTGTCCATGTGACACGATCTGGTCCATGGAGGCCAAAGGCAGCAAATTTGAAAATGAGATAAAAGGCAAATATGTGACCATCCAGCACAACTGAGCCCTGAAGTCGCCAATCATCATTTTTAAGATATTCAACCAAAATATTCTGCTTGAAATTAGCTTTAAAATGATGTATATCATGTCATAGTACTTGATTTTAAGTAGTGAAAAATCAATAAAACAGTCAATAAATCCTTTGTTTCCTATTGTTTATTGTTAAGTTCAATGGAGCATATCTCAATAGTGGCACTGGCGACATCCGGGCTCAATTGTGGAGGATGGTCACATATATATATGGAGTAAAAAAACAATAAAATACAGAAGAAAAAGACACCACAAAACTTCATTAGTTACGAACCTATGCTAGATCTTCGTTGTTTTCAGTATAATGATAACTTAATGATTTAAAACATAATTATAGTAACTCAATTTTCAAACCATGGACCAGATCATGTCACATAAAACATTCGTTCAGATGACACAAATATCTAATGTACATAGGTTAGGTTCTATGCCATCAGTCTTCATTGAGTTTCAGGAATTAAAACAGATTTTAGACATCATTTGGCATACACCTAAATTAAGGGCTGGGGTATGAACGTTTGGACAGTATTTATTTTGGGACATTAGAGCACATCAGACATATCGAATTGCATTCTGAATACGAAGAATGTCCTTCTGATATCAAATAATTTTGATTTTTTGAAATTAGCAATTTAATACACATTTTATGGCAAATCATTAAAAATTGATATTTTTGATATTTAACAGTACTTTAAGTAAACTTTATAAATCTGATGATATATACTTAAAGTGTATGTAGGTGGGATGAAAAGCCGACGATCAATTGAAAATTTTGACCTTTCGTATTGAAGATATGGATTTTTCCCCAAAACACCCAAAAAAATTAGGTCTTTTTGGGAAAAAAATCCATATCTTCAATATGAAAGGTCAAAAATTTCAATTGACCGTCGGCTTTTCCTTCCTGCTACATACACTTTTAAGAATATATCATTAGATTTATATAATTTACTTTGAGGACTGTTATATATCAAAAATTTGAAAAATATCAAATTTTTATAATTTGTCATAAAATTTGTATTATATTGTGATTTTCAAAAATGAAAATTATTTGATATCAGAAAGACATGCTTCAGTATTCAGAATGCAATTGATACGCCTGAGGTGCTCTCATGTTTCATAAAAAATACTGTCGAAACCCAATAAACGCTCATTTTAGATCCCTTAATAGTACTGACAAGTTTATAATGGGTAATCAAACAAGGCGGTTCTCGAACCACGAGTCTCGCCTGCTTTCGCGGTCTACTTTTGGTAGAAGTAAATTAATTAGGCAGTTCTCGACTGGGCACAATTACCTGGCTGATGGTGACTACCCACCAAATTTCATGCCCTTCCGACAGTTGTTACTAATTTGACTTCAGATGATCCCTGGTGACCCTGAAATGACCTTCCAAAAATTTGGCTCTAAATGTTGACTGTACCCACCAGGTTTCATGCCCATACAACAGGTTTTTTTTATATGATGGTAGCACTTGATGTTAGGCCTGTTATCGACTGTCGAAAGTGTCGATAGTCGGAAAATTCACAGACTTCCGACATGTTGGAACACTCAATGGTAGTATCGATACACAAACGATGTACCATCTCACAACATCAAAAGCCACTAGCCGCTGATAGCTTGAACATTACTAGGCCACACCCCCGGCATAGAAAGTTCAGCCATTCCAACTTGTGACACCCGACATGATTAAGTTTGTTGACCTTAAGTTCACACGTCCATTATACCCCCTCAACCAGGAGCATAAACATTCACAAATTTCAAGACATGCAATCACATGTAATCACAGTGATGTGAATAATAACATAATAAATGGACAAGCACATGTATGTAAATATCATGTCAGTGACATGGGCACCTCAACCAATCACAGCTTTGGAATATCATGACATTAATGTTCACTATTGTGCAGATCACGTGGGGTAGAGCAGTAATGCACACACAATCTTTGTAGAGAATTTGTTTTGATGAATAACGGTACGGTAAGCTTAATTGGAGGTTGGTGATCAATGGGGAAGTTAAGATATTTCCCACGCTGTCAGGTTGTTGACTATCGATACATGTCGATTGTCGGAAGTATTTTCTTCCAACATGGCGATACACAAAATCTCTATCGATAACACCACTACTTGATGTTAGGTCCAGGGACTCTCCAAATCCATGAAAAGAAAAAAAAAAATCGCAAAAAAAAAAAACATTTTTTTTATAGATTTTTTCAAAAATGTCAAAAACGCAATTGGAGCCAAAATATGTATACACAAATGTTTTTTGGGTTTTTTTTGCGATTTTGAATTTTTTTTCGTGGATTTGGAGGGTCCCTGGACCTAACATCAAGTGCAACCATCATTAAAAAAAATTAGAAAAAAAAAAAAATTAAGAAAATAAAAAAATAAAAAAAATAAAAAATTGCGTTTTTTGAAAAATATTTTGCGGATTTAGACTCTCCAAATCCGCGAAAAAAAATTAAAAATCGCGAAAAAAAACACCCTTTTTTGCTACTGAACTAAAATCTGAAAGTGAGTAGCATTTTTTGTTACAAAAAAAATATACGAAAATGATCACTGGCCACTGACATGACTGACCTGAACTGAAAATGGAACATTCAGGCCAAGTGTTTTTTGAATAGTTGGTATATATGGTTACAGTGTTTGATTTTCATATGCTAATACATTACTCCTCACACACCTGCTCCTCCACCCCGTCAATTTTCAATTCCAGCTGATGTCATTTATTTAGTTTGACTCACTTTTCAGTATTAGTTTACAGTTTTAGCCCTGTTCTTTAGCTTTAAAATGAGACCCAAAGTAGATCAATAGGACAAGGGTTTGGTTCAATATTACATTTTTCATTCGCCTACATTCGAAAAATTGTAAAACCTCCACCTTTTTGGGGTACCAACTTGTGACATGCGACCGTAAGTGAGTAGCATTTTTGCTACACAAAAAATATCTGAAAATCGATCACCGGGGGGAAGGTTATTACTTATTGTTTACTTTATACGGCACAGGCTATCACCTCTGAATACTGACCCACATTTACCCCCACCCACATACCTGGTTGTTTTTGTTGTTCTACGCTCTTTCCTTTATATGTTTCATACAGGTTGAGTGCTGAGTACTTCTTGCCATCTTTCCCCTTAGTAGTGTTCCCCAACCGTTCGGACATTCTGTCGCAGGTGTCATTAGGAAGTCAACAATGCCGGACCCAGGAGCAGGATGTCTCTGCAAATCAAGTACACAATGGTATCAAAATCATTTTTACACCAGTTACAAATTATATTTTTAAAGTTTCTTCCATCCTTACAAATTACATGTGTACAGAGTCAGTGCTCATTGGTCTCTGAAAGCACATCACAGGGTATATTTATAAACTTGTATCCTTTCACTCTATATGCATAGTTGCATTACCGCGTGACTTGAATTCCCAGGACTCGCTCACAACCTTATTTACGCCATAAACAGCACCAAATCAGGCACTGCGAAAGGTCTTTGAAAATGGGTGTGTCCATGTCTAACTTTGCCTTTGATTTGAATTTGCTCACTAGTACTACAAATCGTTGAAGCATGCATGACAGTTGACACCAGGTAACGCAATGGAAGTTTGGAAGTAAAATAGTAAATACATGCCAATTACAATGGGTGATTGCATCATAAACGTTGCTCAAATTGAAATTGCACTAAATTTTAGACTTCAAAGTCGGCCTCAGCAATATATAAGTACCATGCAGTGTGGTTTTTTGATAAGTTTGGGTGGGCAAAAATAACACTTTTGTCTTACCAGGAGCCCGTGAAGACTTGCTCGAGAAGTCTAGCCATTCTAGGCTAGACCATTGCAATTCGAAATCTAGTTGGATTTGCTGAAGCATGACACTGTAAAGCATGGAAGTTCAGAAGTAAACACAGCCAATCACAACAGGCGATCGTGTCAAAAATGTTGCTAAAATTACACTTCAGCAAAAATTTAGGCAAATCTTGCTCAAAAGATACAGTTGACTCATCAAAAAAACGTGCGTCCAAATTTCAACATTAAAACAGAATAAATAACCTCAGTTGCAAAAAATTGCACCAGCCTGCTGCACTACTACTGTCCGACTGAAAAACGACATACTCTTGCATCAAATGTGTAAATTCAAAGCTAGAGCTCTTGAGTAAGTGAAGACAGGTGAATAGGAGAGAGCAAACTTGTGTTATTTTTAGAGAATTTCCCTGGCAACTTGCAGCTCAAAAACAAAACATTTCAAGCACGCACGCACTGGCCACTCAACGCAAAGTGTAACGCTCACGATGCGCAGTTAGCGCACAGTCCAGTGACCTAATTTGATTGATCTGCGCAAGTTGTTTTCACCAGCACTTGATTGTTTTCACCAGCATGATCGTTGACGTAGCTCCGTCCTGGCCTATGACAGGCATGCCGCATGACAGGTGAATACAGGTGAGAACTCTTAGACATATTATAAACGCAAGGTCAGTAATTTTGACAAACCTTATTCATTGCTTGCTAGGATGAGTATGCATATATTCAAAAAAGCTTTTCAATTATGAATTACTAGCGGGTACCCGCGCTTTGCGCGGGCCCCCGCTAGATGAGTAAATGGGAGCGGTTAGTAAACGGAGCGGTTAGTATAAACGATGGAAATGGTAATCATGTCAATTGGTATCGCTTTTAACAGCTCAATTATTACGCGGTTAGTGATGTGGTAGGCCTAACATTTGTTGCCTCTATATACTTTGCAAACGACTTCCTTAGCGTTCTTTCTTTCTTGCTTTCCCGTTCTTTCTTTCTTGCTTTCCCGTTCTTTCTTTCTTGCTTTCCGTTCTTTCTTTCTTGCTTTCCGTTCTTACTTTCTTGTTTTCCGTTCTTTCTTTCTTGCTTTCCCATTCTTTCTTTCTTGCTTTCCCTCCCTTTCTTTCCCGTTCTTTTTTTCTTGCTTTCCCTCCCTTTCTTTCTTGCTTTCCCGTTCTTTTTTTCTTGCTTTCCCTCCCTTTCTTTCTTGCTTTCCCTCCCTTTCTTTCTTGCTTTCCCTCCCTTCCCCCATATTTTGATAAGGTCAATGGTCCGTACAATCACCCCAAGTTGACACATGTATAATAGATGTGGGTTTCTGACAAAATTAACCTCATTTTTTGGCCAAACTAAAAAGTGCCAATTTTTGCGGCCTTCGTGCAAATTTGTTCCACTTTTGCACTTATATAATTCACCAGTAGGCCTAATTAGCTTGCCAGAAATTATTCTGTCGCCAAGATGCTGGCTTCACTGTTAAGCCTATTGCAAAAAATTGATTTAAACGGACCCATCCCCCATGCCATGTCAAGAGAAATCTACGCCAATGTTAATGTTGCCAAAAGATGCCGGATTCACTATTAATATGCCTACTTCAAGAAATGTTTTCATCCCTCCCCCAATGTCAAAAAGAAATCTACGTCACGGATATTCACAGCAGGAAAAAGTGGGCAATCGGGAAGCTCATTGCCGGAAATTTTTGGTTTTGACCAAAAAATAAAGAAATACATAAGGAAATATGTCATACTGGAGGAAATTCTGGATTGCTTGCAGGGAAGAAAACATTTTTTCAGCCTGTGCGGATATTTAGCTTCAATTTTTTTCATTTTTTTTTTTTAATTTCATGGTCACGTGTCTTATGGTGGGACCCCAAAATACCGGGTGACGTTACATTTTTCTCTCCTCTTTCAGATTTAACTTGTTGTCACAGGGCTATTCTTGGTCCAATTGCATCAAGTTTGGGCTCATTATACAGCCTGATTATTCTAATTTTCAAATATGTTTGTCAATTTGGAATGCCAATTTGTTTAATTAGTGAAAAATACCAAAATGTTAACGAAGATAAACCTGGTGGATAAGTGGTGGAGGATAAGCGGTGGAGGAGTATGTGCATTCTCTATGGGAGACATGGCATCCTTTTGAATTTTAAATTATATCATTGCCAAATTGTGTGCTATATTTGCAAATCATACTTCAAATAAAAGCTTGATCATTCATTATTCATATTCAGCTATTAATTTTATCTAATCGTGTTAACAAGTATTCACTGAGAACCGCAAGTCACAAGAACCTCAATTTTTTCCTATTCACTTACACACAAATGCCAAGATTTTCAGTCACGACATGCGTTTTGGCTTTCAATTGTTGTATCTTGAGAATTATACACCCTAAGATAGGAAAAGTATACATTTTTGGAAAGCTTTTTACCCCAGGAATCCAAATATGCAGTTAAAATAAATGTAGGATACACTCTAAAGAAAATATCTTCAAAAATGTAATCAACATTTTGTGCGTGAAGTTACGTATATTTTCACACCCTGTATCACCACTTTGGTCAATCATAACATGGCAAAAGTATACATTTTATTTCAGCTCATAGTGTTGCCTGCCACAAAATTATATTACATTTGAGGTATTCCATATCAGTAGCAAATGCAATAAATTATGAATTTACTAGTAAAATTAATTTTTTTCATGATATCACCCTATATATATTTTCTTACGCACCCTGTATACCGACTTCATTTTTGCCTAGTTGGATTCCTTGGAACATAAGCTTTCCAAAAATGTATAGTTTTGTTGATGTGAGATGTATAGTTTTAGAGATGTAACAATTTAAGTGAAAAGGAGGACAAATGATCAAAATCAGTGCTTGTAACGCAAATGTGCCCCACCATATGACACATGACCTCATGCATTTATACAGTTAGGTGGGGGAAGTTTTGGGGTTTTTTTAGTATTGGTAGGGATTTTTTTTGCTCAAAAATTTCATACCCTCCCCCCTCCCGAGAATTCTAATGGTGCGTCCATATTTTTGCCAATAATGTAGTTTCTGATGAGGAGCATTGTAGACACCCGTCACCCAGTCGGTCGTGAGCAATTATTTTTTATTTTGAACATAATTGGATAAAATTACTTGAGTCGCAAGGGTTTTACACGGTCGGTCGGGTTACCAGAAATTTTTATTAGGCTTTATATAATGATGAAAAATGAGCAAATTCACGAAAAACATTGCTATTTAAAAGCTATATTAGGTTATTTTTTCTTCACTAACTGTGACTTTTTTTTTTTTTTTTGACATCAAATTTATTTTTTTGTTAGTGGAGCAATTTTTTTTGCCAGTGGAGCAATTTTTTTTGTTGCTCAGATGGCATTACAATTTTTTTTTCAAAAATATACCAAGCCCCCCTTGATATCTAATGGTGCGCCCCTTAGACATTGAAACGTGGTTTTATACAGGGACCGAATTTGTGTGTGGTCGAGTTGCCTTGGACCGTGTCCTTGATTGAAATGCCCTGGACTGGTTCATCGATCGGCAAACATAACAGGTGTTATCTGAATGAGGTAATCTCTTACCTACTAAGTGACTGTCCAGTCATAAATCACCAGAATTTATGTGTGTACGATAATCTGATAGGTTGAGATTAATATTTTCCACGACCACGATGTGACAGCTACAATAAGCGGCACTGTAAGTAGCGCTGAATTAGGCTCCAGATATCATCTTATTTTTGAGGATCGTATGTAACAAAGATGTCAAAAGGTAGGGTTGAACTCAATTAAGCTTATAATGGCACGCTTATGAAAGTTTGTTGTGAACCATCCGGCATTTTATCAATGTTTACATGCCGGCGCAACTTTGTGTACCGGAAGCCCCACGAAATCATATAGCTCCGGTCTCTAACGCAAATCAAAGATTTGCGTTAGAGAATATGCTCGAACAACTGCTAAGATATGCAGCTATATATTATAGAACACAGATAACCTCTATTTGCATCGAGCGCACTACGCAAACAAAAGCACATCTTCATGGAATCATGAATCCATGATCCAGCTCTCACGATCAAGAATTAAATATATAATATTTTGCGTATAACATGCAATGCATGCGCGTGGATCACAAGTTAGCGATTTGCGGTAAACCGCCCTGCTGACTAAACATTTAGATTAGAAGGTTCAGAAGGATTGATATTAAAAAAATAATACAAATTTCACAATGAAAAAAATTTATAAAAATTATAAAAAAAGTGGGTCAGCATGTCAGACATTTTGAATTTATAACCTGCTGTCATGGCTGTGCTGCGACCTTCTCATCCACCAGCAATCACAATTTAACAGTAATCAGCAATGAACACTTCTTTACCTCTATACTCACCAATACATTTCCCTAAATAAATTGACAATGATAGCCTCGGACTTCTCGTCAATCACGCAATAACATGACATGGGCGATGTGACATGATAAATTCATCGAGTATTTTAAGGTGGGTCTTCCATTTTTTCATGGCCTGATTTTCAGTCAATACCCACTACGTGCTTCTATCTTTAGTTGTACGGGAACATTAACACTCTTTTACTGATCACTATTATCTGATATGGTCTAACGCAAACTACATTTTTTCATTCATGTACTTGATCAGCCCAATGCGATATTTTTACAAACGGGAAACAAAATTGCCGTAGATAACCATGAATTTATAACCAAAATTACAACATTTGACATTATTTATATCTTACTCACCCTTGCCCGTTGTATTGGGTGTGTCCTAATGTGCAAGTTTTCTTCCCTTGCAAGTAGCAAAATGGGAAGATTGCGAAGAATTTCGTGGATATTTGTCTGATGATAAATCGCTTCGCAACGATTTACCATCTAGCGAAAAAAATATGGCGTCCGATCGCAATTCCCCTCATGAATATGTAATTAGTCTATTTCCCATAAGTCCCTGCACACGTAACTCACAAGCACGAGCTGCAAAGGAAGTTTTGGCAAGACTGACTCAGGAAATAAATTAATTGGACATTTCATGTTATTAATTCTTGAAAACCCTAGAAATTTTTGAAAACATTGTGAATTGAAACGGAACATGTTTTATAGGCATTTTGTTTCTTAAAGCCATGGCTACATGGTTCAAACTGTTGTTATCTGAATAATGTTTGGTCACAGAACTTTTGCATGTGTTTGATGTGATTTTGTGATTATTTGATGTGTAATGATCTAATGATTTCTGCATTCTTGTTCCAATTCCAAAAAAAAGCCATATTGTAACATTTCTAAAAATAAATTAGTAGGCCTATTTCTTTTCCATAAAATGCAGGCCTGATAAGGGGTGGTGCAATAATTATGTGTACCCCCGGGGGGGTGAATTTTCAAAATGGTCTGCCAAAATCGCTTGCCCCCCCCTTTGGCCGTGCCAAAAACCTTTGCCCCCCTTTCGACGTGCCAAAAACCTTTGCCCCCCTTTCGACGTGCCAAAAATCTTTGTCCCCCCCTTACACATGCAAGATTTTGGGGAACCCGAATTTAAAACCTTAAATTGTCCTAACATATAATGCGAGCGCAGCGAGCAGGAAATTTGGCATATTTGAACATGTTCGTAACGTTTTCCTATGCCTTTTTAGGGCGTAATATAGAAACGGTGCCCAAAATATCTGTGCCAAAAATTGCTTGCCCCCCCCCTTTCGACCTGCCAAAAATCACTTGACCCCCCCTTTCGACCTGCCAAAAATGCTTGCCCCCCTTTGGCCTGCCAAAAATCTTTGCCCCCCTATAATTCACCCCCGGGGGGTACACATAATCATTGCACCACCCCTAAACAGGGGTGCAAATTGTGATTTCTTCCTCAGGAGCAAGGTTTTTAGGCTCAAGATTTCCTCAATCATACCATGCATAAAATAGCTTTATTCTGCACTTCAAAAGATGAGAATTTTAACATAGCGTGAATTTTTAGAGCGACTGGAGATTAGGTCTTCGAGCTTCCAAAAAAGGCTATAGGATGACAATATGCGCGCGTAGCGCGCAAAAATGTGGTATTTTACACTAGTTTGGGGTCAATTTTGGTCGGACAGAGGCTCCTTTCCCCTTTTATTTTCCTTTACCCCCTTTCCTCTTTCATTTTTTGTCAGAGGAGCACAACTTGTTTAGTGATTTATAGGGCCCTATGGTTCTTCTTTTTAAATTTCCTCAATCTTTTCCAGTTTGTCCTCTTCTCAGTGGCATTAGTATTAATACTAGTACACTGAATTCCTTCATGACTTTTGTTCCCATAAAATCCTCAATGCTGCCTCTCTATAAATTTCCTCAGATATGATTGCCGCCTCTCTCAATTTCTTCAGATATGACATTATGAGCCCTGTTTCCACCTGTCTTTGTCCAACTTCTTTTTTCCTGTTAAATTACATTGAATACCTCATATGGTGGTGAATTGTAAAATTTCTCATATCCCATTTCTATATTCTAACACCAACGCCTGCCTCTTTTTTGCTCTTATTTCTTGAACAATAATGTGAATTCCTTCAAATTTTGCACAACCAGTGTCTTTAAAGATTTCCTCTCTTCCATTCAGTAGCTTCACTTCCTCACAGCCATCCCCTATTATCGTGTACCTCACTCTTCTTCTTTTTCTTTCCTTTTTTCCCTCTTCCTCTTCGCTTTTCTTTTCTCCTCTCTCCCTCCTTTTTCCTCTCTTTCTTTTTTCTTCCCATGGCATTATTTCCTCAATTTTGACTCTCATTTCCTAGGAGCGGTGCTCCCCGCTCCCGCACAATTTGCATCCCTGCTGATAAATAGCATTTACCGTAGGCCTATTAGCTTTAACTGTCAGAAACCTGAAGGATGAAACAGGTCGAGGAAGGAGGAGCAGGAGCAGGAGCAGGAGGAGGAGGTGGGCAGGAGGAGGAGGAGAAGAAGGTATAGGAGCAGAACTTTTTTCGCCCCCCGCTTTTCAGATCTCAAAAATTTCAGGCCCCGCATTTTTGACATGAAAATTATGGGTCACTGCATCCCCATAGAAAAGCATAGGCCCTACCGGTATAAACTCAATTTTCCCGGGAAAATTTGTGATCAATTTTTTTCAGGGCTCCCCTTAGGAGGGTCAAAACTTTTAAGGGCCCCCATTTTCCATCAGCCTCCCCCCCCCGCCCCCAAGTGTTTGTGAACGGTCTCTAAGCTTTAATACATTCAAGCTTCTCCCAACACCAACCTTCCTATTTCAATCAAAATCATTCACTCCTCTATCTCCTAATGATGACAAATGAAAATCGAAGTAACACGTATTATCAATATGATCACACACCTTTATCTTGACAGTTCCTCATTTTTGCTCGCCCTAGTTCTATTCCTTTTTAAAGGAATTTTTATTCCATTCAGCTACACAAACAACTTACTACCATTGCCCAAAACGCCAAGTTGAATCTATGTACTCCAGCAAACACAAAACGTTTTGGACATCATTCGCAAAGAAAAGGTTGCCAGAAAACGTTTAAATGTTAAGTTATATTTAAAGGGTATGGTATAAAACATATAACATTCAAAAACATTTTTATTGCAAATATTCTAACAAAGGCCTAATATGTTATTTTGTTGACAAAATATTTGGCACATATATTCGCTAAAGTATTTTGCCAAACCAAAGATATTTTATAATTACATTTTTTGAATAACCTTTTTAAAACATTTTGTAGCGTGCTTTCATGCAAAACGCACGTTTTCCTGACCTTTATAACCCGACAAAATGTTATTAAAATGTTTTACTATTAACCATAACCAAAAACCCAAAGCGTTTTTAAAACGGTTGGTGCTTGCTGGGCTACAACCAAAAATGTGTCATTTAGAGGCCCTATACATAACGCAAAGTATCCTTAAAAAAACAAATTATTTTAGAATATCTCCTGAAATTCAGTGTTACCTTAGAATATCTACTGATATTTTCCGTTATTTTAGAGAATGTTGTGTATTTTTGTGTTTTTTTTACAATATTCTTGTCTTTTCTTAGGTTTTATTAAAATGTTTCGTTATTTTGCGTTATCGATCATGTGACATAGGGCCTATTTAGCCTAAGTGAGGTTTTTGTAGGGTAACTCAATAACGATAGGTCGTAGATAGCACAAACTATACATTTTTTAAATCCTTGTCATCAGACGAGTAATATGCATGATATATTCAACATGATCGAAGCATTTTTATTTTTTTTACCCCTGTGTGGCCTTTCACCTCTAACGAAAAACGTACCCTATACAATCACAGTGGCATTTGTGACTCGGGCCAAGCGTTTTTGAAAACAACTTGATCATTTTAATGCTGATTATTGCACAGGCCTATTCTAAAGAAGTCTGATTATTTTTTTTGAAATAGCCGAGTGGGCGGGTTTTCGCTGAAATATTTTTTGTGTAAAAACTGAACCATCCTATAGGCCTATATATGAATATTAACTGCACAACATGTATAACGATTCGTGATACACAATTGTGGTACAGTTAATTGGTGTTGTTGAGGAGGCGGAGAATTTTATTTCAATTTTATACGTCAAAATATTTGTTGAATTGAGTGAAAATGAACGCTCAAAAAATTATGAAAATCTATGTAATTTTTACATAGAACCTCGATAAAGATTACTGTATCGTTTTTATGGTAATCTAGTCTTCTATTTTCTAAAATCATCTTGGGGGTTCTATGCGAAAAATCTTGAATAAACAGTGGGGGGTAACCCAACGTCTATACCCCGGAGGGCTATGAGCCTACAAGAAAATGGCAGGCTCCCCATTGCACGGACCGATATGCACATCCGGTCCCCGTCACCTATTTTTGGTAGTGCACCACCGGGGCCCACCTCTGCCCAGGGCCGGATTTACCTATTTGGGGGCCCTGGGCCAGGCCATAATTCGGAGGCCCCAAACTAACCTTGAGGAAGGTATGTGCACTCAAGTGGCCAAGTTTTGGTTTACAAATAGGGGACCTACTATAAGATCGACTCTATCAGGGCTTTTGCGCGCGAAGCGCGTGAAAAAATTTCATTTCCAGACAAATTTTGCCTAAAATGAGTCGATTTTTGCTATGTGAGGGGCCAGTGCGCGATTTTAGCATATTTTGATCCAAAACATCGTGTTTTCGGGCTAAAAAGAAACATGCACATGGCCAAATTGGGGGCCCCCAAATTTTGGGGGCCGTGGGCCCGGGCCCATCTGGCCCAATGGTAAATCCGGCCCTGCGGCTCTGCCGAACTTAAGTCCTTTTTTTAAAAAATTTCATATTTGGAACTGGGCGAATTTATGTATGACGTGGGGAGGAGTGCCCTACAATTTGATTCCACTACCCCCTAGCAGTGATGGGGTGGGGTGGGGGTGGGGGTGGTGGCAGTGATCTAGAGGTCAAGTTTTATGGTTTTTCCCTGATAGTTCTAAAGGCATTTACGGCTTTTGTGATTGGTCAGTGAATAAGGCTGGTTTATTATGAACTTTCCCGGACAATTTTCACTTGAAATAGTGAAACTGTGTAAAAAGTGTCCCAAATGCCTTCATCTGGCGCCCCGGGCTGGCGCCAATTTTGTAAAATTTTCCAACGACCGAGGGGCACACCCCCTTAGGCCCTCGCGCAAGCGTGACGAGAGGCCTGCTTATTATAGCTATATACTAATAGCTCATGTCCCCCCCCCCCACCGGGACTTCATGGGGGGAGTAGCGTAGCCAGCTAGCGGGGGGGGGGCAGGGGGCCAGAGTTCCCCCCTGACAAAAAATGGAAGAAAAAGTGCCCCTCTGATAAAAACTGAGAGAAAATCAGGAGGGCAAAGCAAAGAAAAAGGACAAAGAGCCCCTTTTCTATCAAAATTCAGCCCGATCACGGCCCAAAATAGTGTAAAATACAAAAATTTTTCTCGCTACGCGCGCATATTGTGAAAATAGAGCCATTTCCATCCTGATAATGGGCAAAAAAGTGTAAAATACACAATTTTTTGCGCGCTACACGCGCACATCGTCCCAATAAAGGCTATTTGGAAGCTAGAAGACATCTATGTATAATGCAACTGTATTTTTTTTCGTGTGTGCCCCCGACAGGGCCGTTACGACCATTAGGCCAGGTAAGGCGGTCGCCTAGGGCGGCAAACGCAGAGGGGCGCAAAAAAAAAGGGAATTGGAGAAAGGAAAGGGGAGAAAAATTGAGGGCGGATAAAAGGAAAAATACTAAAGGGGGCGAAAAGAAAAAAGCTGAAAAACAGAAAACAGGGCGGAAAAGGAAAAGGGGGACCTGAGAAAAGAAAAGAAACGGGGCGCGCGGTATACAAATTAATCTCAAATCTCAGGGTGAGCATTTTACGAAATGCTGGTCGCCTTTTATAAAAGCCCCGGCATAAAAGACATAGGGCCGCACTTCAATATGAAATGGATATAGGTGTAGGGCTGGCACTTTCGCTTCGCACTAATGGGCATTCGGTGAGAGCAAAATGTAAAAAATATGGGGTCATTGGGTGAGAGCATGATTTTTGGCATTCGGTGAGAGCAAAATGTAATATGGGGTCATTGGGTGAGAACATGACCTTTTTTTTAATGGAATCTTTGGGTGAGAGCCGAAACAACGCCACAAAAACCTCAAAAATCGAATTTCTAGTTCTAAATGTCTTCAAATTTCATTGTTTTTTCAAAATAAGTAACGAAATCAGTGAAAAATGAAAGTTGCTGTTCAAATTGAACTTGTAAGGGTCTTTGGGTGACAGATCAAATGCAAAAATATGGGGTCTTTGGGTGACAGAGCATGTGTTCGCAAAAAAATATGGGTTCTTGGGGTGACAGCGATGCTGAAAAAGGGGGTCTTAACAGCCCTACATACGCGTCACCTCCAAAGTTGGAGTGCCTCCCCGGGCATAGGGCCTACATTACATGTAGGCCTATTTGTCTCATTGGTTGGTGATATGATGTTACCTGATAAAGGCTGGAGACAAAACTAGGAGACAGAACGTGACAGATACAGATACATCCTATAAGTTTACTATTACTATTTTGACTGAGATATTTTTTGCCTGAATCAGCTCTTCATCATACATTTGTATATTATAAGCGATACTCAAATTAAAAGAATAGGCTTACAACTGTTTAGTAGCCGTTTAGTAGGGCCTAAATGTATGATGTTTCATACAATGGTAATAATATTGAAGTTAAAGAAAGAATAAATAAATAAATAAATAAATAAATAAAAGAGTAAAAATGACTTTTCATGTTTTTCTCAAGTACAGGGCCCTGCTCACGTAGTTGACCAGCCCTGAATTTGACCATAACATGCATGATTTGAGGATGTTTATATTTTTATTTGCCTGTTTTTTCCCTTCTTTCTGATGTTTTCAGCAGGGGTTCACAGGTTCACCCCCGGGGTTTTCACCCTGGGGTTGGGGTTTCTGCCCGGGTTTCTGACGGTTTTCCCAGGCCCTTGGTTTTTCTAGGTCTTAACCAGGGGTCTAACCATGGTCCAAAATAAGGTCCAAAATAGCGCCACCTGGTTTTTGAAATTAACAGCGCGTAGTCCAAATTAATGGCATACGTGCTGTGAGTAAAACCGAATATCGAATTTGGAAATTGGAAAGTCACACAGTATTTCCTGAATTCACATGAAATTACATTTGTTAATTTTGTTTTACTCGTTTCTATTTAGTGCAATGGGCTATTGATACCATATTCTCACATTTCAATGCAAGCAGATTGTAGTATTAATGTATTATCATGATTATTAACAAGCCTGATGTAGGCACATTTAAGCTTACCAACATCACTAGACTAGACTCGCTTGCCAGTCCTATATACGCCGTACCTATGTATATTGAGGACTGGCTTACGCCATTTTGGATGTCAATGGGAAATACACACTAACGATTTGCGCCGGTTAGAAACTTGAAAAAAAATCTTTAAAATTTCATCAATGTATATAAAAGTGGTACCAACCGTATTGTGCTTGCTAATTTAAGACTCGGTTGAAACAAAATTAAGGATCGAAAGCATTTTAATGCCCAAAAAGGCAAAATTATCGTCAAAGTTCTGCGAAATCGGCACCCTTATGAAGGGTTCAGAATTGAATCGAAGCGAAAATATCCGATCTTTGCGATCAAAAACACAAAATTACAACTTTAAACATACTATTGGCAAAAGACATTATTACCAAACAATACAGAATAGAAAATTTGACATCATTTTCTCAAAATATTGAAAAAATTTGCTCACTAGACATCGAAAAAGTACGCAATCCAATTCCCGTTCAAACGCGTGGGAAACTGAAAGTGCGATAATCGTGACTACATTAGACTGCGGAACTCAGTCCTCAATGATAGTCAGTCATTTATCTTTTGGTCGTTATATGACTATCATTTGAGGGACTGAGTTGTTATAATATATCTTCCGAGGTGCAATTTCAGACAATAGCTGGGGATTAGTGGGGCAGAGGTTATCTATTGAATCCTTTCATGACCACTGAAGCATAGTCAAGTCTGCCAAGGACACTCGGCACAAATTGAAAGACCATGTGAACTCTCGACAAAAGAATGCATGCATGTCAGGTCATCGACACCAATTTGGTGTTTGTTATGACACCAATTTGGTGTTTGTTATGCACCTCGAAATATGTACCTTAAAGTCTGTGTCTACATCATCATGACCAACAACAGGGCTGTCAACTTTTTGGAATTGCTTGGCGTGAGACAGAGGCATACCGGGATTTTCCGACAACAATGTTCATTTTGACCTGTGATTATTTGAGCCACGGCCCTCGAGAATATGAAAAGCAGGGAGGGGGGGGGACAACAAATTATTTGGATGATGCGTGAGATTTTACTCATTTTCCAGCTTTTTGCGTGAGGTTTACTACCTAGGCGTGAGATTATACTACCTTGGAGTGAGACCGTGAGAAAGTGACCCAATGCGTGAGACTCACGGCCAATGCGTGAGAGTTGACAGCCCTGCCAACAATCATCATTCATTCATTCATTGATCATGACAATCTAAATACTAATCTTCATGATCTTGGAAAAATGTGTTTGGGAACAAACTTACACGAGAACTTTAGCTTTGAATTTACACCCAATAGTTACTTACACAATTTGGTACTTACACAAATCGGTAGATCGGTATGAAGATCTGCAGCAAATTGGGTTGAAATGAAGAAACGCAATTGCACCAAAAAAAAAATGCGATTGCGGCTGTAAATACCGCAATTGCATTTTCCTCGAGGTGCTTAGCCTAATGTTGGTTTCATACTTTCCTGCCGCTTGCGATATATTGATCACTCCACAGCTTTGCCGCGGCAGCAGCACCGCTGGAAGTTGAATAATTCAAATCAACTCGGAGCGGTGCCACTCTGACAGATGAGAACAAAATAAGATTTTGTAGCAGTGCTGAGTTACAAGAATGGCTTTCAGAGTCATGTCACTGCCACTCAGAGGTGTGCTGCTCCGCTTGCAGACAAGTGCAAGCAGCATGATGAAGCATCACGCCGCTCGGCGGCAAGCAGCAGAAAGTATGAAACCAGCATAAAGTTTGTTTTGCTATCCTTAATTTACAGATACAATGGAAGGCAGCTGTAATTTACTACAGGAACTGTGCATCATAGTTACTGAGAATGACATACTAAGTTGCAAGCAAGAAGAGAAATTACACCTCCTGAACCAGCTGTTAGATCTGTTGTTGGAATTAGGGGAAGTTGTGGATATTAATACAAAGCAGATCAATGATGAGGAAGTTGAAGGATTGAGATTAGAAAGAAGTAGACTCTATGCAGCCTGTGCAGCAACTAACTGGATATCAGGGGAAGGTAAACTCACATTATTTTGTCTTTTTTTCTCAGTTCTTGGATTTGGAGAGTCCCTTGACCTAGCGCAAAGTGCTGCAATCATTTGTGGTTGATTAAAAAAATTGGATAAAAATGACCAAAATATGACAATTTTGTATCCAAAAGGGGCAAATATGTAACTTCTGGTCATTTCAGAATCTGAAAAGCATATAGAAATGTGTACAAAACAAATTACATTTTTAGAGTGAACTCAAGCTACAAATCTGCCCCTTTTTTGGTGATTTTTTCCCCAAATTTGTTTAAAATCAACCATGAATGTTTTCAGCACATGGCTTTTACCCAAAGACCGAGAAAGGAGAGACGGGAAAAATATCACATTTTGCCACACATCAGCCCTCCGTTAGGATCAGGTATTTATTTTGCCAATTGCAAAAATCCTTTACATGTATATAATATTAAAGACAACAACAATTTATCGTATATAAAAAGCAAAATGGCTAAGGCTTCAGCAAGCGTTAAGCATACAAAAAGATGCAAAATTGGGAAAATAGAAATATATGGAATACCCGGTAAATAAAAGCAACGGAACTGTGTGATGCTGCATGAGGCCAATAGCCTTCAGATGAGGTACCTAAAAGGGGCACATAATATGATTTGAATAGGGTGAATTACGCTATATATTGTAAGGGAAGCTGCTTACAAGCAAAAAATGTTGAGCAAAAGCTGATAGGGTGAGTTACGCTACATATTGTAAGGGAAACTGCTTACAAGCAAGGACCTTTAAAAGCAAAACGCTGAAGCCTTAGAAGCATATTTAAATTCAAGATTTGTTCTTTTCCTTTGCTGGAGCCCGCGAGATGTTCCCGAGCATCCTTGTAGCTCTGTAGGAAAATAACCTATATATTTAAAAAGATAATCATTATTGATTAATTACTATACTTAACAAGCAAGGGCGCCTTATAAGGCTATAATTTGAGTAATTTTTTATATGGAATGTTGAAAATGATCCGCCATCACCCTCTAACGCAATAGTATGCATATCATATATATCAAACATTGTATATGCTCATTCCTTTTCTGCATTTCCTTGGTTGGAACTTGCGAGATATTCAAAAGCGTTCTTGTAGGAGAGATGCCTACGACTTATGCATTTCTAAATAATATTTGTAATTACTCAATTGATTGGCAACATTTGTATCGAAAACAATTGATTTTATGAAAGCATGAATGTTTTCTTCATGCTGCAATTTTTCTTTTACTCCATAAACACAATATATCATTTAAAGAAAAATTTTTATTGATATTTTTGGCTTTACAACCAATTCATATTTTTCCTCAACCGCTTATGGGAGTGGCGGGTGGGAAAATTAAATTTCCGATCCTAGTCGGATGAGAGCTGAATGCGTTGTGATATTTGAAAAAGACAAAGCCAATCTCTCCAAAAAAGGCTTTCTCTCATTGGCTAACGAAAAAACTAGGAGGAATCTGCCATGCGAATGGGCCGCAACCGTTGCCAAACACGCCGATCGATGACCGCATGACAATGACCCGATTGACCTCCTAGTTCATGACCTTAAAATTTTAATGGACGCGACCATTCTCGGCATAGGTAAACTGGTTTCTTCAAGACGAGCATTCAGAAACATTATTAGTGCAACAGGGATTCTCCAAATCTGTAGGATAGAAATTAAAAAAGCAAAAGTGTGTATTTTTGTGTTTTTTGGAAAACCGAGGTGCGTATTTTGGCCTCCAAAATTGTGTATTCTTAGCCTAGTTATGTCTTCCTTTCTAGTTGGATTTTTTGTTATTTTTCCACAGGTGTTGTCAAACATCCTTCTGTCAGTTGCCTTCCCCTATGGCATGCTCTCTTGAAGTAGGGCTGACATCACACAAAAGAGAAGACACAGAAGAATTAGTGTACACCTGTAACAGTTGTCCCGCATTTCCCCTTACATTGTACATTTACCTTTTTCCTGCTTTTTTGACTAGATTATCAATAAATCAAGCGTCATTTTAGAAGAAATAGCCTACATTGTATAAATGTAGCTTCTCAGACAGACCTGGTACATAAAGAAAACACATTATACCTGTTTTAGTGTTTTTCATTTGTTGTTCTTAGTGGCACCCGCAGCTTCCTCCTCCTCCTCAGCTCCTCTTCCTGCTCCTCCTCTTCCCTCTTCCTCCTCCTCTTCCCTCCTCCCAGACTTGTAGTACCCGTACCCGTGTCGTACCCATTACCCGCACTCGAGTCCCAATTTCCATCTGCACCCATGGCTCCGTACCGTATCCGTACCCGTACTCACACCTGATTTTGGCTTCGGACCCGTACCCGTACTCATGGACTAGGACCCGTACCCGTACTCATGTCCCGGGACCCATACCTGTACCCATGGGTACGGGTACCATACAGTACATGGCTAAATGCATGCAGGAAAGTGAAAGTCAGAGCTAGATCCACTCTCACTTCCCACTCATGAATCCCACTGCACTGTGAGTCCTACATGTATGATCATAATCAAAACAAATCTAGGTTACATGTACATGGGATGGGATGGGGTTGGGTGGGGAGTAACTCATTAAGCCAGATAGCCAGTGCCCTAAATTTTAGCCTGGCCCAGGCCAGGGCAATGAAAAAGGTAATTATGGCCCTGGCTACACAAAATGTGTATGCTACATACAGTGTAGATACCTACATTATGACAGCCTCCAACCTGATGTGCACTAGTTCCAGTAACTGTAACTCGTCGTACCTAGTCTAGGTCCGTAGTCTAGATGTCATTATGTTTATGATAAAGACTGAAGTCTTGCTGGCAGGACTAGATGTGTACACTTTATGCCACCCATATACATAAAAATTACATGTCGCATTCACACTCTGACTGATACAGAAAAAAAGCAGCAAACTGGAAAAACATTTCAAGAAATTGCTTTTTGTGGTGAATTTCAAGTTATCGTGTTCATAGCTTTTATTCGTCATTTCAATATTCCCCATCCAAATACACTCCCCTACATGAACAAGTGCACACATGAAGAACTACATGATAATGTGACTGGTGTGAGCTGTGAACACTTTCCGCCATGTATACTTGGGATCACAGATTCTGTGTTGGAATAGTGCATCTGAGCGGGCATCTGAGTCACATGAATAGAGAGTTCCTTTACCTGTAAACACTGAGAAATTTATGATTTATAGGAGCTGATAGGCAAAGTATTAATAAATCTTGGATATAATTATCCTGATGTACATAATTAATGATAATGATTATATTAAGCTAATTGGATAATCTGGTATGTGCCATGGATGTGTGTACGGTATGTGCATGAAAGGCTGACAATTAATTAAAAGTCTACCAATTTTGGATCAAATTTGAGATCCAATTGATGTTTTGAGATAAATAATAACTTGAATGCTATATCACTGCTAAATGTATGTTGAAATTAGTATTGCGCAGTGTGTGTGTCCATACAAAGACATAGTTCTTTTCATTTGCATCCCAAAATATGCCACCTTTAAGCTAGATTCACTAAGACCATCAATATTACATCTCTTTTTGTACTTGATTAATTCCTAAAAGCCAGTTCTGCAACTTTCTGTAAATGAGAGTACTTCTTAGCAAATAAAAATGTCTCAGCAACTCAACGCATACATAGCAACTTAATATGTATGTTGTATGATTATGATGTAATAAATTTCTGTAATTGTTTTGCTGCGGAATGTAGTTTTATTCATTTGTTGTGGCATAAATGACATCAAAGAGTGTATTTACAGCAAGGTATTGCTAATAAATTAATGTTTACACCAATAACAATAGCTTTGTTGACCCATACCCATAATAGGACCATACAAGTACCCGTACCCATGACCCGTACCCATACTGGGACCTGTACCCAATTTCCGTACCATTACCATGGCGCCGGACCCGCACCATTGCTAGCACCCTATTTTGGGTTCGACCCAGCATACCATACCAGTACTCATGGCTTGGTACCCGTACCCGTACCTGTACCCATGGCCTGGGACCCGTACCCATGGTCTGGGACTCGTACCCGTACCCGTACTCATGGTTGGGACCCGTACCCGTACCCGTACTCATGACGGGTCCCAGTACTACAAGTCTGCCTCCTCCCTCCTCTTCCATCCTTCTCCCTCCTCCCTCCTCTTCCCTCCCCTCCCTCCTCTTCCCTTCTCTCTCCTCCTCCTCCTCCCTCCTTTTCCCTCTTCTCTCCTCTTCCCTTTTCCTCCCTCCTCATCCCTCCTTCTCCTTCCTCCTCCTCCCTCCTCCTCCTCCTTTTCCTCAGTCTGCTATGGGGCAAGTGACCAAGGGTGAAAATAAGTGGGAGACAGGAGCGGTTTAGCCCCCAGAAACCCTGAAATGGCCCCTGGTCCCATCTAAATTTAAGCTGACCAGGGGACACTTTTCTTCAGAAACTGGCCCCTGGTCACTACCCAAAAATTCAATTCCATAGCCATTAATGCATGATGAACTTAACAAATATTGGTCCCTTGTTGATTAGAAGTGGCCCCTGGTTCCATGTTGAATGAAGTGAACCAGGGGCCATTTTGTTTAAAAAGGAGCCACTGGTTCATCATTTCTTATTTTCACCCTTGCAAGTGACCACAAGCTCCTTCAATCTGCAGGGATACAAGTTGATCAGGCTGCAATATTCCACACAGATCTCCCAATACCTGCTGATTACACCTGCTTTGGGGCAGCCAGGTAAAGCAGTGATTAGATCACATTTGGGAAAATCACCATCCAAAATTATTAAGTTGTGAGTTTCATAAGGCCAAAAAAATTGTTTGCTTGCCCTCCACCGACCGACCCAAAATTGGCCACAAAATTGGTACAGTAGTACAATTAACATTCTTTTGATTTTGGCATTTAGATCCTGGCAGAATAGAATTCAGCAGCGAAGCACTGTATTGTCGGAGACTGCTAGATGTAACACCGACGGACGAGAGATTACTCAGTAACCCCAGACGTATCCTTCAAATGACCGATGAGATCGATAATATCCAGCTTCAAAGCTGGCTGTGTTTGAGTCAGGAACCCCTGATGTTTTGTTCTTGCATGGGCAATCATATGCTGAGTATTGTGAAGGTGGTATGTTGGCATTTATGGCATGAAACATGGAGAGACATTCTCAATGGGATTGTTGATATACATGAACCTAGTGGTGTGAAAGGTATGTAGACTACAGTAATTTGCAAAGACCCTTTGCAGTCGCACTATACCCGATTTGGCAATTCCAAAATCATCCACACATTTTCGATGGAAGCGTTGGATATGAAATGATTGGAATTACAACAAAATCGTCAAGGGTAATGTTGTTTTCAAGTGGAATATTCCAGTGAACCCACTGTAGGATGCTGAATAGTATAGTATTGTAGTCCGTCAACTCAGAAGTACAAAGTAAATAGACCTCGGAAACTGGAGGTATGAGAATAATTATTTCAGTGCAGTGCGTGTGTAAATGCTTCTTTGGCGCGCCAACTGCTGCGCGATTTGTATTTGCCAAAGGCACCACTCTCTTTATGCGCCACGTTTTTTAACACGCAGTATGCGTGATGCAAAGCATCGACCCCCGATGCCACAGATTTGGTTTGCGCTTCTAGGTTTTAAGCAGTATAGTATATCTAATCACATACAACTCATAGCCCTCAGGCCAAATTACAATTGGTTTACAATATTAAAAAATAATGATAATTAAAACATTTAAAAATACAGTATCATTCAATATAAGGGAAAACACAGCGACTGCTGTTGATAAGAAAATAAATATTGCACTTAATGAATCATGGCTAATGTTCAAAACAGTTAACATAATAATATAATAATAATAATATACATTCACATTCTGTTTGATTTCATATGTTTTCCTTTCATACACAGATGCAGCAGAAGCTACCCACCAACCAACCAACCTTGGTATCAAACTTTATCACACATTTAGCAAAATCAAAGTCTGTGTGAGTCAAATGTCAAATCCACAAAGTAATGAAGACCACACATATGTTTTGCAAAGTTTAAACCAAAGTTTGGATATGTTACCAGCCTGGTTACAGAAGCCAGAACACAAGAACATTGTAACTAAGTCAAAAGTTGATTTGAGAAAACTGAATAGTTTTGTACGTGGACTTTGTAAAAAGTTGGAAGATGATTCTATTGAAGTAGATAATGCATATAGTGAGACCTCATTGGTCAGGACAAGGGAAGACAGGATAAGGGAGGACAGGACAAAGGAGGACAGGACAAGGGAAGACAGGACAAGGGCGGACAGGACAAGGGAGGACAAGAAATGCTTGAACGAATTAGTAATGAGAGTCAATGAGAGACTACATGAATATGAAGGTATGTAATTATGATAAATAGTTGTTTTATTTCTGGTTAGTCTTGTGACCCCAACTTCTGATGTTGCAACCTCAAATGACCCACTGATTGGAAACCTAATTGCTGTACATACAAGATATATATTGTCAGCCTGCTATGCTAATTGCCCAAGTTATTTTTTGTAATTTTGAGAACAAATTACAAAAGATGGTTCAAGTATGCATTTAAACATATTTATTCACCAATCTTTGGACAAGAACAAATGATAATGATACAAATGAAAGGGAATAATCTGAAATAATTAGGGTGATTACGTAACTGATGCATGCTTGAACCACATTTTGTTCTTTGTTCTCAAAATTACAAAAAATGACTCAGGCAATTAGCGTATCAGGCTGACGATATGTAATGTAGTCTCTTGACAGGCATATTCAGTGTTTATTTCTTGACTTTAAAATTTCAGAGAAGCAGCATCTCCTTAGCATAGGTTTAGCCAATGTTGACACCGACAAGCTAGACTCAAACAGTGCTGGTGCCATGGGGACAAGGGGGAAATTTCCCCTAAAAAGTGTTCTTTGCCCCCTCCTGTCAGGACAAACAAAATACACTATTTTGGACCAATATTGCCCTATTTCTTTTTCAGGAACATTTATTGATTTTTACCCCCAATTTAACCCCCTGGACCCCCTTAAAAAACTTCCTGGCACCGCCACTCCACCCAAATCTACTCAGGATGAGAGACTAACTTGTATTGCTTGAGATCTGTTACTAATCTACTAGGTTTTTCATGTTTATGAGTACCGAGTATATGAGAAAGAAAGAACAGATACTCATTACTCATGTTTGAGTACAGAGTAGCTGAGAAACAAGCGTACAGGGACTCATTGCTCAAGTTTGAATATGAATGGGAATCATCTGCTTGTTGTCTTCATACTTTGTCTGACTATGAGTAAACATTTATTGTTGATATATATTTTAATGCATTTTTTTCTGCCATGTTTTGTTAATTTTGCTTGATATTGTACCTATATTTTTAGAATCATTGGTACAAATGTTAACTCAGCAACACCATTGGGGTGAAGAAGAATGGATTGTTGGTCTTGAGGAGAATTCTTCAGCTCTTTGTGATCAAAGGTAAAATTGGGTACTTTATTGTAAGTAATTTCCCAAAATTCTCTAAATCATTAACTACTAAATATAGTAGTAGCACATTTTATTGATTGCCATATATAGTGCTATTAGTACACATGTTAACGTTAGTCCGTTATATTAACTTTCCATTGAGGGCACTTAGTGACAGGGTGGCCAAACAGTGGTATGCACACCAGGGAAACACCTACTTGGAGAAGGGTGATTTTGTCATGTGTAACTGGTGTTGTTTAGAATATGAATATATGAATGAATATGAATATGAATAAAAGACATATATTTCTGAATCTGTGACTCTTTTGTGGTGTCGAAGGACTCGCATATTATACCCAATACTGTTTAATTTTGGACTCAAATCCACACCCAAGCTTTTAATGGTGGTCTTTTGTTACATTTCGGAAGCTAAAAATAATTTCAATTATGGTATGAAATTGATAAAATTTCTAGAAATTTCTAGAAATTTCCAGGTATATGGCTTATGATATTTTGTGACAAGAAACGAAATGACATTACTGCAGCCATGATATAGAATCTTTACACAATCCAAATGCAATTGCAGTGAGCCCATTTCGCATTTGATCACTTTAAGAAAAGTGATAAAATGCAATACGGGCTCACTGCACTTCATAGCAATTAAGCAACTTACTAACCACTTGATTAGATTGTTTGGGCAGCAAAGAATCTACTAGGATGCCAGTTGAATTGTTAAAAGATTCTATGTGATAAAATGCGAAACAGGCTCACTGCACTTGCACTTGAATTGTGTAAAGATTCTATATGGTTGCAGTAATGTCATTTAGTTTCGTTTCGGTTCGCAAAATATCATAAGCCTCCATTGTAAGTTAGAAAATCTTCAATAGGTACTCAGATTACATAAATAAAATAATTATTCTTTTTTAACATTTGATGCTATAATTTTTCAGAGTGTGCAAGCTCTTATATGATGCGGCCATAATAATGAAGGACAAACAAAGTGGGACTGATACACTCAATAGACTTCTTAAGGTTGGTATAGGAGTTGCAGACAAGCTTTTTGAAATCTTATTCAAGATTGAATATTTTAAGCCCAAATTGAAATAGATTATAATATCCAGGAGGTGGGTTCTCCCTGGTTGAAGGTATATGTGCCACGGTTTTAAGGTTACCTTTTCAGTGATTTTGGTATATTGATGGGTGGACTTTCAGCAGAGACAAATGCACCCAATTGGGTGCATTTAGACAAAAGTGCCCATAAAAATGCCCTAATTTGGGTGTTTTTGTGAAAAATTGGTATACTGATGGGTGGCAAAAATTGCCTTTGTTTCTTTCGTTATATTGCATCTTAGGTCTTCCTCTGCAGCTTTGCTTCACTGCCTCCATTGCTACAGAACCAGATGTGTGAAGACATCTGGAGCCATCCGACAGGCCACACTCTGTTCAGTACCTATTTGGAGCAAACAAACAATTTCCATCAGGAGATGACATCTGCATTCAATAGATTGGTTAACATTGCAACAAAGGAAGGGTTGGATGAGGTAAGGGGTTCAGGAGATGACATCTGCATTCAATAGATTGGTTAACATTGGAACAAAGGAAGGGTTGGATGAGGTAAGGGGATTAGGAGATGACATCTGCATTCAATAGATTGGTTAACATTGCAACAAAGGAAGGGTTGGATGAGGTAAGGGGATCAGGAGATGACATCTGCATTCAATAGATTGGTTAACATTGCAACAAAGGAAGGGTTGGATGAGGTAAGGGGATTAGGAGATGACATCTGCATTCAATAGATTGGTTAACATTGGAACAAAGGAAGGGTTGGATGAGGTAAGGGGATCAGGAGATGACATCTGCATTCAATAGATTGGTTAACATTGCAACAAAGGAAGGGTTGGATGAGGTAAGGGGATTAGGAGATGACATCTGCATTCAAGATATTGGTTAACATTGGAACAAAGGAAGGGTTGGATGAGGTAAGGGGATCAGGAGATGACATCTGCATTCATTAGATTGGTTAACATTGCAACAAAGGAAGGGTTGGATGAGGTAAGGGGATCAGGAGATGACATCTGCATTCAATAGATTGGTTAACATTGCAACAAAGGAAGGGTTGGATGAGGTGAGGGGATCAGGAGATGACATCTGCATTCAATAGATTGGTTAACATTGGAACAAAGGAAGGGTTGGATGAGGTAAGGGGATCAGGAGATGACATCTGCATTCAATAGATTGGTTAACATTGCAACAAAGGAAGGGTTGGATGAGGTAAGGGATCAGGAGATGACATCTGCATTCAATAGATTGGTTAACATTGGAACAAAGGAAGGGTTGGATGAGGTAAGGGGATCAGGAGATGACATCTGCATTCAATAGATTGGTTAACATTGCAACAAAGGAAGGGTTGGATGAGGTGAGGGGATCAGGAGATGACATCTGCATTCAATAGATTGGTTAACATTGCAACAAAGGAAGGGTTGGATGAGGTAAGGGGATCAGGAGATGACACCTGCATTCAATAGATTGGTTAACATCGCAACAAAGGAAGGGTTGGATGAGGTAAGGGGATCAGGAGATGACATCTGCATTCAATAGATTGGTTAACATGGCAACAAAGGAAGGGTTGGATGAGGTAAGTGGATCAGGAGATGACATCTGCATTCAATAGATTGGTTAACATTGCAACAAAGGAAGGGTTGGATGAGGTAAGGGGATCAGGAGATGACATCTGCATTCAATAGATTGGTTAACATTGCAACAAAGGAAGGGTTGGATGAGGTAAGGGGATCAGGAGATGACATCTGCATTCAATAGATTGGTTAACATTGGAACAAAGGAAGGGTTGGATGAGGTAAGGGGATCAGGAGATGACATCTGCATTCAATAGATTGGTTAACATTGGAACAAAGGAAGGGTTGGATGAGGTAAGGGGATCAGGAGATGACATCTGCATTCAATAGATTGGTTAACATTGGAACAAAGGAAGGGTTGGATGAGGTAAGGGGATCAGGAGATGACATCTGCATTCAATAGATTGGTTAACATTGGAACAAAGGAAGGGTTGGATGAGGTAAGGGGATCAGGAGATGACATCTGCATTCAATAGATTGGTTAACATTGGAACAAAGGAAGGGTTGGATGAGGTAAGGGGATCAGGAGATGACATCTGCATTCAATAGATTGGTTAACATTGCAACAAAGGAAGGATTGGATGAGGTAATGTTGGTTTCGTACTTTCTGCCGCTTGCCACTGAGCGGTGTAACACTTCATCATGCCGCTTGCACTTGTCTGCAAGCAGAGCGGCCCACCGCTGAGTGGCAGTGGCTTGACTCTGAAAGCCACTCTTGTCACTCAGCTCCGCTCGTATTTTGTTCTCATACGTCAAAGTGGCACCGCTCCAAGTTGATTTGAATTCAAATCCCAGCAGTGTTGCTACCTCAAAGTGGTGGAGTGACCGATATATCGGCTTGCCGCTGGTCACCGCTAGCGTTTTTGGTGTAACTGCACAGTGAAGTATATTCATCTTCAGAGCGGCAAGCGGCAGGAAAGTATGAAACCAGCATAAGGGGAAGCACTAAGCAAGCATAATTATGAAAGTACTCTATTTGTTAGTGAAGGATTTTTAAAGGCAAGGCTTATGTTAGTTTGCTTAGCATGTGTAATGTTATCATCACACATTCAGTCATGAACTTACGCATACTATGCAACCGGCAAGGGTTGCTGTGGAAGATATTTCCAAAATCTTCCACAGGGGTAGTGTAGATTTTAAATGGAATTGCCTATTCAGATCTGATCTTACCTGTGTGGTTTGGACCAGACTATATGATATCAGCGTAATAATGTATTTTCCTTGTTCAACTCCATTATGTTGTAATTGACTATCCCTAACATCACACCATGAATGCAAATGTTTCCAGGCATGCAATCAAAATTGTAGTTTGGGCAAGAATTTCTGAATCGTAATCTATGATTTGATGGCAATTCATACATAACTTATACACAGCCCCTTATCTAATGTAAACATCTCCAAAAAAAGTAACTAACCCCCCTGAAATAATGACCATTATTCAAAAACGGGTGGCTGTATTACAAATCTGTAAAATGCGTTGGAAGCGGAATTTATTTCTGCACATTTTGTCACCTCATTTGCAGCAATTGACCAAATATTGACGTCACAGCGTACATTTAAATCAATGTAACCTAAGATTTGAAAGTTGCAGTAAATTGTATTGATTTTGTATTCAGTGTAATGGAAGGAAATCTGTGTAATGATATTTGAGTGTTTTTGTATTGTAAAAATTTGTATGTAAGTGCAACTTTCAAATCTGGACCTCGCTACATTAAATTGACCTGTGTTTTATTGTTTTCTGGGCTATCATATCAAATGAGGTGTCAAAATGCGCAGAAATAAATTCTGCTTCCAACGCATTTTACAGATTTGTAATACAATAGCCCCTTTTTGAATAATGGCCATTGTTTAAGGGGGTTAGTTACTTTTGAGATGTTTATTCATATATTGTGCAAAATTTTTGAGAGAAGTTATTTTGCTCTGCATCATTTCTTTCAGGCCATTGGTAGAGTTGCCATGGTAGCACTACAAAGCCCATCTGATACACTCTACACAGCTGTCAACAGAGCTGTAGCAAATTCAGCAGCTTTGCAATCGGTTCTCAAGGTAAGAAAGAAAAGTTGCTATTTCTTGACATGTTCATAAACAGGATCCTTGGCAGAATTTTCAATATAACCTTCTCCACGTGGGTGTCGGCTGCAGACGACAAGTTTCAAATTTTCTTTAAAAATTCAAAAAAATTCAGAATACTAAATTTTCATGACCATATTTGGAAGAGCATGAACAGTATATTAAAATGAGTACAAACAAGCCTAGTATTGGTTCAGTGGTTCTTAAGAGAGCTCTTGATATTTTGAGAAAATATCTCAAAACTTGGACTTTTTATGTTGAAGCCTATGGCTAGCACACAGAGCATTAAAGTCATCAACTCGACAGTCCATTTTGAATGCTTTTGACATACTCCTAGGATTGTGGACTGGTAGAGTAGTTTAGTTTCTCTTTTAAATAGAATGGCAGTAGATATGAATCTTTAAATAAAATGGCTCTCAGGCAGGTGTTATTCAAATGTGAATATTTGAGGGTTCTAGCCAAATGAAATTCAAATACTACACCTGACCGTTCTCTATGCCATGTGGTTCTTGTGTGTGTTTGCCCATCATTAGTTCAGAGGACTCCATCCAACAACACACTGATATAACAAGGACCTTGAGTGATGCGAAGACCTAAAATCAGGTCCTCTGTTTTAACAGGTCAGAAATGGAACATCTTATACTCCATCTACGGTACGCCAGAATGTCATTTCCAGTGGTCTTCCAAGGACTTTATTTCGGTATTACCAATTTTGTAGGGATAAGTATAATGGCACATTTATTTGTCATTGTTTAGATCTTCAGAAATATGTATGATGCCGGGTGTGTGTGTGTGTTTGTGTGAGGGGGGTGGGGGTAGTGGGCATGTGTTTAGCAGCATGGCACACTTGGAAGCAGCACGGCATACTAGATAAAGTCTTTGCCTTTGGTGCGAGAGGTTCTGGGTTTTTAAAAATCTCTTCAGGACCAACAAAAATATCAAATCCACTTTCCCCATGGCTCATCTAGAAAAGCAGGACAGATGACCCATGATAAAAGAACTCGCTACAATCGGTTCCGATCAGGGTGATGCCTGATTGTTGGCTACACTTGCCTGTCCTGTAAAAATCCCCCAACCTGCTATCTACATGTACGACTGACCCCTTCACAAGTTCACTTGTGCCTGGCCAAAGTTTTGTCTGCTTCAGCTGTAAATGCCTAGATATGCTTGACATTAAAACAAAAATACTGTCAATGTATTATTTTCCAACATGCTACTGTGAATTTGAAACACATACTCCACACAGCAAAACATCTCAAAAATGTCTACATCTATACATCTACCAGGATACTCAGTAAAGTTGCCAAAAGGCAATATCTGACTCAGAAAACAATACTGACGCCGGTCATCAGACAGGGATCAAAAACTGACAAATAATAAAATTACACTTAAAGCTACTTAAACTTACAAAAAGAACTCCACTACTTCAATACTTTTGTTTTTAAGACCAGATGTAAATGATTCCAGTTTGTTACAATCGAGTAATGATGAGGGTAATGAATTCCAGTCCAGTATGGTGCGCTGGAAGAAGCTGAACTTATATACGTTTGTTTTGGGAGCCATGACACGGAATTTAAGAGGATGATATTGGCGAGTATGTGATGCCCTTGGTGTTTGTATATAATCCGGTATGGGGACGGCAAAGTTTTGAGTTTGAATTTTGAACATGGTGATTAAACGTGATGTTTCCCTTCGTTGTTGGAGTGATGTCCAGTTTAACTGATCTAACAAGTTGGTAACTGTGCCCTCTGCTCTATTGTAGTTATTATTTACAAACCGTGCTGCTCTTCTTTGCACCATCTCTATTTTATTAATATCCGCTGCAGTGTGAGGATCCCAAACTACACTCGCGTACTCGAGAATTGGTCTTACTAGTGCAAAGTACATCTGCTGTTTAATTGATGGTGGGCATCTAAATAAGTTGCGACACATGAACCAGAGGGCTTTGTTAGCTTTCAGAGTTGTGTTGTTAATATGTTCAGACCATTTGAGGTTGTGGGTTAATTCAATACCAAGGTATGGATGATGTCTGACGCTGTCCAGAAAGTCATTTTCCATTTTGTAGTCATGAATGATTGGGTTCCTTTTTGTGGTGACGCGGAGAATGTTGCATTTAGCCGTGTTGAAAGACATTTGCCAATCGGCAGTCCAGTCAGTAAGAGACTTAAGATCTTTTTGCAGATGTTCTGTGTCGATGTTTGATTTTATGACTCGATAGAGTACACAGTCATCTGCAAATAGTCTGATGTTTGTTTGGGTGCTAACATTATCGGAGATATCATTGATATAAACGAGGAACATAAAGGGGTCCTAAGACTGTCCCTTGAGGAACGCCCGATTTTACATGGACAGGTTTGGATATTTCCCCATCAACAACAACACGATGTGTCCTTGATGTTAACCACTGCGTTATCCAGTCCAAAATCTTACCACGGACACCATAGAAATGCAATTTTTGTATTAATCGTTGATGAGGCACCTTGTTGAAGGCTTTCTGGAAGTCTAGAATAAGAACGTCAGTCTGTAAGCCATGGTCGAGATTTCTGGCGAGGTCTTCCACTGTAATTAGAAGTTGTGAATCACATGAGTGATTGGATCGGAATCCATGCTGAAAAGAAGATAAAAATTCATATTTTTCAAGGTGGTTCATTATATGTTTGTATATTACATGCTCTAATAACTTACACGATACAGATGTCAGTGACACTGGCCTGTAATTAGCTGGATCACTCTTTCTACCCTTTTTGAATATAGCAGTGATGTTGGCCGTGAGCCAATCAGTTGGAAGTTCACCTGAATTTAAGGATTGTGCAAATAATTTGGTTACGACCGGTGCCAGTTCTTCACTTAGGTCTCTTAAAATTTGAGATGGTATTCCATCTGGACCATTGGCTTTTTTAATATTGATATTTTTCAGCAACTTTTCTACACCATCATATGCACCCATAGCATTACCATAACCCAAATGCTGCATATACCGTAAAACTTGATAGTTAGCATATGTGCTTACTATTGAGCGCTTTTAAAACATGCAAACATGAAGAGCCCCATCCACAAAAGCGTAAAAGGTTTTAAGCAAATCATCAATACACAGTTATATACGAACAAGTAAACCCCCAAATTTGTGTCTCAATCCCATTAGCTCAGTTGGTAAAGCGTCGGACTATGGTACAATTTCATGTTTTCAAAAGCGCTCGATAGTAAGCACATATGCTAGCTATCGAGTTTTTACGGTATTCCATTTATGATGTGCAGGTTCTCCAGATGTTGTCATCACTTGGCAGATTTAAGGTACCTGGTGATAGCAAGCCATTGCTGGTTCAGATTCTGAGAGATGTCATAGACTCTTGCAATGATATGTCTTCTAATGAGGAGACCAATCTTACTGATCTGGTTGCAGAGATACTCCAGGTAAGTATCAACTATGGTGACTTGATTGACAAGAATCAAGCAGTGAATAATACAGTACTGCTGACCCCCTATGAGAGTGATGTACCTGTGCCTATCAGAGTACAACACTAGGGGTCTATCGGTGGCAATATTTGTCAATAAAAGTGGGTCATTCGGTGGCGGCTCCAAGAAAATAGGGGCATTTTCTGTGAAAACTCTAAAAATTGGGTGTCATTGACCATGCAAAACAACTTTCTGTGAAAATTGTTCAAAATGTGCACAAAGGGTGCAAATTTTGTTGTTGCAGATTTGGTGTAAATTTCTAAAAAAAGGGGTCATTGGGTGGCATATTTGCTGAAAAGTTGGGGTCTATTGACAAGCACATGAATCATGCCAATATGTGCAAGTACCCCCCCTCCCCTGGTGCTGACTTCTTTTATATCTCTATTTTTGTTTTCTTCCTTTTTGCCAATTTGTTTCATATAAAAAACACAGTTCAATAAAAAACCCACTTGATCAAAGATGGCATAATACTCTATTAATGACTGTTTTCAAATGTTTAAAGAACGAATATCCATCATACTTATCTTCTCAATTTGATTTTGTTCATGATAACCATAATCATATAACTAGAAATCATACTTCTAATACATTGATTGTTCCAAAATTTAAATCAAATTCATGTCAACGTCCTTTCCACGGCAGGGCAGCCTATGCATGGAATTCTTTGCCACCGACAGTAAGAGCGCCAGATGGAAAATATGACTTTAGGCCAATTTCAGTCAAAAATTAAAGAAATTTAGGCCTGTCTTTATCTACATTTTGTTCATTTGCTTGCTTATTTTTTTTATAAATATAATTATTGTATTTCTGTATTTTGAATCATGGTATTTATAATTTTCTTGTGTTTGATGATACCATTATACTTATTTGTAATACTAGTATATTATGTATGCTATTTTGGTAAATATTGTGTATCGTAATATATTTTGTTGCTATAACATGTATACAATGAGGGCCTGCTTGAAAAGCAGTGCTTGTCACTGAAGCAGTATTACCCTCAATAAAGAAAGAATAAATAAATAAAAATAAATAAATAAATAAATAATGACTTATCCTTAGCTATTAAGCTATTCCGAAAAAGAAAACAAAAAAATGACTCCTCCGCAGCGATCAACTGATAGTGATTTCAACAGATTGTATTTTTCTGTTTCGTTTGAGAAAAATATATCTGTAGTAGATATTTAACATGAACATTTTTAAATGTGGTATGTTAAAACTGCAGTATGTTTAAACATTTAAAATTTTAACATTTCATGCTCTCACATGTGTATTTTTTGTTCCTCAGCCATACAGACTTTCTTCAAGTTGCCCATACCAGGATCAACCGTTGATGTCTCATTCGCTGTTGGTAGAAACTTGCATCATGCCATATCTTCATCGTGGTATAACGGATGCTAGTAGTCATGACAACCAAACACAATATTCCAGGTTGGGAGTGTGTGTCAAACTCATTAACACAAGTTTAACCAGGTAAGCTATAAAACTTGTTTTCAGATTTTTGGGTAAATGAATAGAGAATAGATGAATCAAGTTCTAGTTAACCATATTTCAATTTGTCCTTGTCCGAGAGATCAGGCAAGGGCTGATTTCAACTACCATAGCTCCTGTGTTGCTCCTGTGAAGAAAACATGGTGAGTTTTGTGCATATCTCCATGGGACTGGAATTGTGAAATCATTGCGAGTTGGCGCAGCGGTTATTTCCTCACCTTGCACAACTGAGTTCCCAGGTTCAAGCCCTGACCATGCCCAAAGACTGTATATTCCAATCCATGCTCGCTCTTGCATGTTTTCTCCAGGATCTCCGGTTTCCTCCAGCTTTCAAAATTGTCGATTAGTTGTTTGGTTGTCAGACACTTCCTTCACCCAATGGAATTTGGGGGAGCTGCACAGATAATTGGTGCATGTTATAATCTAAGTGCGGATAGGTTTGCCCCAGGTTCGGCTGCAACCGGCCTAGTTGATGCAATCTGATTCTGATGATTCACCAGTTGCAGCGAAATTACAGCGCTTTGAATCCTCTGGAAAATTTGCTATATAAATTCAAAATTTATTTATTTAGATCATGTTGGAAAGCTCAATATAAATAACAGCCTTTATTCCATTTTCACAGATTTGAAGTACAAACGTCACCACTGAACACTGAATGGATCCCAGGAATGTCTCAATTCCCCATAATCCTCTGCCTCTGTGATATCCTTGACCAAAGCTTTGCATTGTGGGATAGCAACTCTTGTCTCACATCAGACTGTAAAGAGCTAGTGGGTGATGTGTTGTTGAGAATAACCAATGCCTTGGAATTATCTCATGAGAAAGGTGAGTACATAGGTTGAACATAAAAGACATAAAAGCTTTGCATTGTGGGATAGCAACTCTTTGTCTCACACCAGATTGTATAGAACGAGTGGTTGATGTGTTGTTGAGAATAACCAATGCCTTGGAATCATCTCATGAGAAAGGTGAGTGCATAGGTTGAACATAAAAGACATAAAAGCTTTGCATTGTGGGATAGCAACTCTTTGTCTCACACCAGATTGTATAGAGCGAGTGGTTGATGTGTTGTTGAGAATAATCAATGCCTTGGAATCATCTCATGAGAAAGGTGAGTGCATAGGTTGAACATAAAAGACATAAAAGCTTTGCATTGTGGGATAGCAACTCTTTGTCTCACACCAGATTGTATAGAGCGAGTGGTTGATGTGTTGTTGAGAATAACCAATGCCTTGGAATCACTTCAATATTACAATTATTATTATTATCATTATTATTATTATGTATATTTGTGAATTTCTATATTTGAGATGAAACCAAATAAATGAATCTGAATCTGAATGCGTAGGTTGAACATAAAAGAGCAGACCGTTCCAGAGCAGTGATGCCAGGGCTGCGCCTTAGGTGCACAATTGGGCTACTTGGTGATCATTTGCCGCTACTCAGAAAACTGTGCTGCTACTTGCCTAAAATTGGGCTACTTTGCAAGAGTCAGGTTGCAGTAGTATTTTGACTCCTTTACCTTTCAATTTAGCCAAATTCTAAAGGTTTTTTAATATCAATGGGTTTGTGACCATTTGTTGATCGACCAGTAATTTCTGATTAGGCATCAGAAGTTTTTAAGTCAAGTGCTTTTCCACCCAATTGGGTGGTTTACATTTTAAATTTGGGGTCATGTCTTCCATAAGGGGTCATGTCTTCCATAAGGGGTGCGTGGATTTTAACGGGATTATTTACTACTTTAGTTCTAACAATCAGATCATTATAAAGGCAACATTACAAAACGGATATCATAACTTCAAGACTCGCAGACTCGCAGTTCAGACGCATGTTAACCCCCTGAGCACTACCTGCCGATCTAATATTGCCTCTGATTGGTCAATTAACATGATATCTTCACTTCAATCACCAATCAGAATGGAACTTTGCAAATAATACACCCCAATTTTTTGTGTGGTAAAAAATATATTCTAACAATGTTGCTGATTGGTCCAATTGATAATGAAAATTTCTTTTTGGCCAATCGGCAGGTAGTTCTCATGTGGTTAATACCATTCTTTGTGTTCTAAATAGATGAGACATTTGTAGCTGGTCTTCAGTGGCTTACTAATAGGACTGGTCATCTTCACTGGACAACACAGCTCCAACTTCAAATTTCCTTACAAAGATGTCGTCATGACAACAAGAAGGTATAATTGTTAGAAATTTCTCTAAATTTTTGTTTTGAAAAGGGCATTAGCTGCAAGGCTGATTCGCTTGCACACTTGTCCATTAAAATAAAAAATGCTGTGGCCAGTATATTGTCATCTAGTCAAATTTCCCAACTGTGACCCACAATTTTTTCAATATATCTATATTTAAAGAAGGAACATATAAACTCTTACCCAGGTCATGAGCGTGACTTCACTCTAGTCTGAAGGGTCGCTAGTCCAAAGGTTTTCTAGTCCGAAGGGGTCGCCAGTCCAAAAAGCAAATTATGTTTGATAATCCGAAGGTTCTCTAGTCCGAATATAGAATAAGGGTTAGGGTTAGTTTTAGTGTTAGGGTTAGCGAGCCTTATTCTATATTCGGACTATAGAACCTTATTTATTATTCGGACTAGCGAACCTTCGGACTAGAAAACCTTTTTCAGAATTTGGACTAGTGAATGGTAAATTATGTGTTCGGACTAGGAAACCTTCAGACTAGAGAGTTGTCACCGTCATGAGCTGGAAACCCAACTTAGGCAGGCTTTGACAAGACAACATCAAAACGGCAAAAAATAAAATACACAATATAAAACAAGGCAATGTGTGACACGATCTGGTCCATGGAGGCCAAAGGAGACATTTTTGAAAATTGAGTTATTATAATTATTACCTTATACAACAACTACGATTCCTGGGACATATCCTGAGGATGCAGGAAGTTGAACCCTGCAGAAGATATGCTCTCTACACCCCATTACATGGTAAAAGAAGACATGGATGGCAAAGAACATCCTACTTGTCTTAAGTGCAAAAACTGTCGGGGGACTTCTACAACTTTTAATGCCAGATGCCATTACCAATTTGGCTTCAAATTGTAGTATATGGAGAAACTTTTTAGTAGCCTGCTTTGCAGCTGAATGAAATGAAATGAAATATACAAACATTAAGCTATCATATATACTGAAAACACCAAAGGTCTAGCATACTTGGTTCTAAAGTTATGAAGTTATGTGATGTAGTGTTTTTACTCCATATTTTTGCCTTTAATAACTCAATTTCATATTTGCCACCTTTGTCATCCATGGACCTGATTATATGTGACATGGATTCATGCAATGTGAAAACCCAGTCAGAGGAACCTAGATTTTGATGTAAGGTCACTTTTCCCCCAGAGGTTCATGTGTGGAGTTCCACAATGCATAAAAGCATAGTGTTTGACAGTGCTACAATGCATAGCTGCTTAAAAGCACAGGTTTTTTTGTGGCTTACCAAAAATATAAATTGGTTTTTATATTGAAAAGTTTGATCTTCAGTGCATCCACATAATCATTTACACCATTGATATTATTTTTCTTCAGGTGGTGCCAGCATGTTTGCTTCATCTATGTGATCTTCCTTCAGATGCTTGGACAGTGTTGCCAGATAGTGAATCAGGTAAAATATGCTATTCTGTTTGAAATTCTCACTCCCCGTATGGAAGACATGACCTTAATCTCCCACAAGGGAGTGTGAATTTCAAAGAGGGTTACCTGAAGGGGTGGCTTGGGAGATTAAGGTCATGTCTTTCATAGGGGGTGTATGGATTTCAACTGGAATAGCCCAATAGTTTAGCAGAGACGATCTGCACTTTTTTGCCACTTTAGCGCATACGCCGCATAAACACAGAAGTGGGGTTCTGATTGATCGTGACTTCTCTCTAGTCCTAAGGGTGGCTAGTCTGAAGGTTCTCTAGTCCGAAGGGTGGCTAGTCTGAAGGTTCTCTAGTCCTAAGGATCGCTAGTCCGAAAACCGAATTAAGTTCGCTGATCAGAAGGTTCTCTAGTCCGAATATAGAATAAGGGTTAGGGTTAGGGTTAACGAGCCTTATTCTATATTTGGACTTGAGAACCTATTTATTATTCGGAATAGTGAACCCTCAGATTAGAGAACTCGATATTCGGACTAGTGAACCTTTGTCAGAATTCGGACTAGCGAATGGTAAATTGCGTGTTCAAACTAGCGACCTTCGGACTAAGGAGCCTTCGGGACTAGGAAACCTTCGGACTAGAGAGTTGTCACCCTGATTGATTACTTCATAAAAAAGCCATGACACACCGGTACCTCATTTGCATGGCTGCATATATAGCATCTCGCAAACGGCTCCTTAAACAACTTGGGCAAAATTACCCTCGATTAGAAAAAAGCGAGGGCAATAAATCTTGCTCCACTGGTTTCAGTTTCCGAAATTGGATATCATAATTTAATCTCATATTCCTGGCCAGTACTCGACACCTGCTGATGTTTGTCCTCTTGCGTGTCAACACATTCCCGATGTTCTGGAGGCAAGGTTAACCTGGCTCGCTGAGTCAAATCACTGAGAAAATTGAATTCCATAACATAATATAGTTCCAAGTATATTATATTATTTAGAGGATTTCTAAATTAAATTTTGTGTGTGAAATATTCAGTGAGTATCTTTATTTGTAAATTGTAAATTTGTAAATATTAATGCAACATCGTAAAATGTTTCAGATCTGATATACAAAATTATTTACTAATCACACTATTCATATTCATCCGCGTCACATGTGGTTGAGAAGTTTCACTTGACATATACAATTTCGTGGAAGCTGACCTGCTGAAGCACATGCACAGAGCCACAACAAACGATGGATCACATTAGGGAACAACCCAAAATTTGGATGAAGTCCTATAAACGAAAGTCCCGTTTCGTTTTAGGCCCCGGTAGAAAGCTAACCAACTCCCCTCCGCCCCTGCTGACATAACTGTCAAATATCGAAAATTCTAACCCATACAGAATATAGGGCTGTCTTTATGGTGGATGTGGTTGTTTAAGGGGGGTCGGCGATGCAATGCTTGTACATGGATCATGTTTATGGAAGGAACAACTGACTATTCCATTTTATTTTAAACTATTTTTCTTCATACTTTTTTAGCACGGAAAAAATAAGACTTGCTGGGTTTTTAATATAAAAAAATCAAATTACGGTATACTAACTGTACAACTGCTTTGAAAATGATAAATTGCAGGTTGCAATTACGAGTAGGCCTACGTCCTGCACTCTATTGATTTGAAACAGGGATGTTTGAAATCATCAGAAGCGACCACTGTATTTAAATGTCAAACTCGTACTTCCAGAAAATACTAAATTTTAAAATTATATAATAAATCCTTAAAAAAAGATCAACTTTGTCCGATGTTGTAACAACTTTTTACAAATGCCCGGGTACAAACGTAATCGGACTTTTTACCCCTTCCCCGGCCCCCTCCCTCCCTATTAAACGAAAGGACTTTCGTTTATAGGACTTCATCGAACTTTTGGGTTGTTCCCTTACAAGGTGGATCAATTTTGCTTTGCTTTAGTGCAAAGGTCACCTCGTCTAGGGTAGTCGCAAGCATGCATAGCTAGTCTGCAGCAACACGTGGTGGCTGATGAGGCCCTGAATTGCTTTGCTTGCTCGTGATATTTTCGAATGGTGGTAAATTTTTGTATTCCGTTATTTCACAAAAAAACTTGACAATATAGAAACATTTCAGTATAAAATCAAGAATTTCAATGTTTTGCAAACGAGTTTGGGTATACATGTTAGAAATTAATAATACAGGTGCTGAAAATAATAATTTTAGTAAAATGTGAAAATTTCAAGTTAAAAAAAAATTACAAGTGAGGCAGGGAAGTTTTAATTTGCCAAGTCCTGGAAGTATTGAAACCCCAGAACATGTGACTGCGGAGGCTTGGTCCCTTTTGATATTTTTGAATGGTGGAAAATATTCGTATCTCGCTATTTCATGAAAATTTAGTTTTATTAAGTTTATTACAAATAGGCCTATCAAAAACTAAGAATGTTTGCAAATGAGTTTGGGTATGTTTGGAGCAGAATACAATGTTACTCTGTCGTAAATAGCACACTTTTCAGTACAATATGAAAATTAAAAGTTAAAAATATATGCATATAGGAGAGGAGAGAGAGAGAGAGCTGGAAGTTTGTTTGCTCTGAAGAGCCCTGCATTCAAGCTAGTTGTTTTGTAGGTTAATTGGCGTCCGATATTTTTAATGGGCAGTCAACTTTCGTAGGCAAAACTTATGCACACTTGATATTATATAAAATACCAAGTAGGCCTATAATAATCATGAACTTTAAATGTTGGTAATGAGTTATAGTTATGTTTTTTTTTTCAGAACAATTATGACACCAATTTTTGGAAATAGTATTTTAGTTAGGCCCTAAATGTCAAATGTAAAAATTAAGATTCCTGATTATTTTCGTAGAGACCGATGGACAACGGTAGACCTATTAACATCAATTCACATGGCCTAGTTCATTAACCTATATCTGTTTTAATGCAATCTTAAATAGACCAGGGATTCATTTTAATGCCCAAATCCCAGCTGCTCAAAAGATTTTGTTTGAAGAAAATTTAGTTGATACCTCTTTGTTTGATGTGGACTTCAAAAACTTGACATATGGATGAATCCCAGTGTCGTCACTTAACATTGACTATGTGTACGCATGATCGTTCCCAATTTCGCGAAAAAAGGGGTTATTTTTAAACTATGTTCGCGAACATTTTATGTTCGCGATGTTTAAACAAGAGCACCAATGGCGCTGTGGCTCTGTGCTTTTTTGAATGTGAAAGTAATTGCAGTCGAATGTGCAACAGGTGAAATCATATACATTGTATGTGCCAGATCACACGCAATCATACATCTTGCTGGTTGGTAGCTATATCTTATTTGCAGAGCATAATACATCCATCAATAAGTTTCATATCCACATGAGGTTTTAGTAATTTGACCACAGATGACCCCTGAGTGACCTTGGATGACCCCAAAATGACATTCCAAAAATTTGGCTTGAAATGTTGACTGTACCCACCAAGTTTCATGCCCATGCGAGTTTTTAGTAACTTAACCTCAGATGACCCCTGGGTGACCTCGGATGACCCCGAAATGACCTTCCAAAACTTTGACTCTAAATGTTGACTGTACCCACAAAGTTTCATGCCCATACAACAGTTTTTAGTAATTTGACCTCAGATGACCCCTTGGTGACCTCAGATGACCCCAAAATAACCGTCTGAAAATTTGACTCTAAATGTTAAGTGTACCCACCAAGTTTCATGCCCATACAAGTTTTTAGTAATTTGACCTCAGGTGACCCCTTGGTGACCTTGGATGACCCCGAAATGACCGTCCGATAATTTGACTCTAAATGTTGACTGTACCCACTAAGTTTCATGCCCATACGACAGTTTTTAGTAATTTGACCTCAGATGACCCCTTGGTGACCTTGGATGACCCCGAAATTACCTTCCTAAACTTTGACTCATAATGTTAAGTGTATCCATCAAGTTTCATGCTCATACGACAGTTTTAGTAATTTGACCTCGGATGACCCCTAAGTGACCTCGGATGACCCCAAAATGACCGTCAGAAAATTTGACTCTAAATGTTAACTGTACCCACCAAGTTTCATGCCCATACGACAGTTTTAGTAATTTGACCTTAGATGACCCCTGGATGACCTCGAGTGACCTTCACCCACTAACCAATACAAACTTGTTCTGTCTGGGGTCAAGATGCACCCACCCACCTAGTTTGAAGAATGTGCGACCCCTAGTCTCCGAGAAAAAAGGTTTTTGCATATTATGCATAAATTATGCAAATTAGGTAGGTAATTACCATATTTTGCGCTGAAAATCGAATCAGGTCGAGATCCTCTGGTCATGCTACCCCCACCACCTTTCATCATCATAGGGCTTAGCATTCTTACGGATCCCCAGAAACAGCTTCACAAGGCGGATTTCTTCAGATTTCCAACCATTTTGTAGAAGCGTTCCGCATAAATTATGCAACTTAACAACTAAATGCGCATACTTTTCGCCAAAAACTAATCAGGTGATCAGCAGGTGTGTATCATTCCTGTCACAAGGTTTCGTTACCATGCACCGCTATCAATTTGCGCTGATATTCGCATAAATTATGCAAATTAGCTATGTTAATTTGCATTATTTTTCACCGAAAACATACAATTACGGAGCAAACTTAGATACCCTTCCTCCCACCAAGTAAGCGCCCACGTATCATGCGTAGGTCTTACAGTTTCCCAGATACAGCTCCAGACGGACACACGGACATCCACACCCCCGGACAGACAGAAATACTGAGGCGAGACAAAAATGAAATTTTATAACAAATTTTTGTGACTTGAGATCATTTGCATTTTTTTGTAAACACCAAAACTGTTCTGTCCTGACATGTCTGTTGTGTCATGTGTGTTGAACCCGGTCCAACCGAACAATCGTAAGTTCTGTTCGATCTGGATCTGCCTGGTCTGGATGCTGTACTCCGATTAAGCAGGACTAGCCTACATCACATCAGTGTTTATTTCTGATAGATTTCACTTCATGATTTTTTCTTCAATTTCATCACTTACGAAAGTACAAAAGTAGACAATCTAGTAGTCAGTATAACCTCGGAGCAGTTCGTGTGAGACCTACGTTACATGGAATAGTAGTACATGGCTTCCGAATTTGGAACTTCACATGTTCAACTTGTCATGCCGGTCGAGTCCCGCGTTTACAACTAAAATCAAACCACTTCTATATTAAGTCCATCGCTGAATTTTACAAATAACTTAAATAAACATCTTTATATTTAATAAAAAAAAATATATTATGGTATGCTCGTAAATGCTTCGAATGACATTTACCAGAAGCTCATGAGCTCAGAATGGTAAACAAACTAGCGTATTTTCACCTCGATTATGCACCGTAGCTCTCTGTGGTTGAGTTTGCAAGGTCAGTGGGTCAGTGAACTTAGTCTCCTATGCAGCCAGTTTGGTTACGCTCCTCCACAAAAATGTTTGTGTGGAAGGGCGGAACCAAACTGGCTGCTGTGGAGACTACTGCAAAATCGATCAATCACACAAAACTGTTTGCTGATTGGTTCAGAAATGGTGATGTCATCAATCAAGAAAAACTAATCAATTTATTGGTTCAAAATAGCCTCTAGAAAAGTACGAAGTTTGTTGAGCATCGCAGCTTATCGGTAAAAACGTGACCTTTAACAAAAAAAATCGGCACAGTGCTTTTCGTACTGCACTTGCAAAACCAAATAGTCCCCAGAAAAGTCATTTGTTCAGATTTATTCGGGATTTATTCAAGATTCAGACATGTTCTTGACTATTTTTTGACATTCCTTACCTATCTCTTTATTTAAATTATAAAGAAATAGTGAAGAAAAGTTAAGAAGTAGTCAAATAATTTCTGATCTGAACTAAATCTTAAGAAATGTACCTCCATTGGTTTCCGTCTGTATTACGCATCTTAAATTATACAGACCAGAATAATCTCTAGCACACACAGGAACCAAGATATAACTTCGATTATCGTGACTATTTTGGTCTTTTTACCCAAAAATAATACTTTTATCGACCGCATTTCACTAAAATCTGGAGTGCAATCGATTCAAAAATAACTTAGCCAAACTTAGAAACGAAACTTAAGTCTTCATATCAGTCATTAAATGATCCTTAGCATAAAAACCAACAGCGTATTGTGGCCTGAAAATGAATGCTAGTTAGTTGCATGACAAAGGCACTGATAAGCTCCGCTCAGAGCCAAAAATAGGGTTGTTTTTGACCACGGTACTTCGAAATTAAAAAATAGGGTATATTTTTGTGAATCATGATATGATGCATCCTATTGGATGTATTTGTATATATTTTTCTGTTATTTTCCTCATTTATATATTAAAAGGACAACAGAGTTCTCCTCAGAAAAGACAATGAATCAGAACAAGTGTTTTTTTGTGTGTTCTTGAAATGTTAAAAAAGGGGTAGGCCCTACTTTTGTAAAAGTGTACTTGAAATGCAAAAAATAGGGGTATTTTTAAGGCTAATTTGTACCCGTTTTAGTGTACAATAGGGGTAAAAATGACGAAAATGTTCTTGAAACCGCGCAAAATAGGGGGGTATTTTGGACTTAGGGAACGATCATGCGTTACGCCTTTGAATGTTAAGTGACGACACCGGGGGATGAATATACCTTTGTCAATGTCAAAAAAAACCAAAGCAACTTCTTGAAATCTAGGAACTTCTTTTCCCCACCTGTAGATATATGAAGGTACTGAAGATGATCAGGAAGTTAAACTTTTCTGTACAGGTGGCCTATATTATATTTGAACTTTAATATGGCATCTTTGAACTTCAAACCCCATTTTAAAAATAGTGGTTGAAACATGGTTGAAAGTAGTCCAGCGCTGAATTGCCGGAGGGCATATAGTATGGTGACCCACGTCCACTTGGTTATGATGACAGGTGGACCACTATGCCCATGGCAATTGCCATGGCAACTAGCTGTCACAGCTGAAAATAGCTGGAAAAAGCATGCATTGAAAACTTTTAAGGACATGTACATATAATGGCATCGCATCATCTGAGCCTGATCCATTCATTTTTCGGGATATGTATGCTTTTAGGCAAATGTTGAACTTGATAGCAATTACCAGTCATTATAATTGTAAAGTTGAAATTGTTTTGAGCTCTTTGAAAAGGTTTATCAACTCAATCTATAGTCCGTACAACCAATCCCAGGATCATTCGCTTGAATGGATGGGTGGTTTTGATATTGAGGGGGTTGTGTAGTCATAAAATGTTTTGAACCGTGTTATATTATGTCATATCAGAGGGATAAGAACCAATAAGATTGCAGAAACTTTCTCGAATATTTAAGCAAAGTTACCATCACTGTCACGACATGATTATATTGTTTTCAATAATATCTGTACTACCTCTCCATTAATCTGTTGAATGTTACAGAAGCATCATCGTTATCAGAACAGCTGTTGACTTTCTTCCAGTGCTGTAGGATCTCCGACCAACTACAATCACAACTCCATCAGGTACAATGTAGTGTTTGAAAATCAACTGTAATATTTTAGCTATTATTTTGGAGGAAAGTTATGCTGGTTTCATACTACTCTGCCGCTTGCCGCTGAGCGGCGTGGCGCACGCGCATTGCAGACAAACAGACACGATAAAGGCTTGTCATTGGTTGAAACGTCCTGCCGCTTGTATGCTGGAGGCTTAATACAGTATTGTGGGCAGCTTTGTAACATCATTACTAATGCATTATATTTACTCCATATTCCAGAAAAATACAGCACTAACTTTAAATGTCGGGTTACATAAAGGTCATTTAAAACGTTTTGTATGAAAACAAATGTTATTTTAAAATTTTGTTGCAAAAATTTTGCCAAATATTTCGTCAACACTTGGATAACATTGTACTATGTTTTATACCCCTTTATTATACAACCCGACTTTTAAATGTTTTCTGAAAACTTATTCTAACCTTTTGCGAATAATGTCGAAAATATTTTGTGTATGCTGGGAATACAGAATAAATGGTAGTCAGTAACCTCAAATTGAGCATGTTATGATTAAATATCATCCGATTCTAATATTTTTTTGCTTTTTGTGTTCCATTATTAGGCACTAAAGTCCAAAGCAGATGTCACCAAGCACAAATTTTACCAAGCAACACTAGTTGCCATGGTAACAGTTCTACCACAAAGTACTGTGAGAGAAATTGAAAGAATTGCAAGAATGTTGAAGTTACAGATCAGTGAGGGCGTCCTAAAGGTGCCAATAAGCAGTCAATTTGTGACTTCTCTTCCTGCCATCAATTTGACAGGTAAGATATAACATGAAATTTCAATACGATGCACCTTCCCTGGGTGGGGTGGTAAGGGGTACTCCGCACTACGGGAAAGTTTCCTTTCCAGCGAGCCCTCATCAATTTTTTTCCATTCTAGAGACCCCATTTGAAGTCCCGAGAGGGTACAGAGATGTACGGCAGATTCGGGGTGTATTTTAAGCACATTTCAGATATATTTTGGTTTATATTGGTGGCTCTCAATTTCATGAAATTTTAAGAAAGGTTTTTTTTTCAAAAAGTGCCAATTTTTCATTGATTTGGTTTTTAGCAAAATTTGTGATCATTTCTAAAAATTGGTATAATTTTGTCTGTTTTTCGTCAAATTTTCAGAAGTCCTAGCCACACATCCCCACCCAAACCAAAGTTGAGACCCCCCTGGCGTCCACACTACAAATCATTTTCTTACATAATTGTTTCTTACAGACTACAAAGTGGCCCTGTGTATGTGCCAGCTGTTAGCATCCTTTGTGACTGTGTTAGCCAGTGAATGTTGTCAAGACTGGGTGTCTATGCCATTATGGGGGCATACAATAAAGGCTGTTGTCATGTGTTTAAAGGTGAGTTGGTTAGTTACTAGTGCAGGGCAATATATTTTGTACTTGATTATAGCAATGTGGCACACATGCTGGCACTATCATATTTGGCAGAAGAGGGGGTCATGTTATTATATTGTCTAGCCACCCTCTAATTTGCATAATTGCAGAGCTAATTAATTATGCTAATTAGAGGGCAGCTAGACTATAATTTGGTTCACCTCAAGTTCCGTAGTGATGTCAATGCTTTTCCGCGGTTGCGCTGCAAGCGTGGTGACAAACCGCCCCTGTATGCATGGGTGTACACTTAGCGCCTTTAACTTTACGCACACGATTTGATATATTTGAAATGTATGTCACTACCGAACTTGAGGTGAACCAAATTATATATAATATATTAGATCATATGTGACACGATCAAGGGAAACGAGTCGGATGTCGCTAATATTGAGTTTGAGATATAAACAAAGAAAGTGTTAAAATTCTTTTGTTTTATACTGTTTTCAGCGATTGATAAATTGATGTAGTTTTGCAAAGAAAAGTCGTATCAATATGGGGTTTTCAGTTTCAGAAAGCTCTAAGTGTCCTCTTTAGAAACATGTAAAACTCACTTTCGACCAGGGTCAACATGTGACTCATTTCCCTTGATCATGTCACATATTAGAAACACTTTGACCAAGTCTCAAGGGGAAAATATGCAAAATAAAAATACCATGAACATTTATTATGCACGGATTTTTAGTAAAATATTGACAAAAAATACATATTAATGAACTTTTTCAGTCATTTATCTTTATTGATTATTGATAAAAACAAAATGATACAAAGAAATTATACATTTTGTTGTATCATGAAAACTATATGTCCGATTTACTTCAAACAAAAGACATTTACTTTGCAGTTAATCTGTTTAAACATGCTCAGAACATTGTCTAATTTCCAGAAATATATATCCCCATATCCCACCTTAACTTCAATCATTTTATTCACTTATTTCATTTCAGGACATAGCATCAGATATCCAGTCATTGCCATCGGAGCCAACCAACAGCCAGGAAGACACAGTCACGTCAGGATCGTTTTTCACATTGACACAAATCTTGTGCCACACTTGTCACATGATCACTCTTGTACCGAGTGACGTCACAGATCAGCTCTTTGTTTTAACATTAGATCTACTTGGTAGAATAGAAGAATGGCTGCCTAGTAACACAAAAGAAGACAAATTTGAATGGAATAGTCAGAGAGGAGCCGTGGAGACTTTGATTAATTATTTTGAGAATAGAGAACAAAAACAGACATTGATGCAAAAAATAGCAAGCTTACATTAAGGCCTAAAAAAAATTGTTTGATTGGTGTAACATTTTATTAGGGTAGGTAAGTCAGAATTTTTTTTTACTTTTAGCTGTAAATTGCGTTTGATAAGGGCCTTGGAACTTTTTTTCTTCTGATTTTTTATTATTGTCAATTCATTTTAAGTCGCTGGTAACCAGTATTTCAAAAAAGGGTGTAGCTTTGAATTGATGTGATGGGATTCAATTTTATTCAATATCTATGCTGACCACCAACAGATCGTTCTACGGTTTCACGATTTAAATTACTATAGGCCTATGGCCCGAGATTGCCGAGAAGGCATTGAGGCAAACAGCATACATGTGAAATGTTCCAAAGGTTAATGATCGAGAATGAAAAGAACAGATTAACTTTATCATGTTTGTCTCCCTATGCATGAGTGCGTATATTTATGGCCTTTACAATATTTTCTTATGTTCTTGGTTAGGTATGGGTATTATTAAAATAAATAAAAATTCCCTTTAAAAGGGAAAGCCAGCCTCAATGTAGAAGAGGTCTTGTAATTAGTTTTGGTCAATGTGAAAGGCATTTTTAGGATCACGCTTACATCTACATGACAGTCCACCAAACCATCAACGATGAGAACATGCACACTGAAACAGCAGAAAACATTAATTCCTAATCTCATGTCAACTCTTTTAATTCATTACATGTACTCCAAATTGTTCTGGTCTGTTTGTTTTGTTGTTGTTGTTGTTGTTGTTGTTGTTGTCGTTGGTTTTTTTTTGTCTTTTCAGCTTTTTACCCACGATATCTCAATTTCCAATTTTGTAATACCAGAACTTACGAACTCAATATCTTCGCTTAGGAATGTCCGATTTCACTGCTTTCGATATATATATATATATATACACTGCGGTTTGAGTTAACTTACATGTACATTTTATTTTAAAATAACTTAATTAATTACGCAATGTATAGTTTAAGCCTACTATATTATAATAGATAGTGGCCAGCACATTTATAAAGGACTGGTTACTCACTACAATCTTCACTCTTAAACTGTGTTTTTCTGAATGTGCTGATCATGTTGATTGCTAGTCGGAAACTCCTGCGAAGCTATGGACATGGCATCTTACATACTCCATTCTATAACAGTCTGCCTAGTGCCTTGTGTGTTTTCTCTTCAATCATTTTGTTGAATGTAATTTTATGAATCAAATAGTTATGTGTCATTTTATTTATAATAAAGAAGTTATTAAATTAATAAAGTTAAAAGTAAGACAATTTATTTATCTATAAGTGCATGTCAAATGGGGTACATTGTTCAATACTATATGCATAAATTATGCCCATATTATAGCTAGGCCCTAAAAACTTTATTTTGCAAGGGATTTTTCCCGTTGAAAAGACAAAACTGATGTTTATGATAGCAACCATTTCATCAATAACATTTTGAGTCATTTTTATCCATAAAACGACACAGGATATGATAGATAACTACTTTCACATCAATATGGTCCATATGATCACAGATTGTTGAGAATCTGTGATATGATCCGGGATATGATGAAGATTTTGATTCTATAGATCTGTTATCAACATGATATCACGCTGTTCAGTGGTCAAGGAGTAAGGACCCCGGTCAAGGACACTGATATGACATCATAGGTGATGTCAGATTTTCTTCTGCTGACCATATGATGCTATATATATTAACTATTATTGTTACATTTAGGCCTTTAAACTTTTAAAGTCATAATTAATTAGTTCAAACATAACTTTGGTAATAGTCCCTCGTTTTAGTTCGTTGAAACGGCAAAACATACTTACTTTTCCTAACAAATCGAATTAAAAAATTTAAAAAAAAATTTAACCACAAAAAGTAAAAAAAAAAAATCATTCCAATACCACTAAAATATAATCTCTTGAGTAAACTGACCCCAAACCTGAAACAGGTACCAGCCCCGAATGGGCTGGCGAAAATAGTTATATTAAATGAAATCCTAGCACAAATAAATCGTCTTCATTCAATTGTGCTCTCTTTAAAGCAAGTAGAAATAGCTTGTCAACTTTCAACATGGGAACACATTATGAAGTATCTATAATTAGTGAAAAGATGTAGCTCAGCGGCCGGCCAACAAAAAGAAATTGTCTATAGTAGATTTTGAATTGGCTGTATTTTTACGTGTAAGAAAATCAATCGCAATATCGTGTTCACTCTAGCGTAAGTTTGGGCCCTATTTAACTCATTGGAGCGTTCGAAAGGACCCCCAGCGACTGTCAAGGTAAAATGAATCAAGTATAGTTCAATTTCTTATTTATTTATTTTTTGCAAAAATACAATAAAAACTCTAGTGTCGGGCCTAATTTTAGTCGGTTGGGTTACGCTAATCAAACAATTTTTTTAGGCCTAACATTCAAGTGACAGGTACAGCCTGAATAGTCCAACAATTCGTCGTATCGCAAAAGGCTGTCTTTTATGATTTTTGTATTATTGTCATCTTATAATATTGCGATGAGATACGCTGTAAAATTGACTTTATATATTAATTATGAGGTATTGTCACAATATTACAATCTCATGTCCATTCATAGAAGAAAGAAGTATGCTGAAATATAAAATAACAATATGAAATACAACAATAATAATAAAAATCACGCAAGGCAGCCTTTTGAGATACAACATTATGTGATGCAGACAACGAATTATGAGTAGCATTCACAAAACACAGAAACTGTTGGTAGACCTCATTTTGAGATAAAGCCTTTAAGGTGGTACTACACCCCCTGAGAAATTTTGTGACTATACACTGGTAACAAAAGTGTATATTATAGGGGCAAGGAATCCAATTACTTCACTGAAATTTCAGTGATTCAAGACAAGTGGTTCATTATATATGTTAAGAAATGAGGTGTAGTAACTGGATTCCTTGCCCCTATATTATACATAACTTTTGTTACCCGTGTGTTATTATTTTTTGAAAAAAAATGCAAAAATAGTCACAAATTTATCAAAAATGTAACCTAAAAATGTTTAAATTCTAAAGAAAAATTTTCAGTGTATTATTGGTTGTGGTACTCATTTATTATTTAAAGGTTAAATAACTGCATACTGAATTTTTCTAGATATTTTGTGGCCAAAATTTCCGCAATTTTATTGACTTTCAGCCTGTTTTAGGGTATTTTTGCCCAATTTCATGCTGTGTTTTCTGGATGTTTTGACTGGTACTGATACTGGGCTTGTTTGTACTCATTCTAATGCATTGTTCATGTTGATTCCAAATATGGTCATGAAAATGTACCATTTTTTTGAATTTTAAAAGAAAATTTGAAACTTGTCATCTGCAGTTGACATTGGTTTGAAATTTGAAACTCTCCACACGAGGGTCGACTGCAGACGACAAGTTTCAAATTTTCAAAAATTTCACAATTGCACATTTTCATAACCATATATTTTGGAATCAGCATGAAATGCATTAAGTACAAACAAGCCTAGTATTGGTTCAATGCTTATTTTGGAACTTGGGACTTTTTATGTTGACGCTATGGCCAGCACACAGTGCATTAAGATATGCAAAGCACTTATTTACTTCAGTCACTTTTCCACATAATAAGCATTTTCTCCATTGAACCAATTACACAAGTTCTCTGATAGGTTACACCTGTAGCTGTTTTAAGCCCCTGAGCAACCTGCCGATCTAACATTGCCTCTGATTGGTCAATTACGTGATATCTGCACTTTATAAATCACCAATCAGAATGGAGCTTTGCAAATAATTCACTCCAAAATTTTTGTGTCGTGAAATTATTCTAACAATGTTGCTGATTTGACCAATAGGCAGGTAGCTATCATGGGGTTTAAAGAGAATCCCTGTTGGTATAATCTTATACTGGTCCAGCCTGGCAGTCCTGATGCATTCTGTCAATCACTTCATGCTGCATACTTCTGCTACATCAAACATAAAACGACGAGTTGAATTTCTTGGTGCGATATTGTTCAGGTACAGCCATGTGGCTATATGGACACTACAAACAATGAATGGAGAAATAAAGAATTGGTACAAATAATGAAAATTGCATTTTGAATCTTTGTGTTATATTTCAGTTTGCATGAATTTTTCTTTTTAAGTTTTTTTTTGTATACAGAAATATATGGTGCAGTAGTGCTAGATCATTTGTTTGTTGTAAAGACTTTTTGAAAACAAAGTCAGAAATTGGGCTTGCAAGTCCTAAAAGTTAGGAATACAGGGTAGTCATGTTGTATAGGCAACAAATCAATGCTGAATGCCTTCCTTACACATGTGGCGAGAGAGGAAGTAGTACAGCTCCCCACACAAGTGCCAGAAGGTACTATCTCTGTAATAGCTGCCCTATTCGACATTTGGATAATTTCTGCATTCTATATTGTACACAACCTAAAAATATGGCACCTGGCAGCTATTTCAAATGTGTTTGTAGGAGATAGAGTAGACCCGGGAGTAGACATCTGGGCTCTGGGCAAGAAAGCCCTTTGCAATTACATGTAGCTGCGAGGTGTCATACTTTTGATATGTACAATATAAAATGCAGAAATTGTCAAATTGTCTATGGACAGGTATTGCAGATAGGGCCTTCTGGTACTATAACCCACTGCTTGTTTTCCTAATCTCTCTTTCTAGAGTGTTATCACATTTTTTCATTGTTAAGAACCAAAGAAATAAGCATCTCTTTGCTCTAAGAACTTGAAAGAGAGATTAAACCCTTAGATGAGAAATGCTATTAGAGAAAATAACCCACATAATTTGGATTGTCATGTATGGGGCTAAAAAGAGTTTACCATTTTAGCATAGTCTGAAAATGAACAATATTAATCAATGTCTTGTGAAACAAAAAACGGTTTTGCATAATTTGCTATCAGCATCTACAGCCAAATCCCATTACACAAAGATCACAGCATGGTTCAGCTAGCTTTAACCATGGACAAGCAGTACCAAATGATGCATTTTCTTGTATTTTGTTTAGTTCAATTGTTTCAATATCTACTGTAAAAACTCAATAGTTAGCATATGTGCTTACTATCAAGCACTTTTGAAAACATGAAACTGTACCATAGTCCGGCGCTTTACCAACTGAGCTGAGCTAATGGGGTTGAGACACAAATTTGCAGGTTTACTTGTTCGTCTATAACTATGTGTATCAATGATTTGCTCACATGGAGCTCTTCATGTTTGCATGTTTTAAAAGCGCTAGATAACTATGAAGTTTTTATGGTATGTTACTTACATGTCTACATGCATTTCCACAGCATTTGCCCTTGTTGATATGAAAGACCCTTGTAAGCACTGTATACCCAGTAGCAGGATCTATATAAGTATCCTGACCAGTCTAGAAGAAAACAATGAAGACAAATGAAGTTCATAATTAGTCTTGGTCCCAGCCGATTTGTTCTCTTTCTTCACTGAACAAACCGTCTGGCAACCTCATAGTACATCTTTTCTGATTGGCCAATCATCATCATCATCATCATCATAAAATGTTAAGATGAAAATTGGCTGTCAATCACCGCTGGGATTCAGCGCATTCAGCAGTTGATGGACAGCTATGCGGTTACATAAATTCACACAAAGTATGTGAGTATGTGGCTACGTGCTGCAAGTCACTGACATAAAAGGCGATATCAGACGATTGGCACCTCAGTGGCTGCTAAGCTAGCGTATATTGCGTTTGCGGTATCTACATGTACAAATAGTGGGGTCCCATGATGTTAAGTATCACTTACATAAAGTCATGTCATATAGCCAATTGAAAACAGTTTTATATGGAAATTCATCAGCGATCATCATTTTACAGGTTGTCGCCAGACGGTTTGTTTAGTGACGGAGGAACACAAACCGACTGGGACAAGTATATACATAATGACGTGACCTGATCCAAGAAATCACATATCCAAGTACCAATATATTCATTTTGATTTAGAAAATGTATGTGACATACAAGTTTTTATCTATGGTCAAATAAAATTCCAATATATTGTCACGGAGGTATAAGTGCGTTAGTGTTATAGACCTGACGGGGAAGTCCTCTTTTGGTCTATACGCTAGCATGCTCGCCTCTTAATCCCAGGGTCGTGGGTTCGAGTCCCGGCAGGACTGGAAGTGGCTCGAGTAGGTGCAGGATATTTTCGTGAGGGGTTTGTGACATAAATGGTGGTAGCGGTGGTCCCTGCTCCCTGGTGTTTCTTAACACCAGGGGGGTCCACCAATCGGAAAGGGCTAGGCGTTCACAAAATGGCTGGCCGAGTATTCCTTGTATCAAGGACGACCAGTCTGGCCGAGTATGCCTTGTATCAAGGACGACCAGTTTAAACAGAGGAAGTAAGGCGTGAGGACGCGCCTTATGAGGAGGGGGAGCATGTCACGGAGGTATAAGTGTGTTAGTGTTATAGATCTTGACAGGGAAGTCCTCTTTTGGTCTATACGCTAGCGCGCTCGCCTCTTAATCCCAGGGTCGTGGGTTTGAGTAATCGAGTCCCGGCAGGACCGGAAGTGGCTGGAAGAGGCGTAAGGGGTTTATGACAATATACCAAGATTCTTCTGATGTTTTTAGTAATTACCTTGCATGCTTTATCATGAATGAAGTGAATATCAAGCTCCTCTTGTGTCAGGTTACTGAGGTCCACTCTTGGTGGCGCTGCTGTCGCCTTCTGATTATTGCCTTCATTACTACAATGCCTGATGCAACACCCAGGCAGATATTTCAAACAAATTCTTGAGTTTTTACTTATACCATGACGGTGACTACTACTAGTTATTGCAGAAACTGCTTTGGATTTGTAAAATAAATGACATCTAAGGATTTGAGATGTGACTAACTTCCGAAGATGGCTCATTACACAGATAATAAAGTTGTCCTAAATTCTAGAAAAGAAAAAGAAAATAAACAAAACAGTGTGGGTTAAATTAATTTTTATACAAAATAATTTGTTTGACGGCACACACCGACATCGCCTGGCTAATAATTATTTGGTGCAGCAGAGATACTAAAATAAATACCAGGGATCGATACACGTGAATTGCTATGCACGATTTTGATATCAGACGAAAATCTTCGGATACCGGGATAGAAAATGATGAATATCTCCCGTAAATGATTTCGTCTCAAGAAACCAGATGTGGTCTCATACACTTGAAAATACGTGTTAAACAGATATGATAGTCGCTAGCTTGCGTCTTGAGAAAAGGCTGTGCGTCTTGAACTCAAAATCTGACCAAAATTCTAATTTTCTATTATGCGTTGGTCCTGTATGGACTACAGCGGCATGAGCTATAGCTGCACTCACTACTCCAGTGGAGGCAGTATGACCATTGACCGCAATGTCGTATACAAGCTTACTCACACAGCGAGAAATCAATTACCACGGCTATCGTCAGTAGCCTTAGTCAGGTCACTTGGCTAATTATGCATCTCATATAAAGGTCGGAATAAAATGGCCATGCCTGGCTGTGGATTCAACCTACCATGGCGATTTCTACCATGAGTTAAGATAACGGGCGATGACCACATAATTTTCTTCTTTCATGAAGATTTGACATCAAGCATCCAATACTACCAAAAACACAAATTAACTTTAGAGACAAATTTCATAGTTCTAGTCATAAAACAGCACTTACTGTGGACGATTCGAAATCTGTCAGATTTCTTTATCAACAGAAGGTTGTCACAACAACATCAGTGTTGATAAAGAAATCTGACAGATTTCGAAACGTCCACAGTATTAGTGCTATTTTATTGGACTAGAACTATGAAATTTGTTTTTATTTTCAATAACAGTCCTGATGAACACGTTCACAAATTCACTTTGTTGGCCGTGCTAACTGCTATGGCAAGGTCCTGTTGACAGTCCGATTTTCAACATTATGTTATGTTTTGGATCCAAAACATGATAATAGTGATCATGAAAATTGATCCATGCTTTACACCGGGGGCACTCAACACAAATGACCATATGGGTATATGTTCCCCGGAAAGACCCCTTTTTTTGATTTCGTAGCTCTGAAAGACCCCTATATTTGACCAAAATAGAGCTCGAAAAAACCCTTGATTTTGATAATTTCAGCTCTAAAATGACCCAAAAATTTCTCATTCCTCATATTTCTGTTTTTTCAGGCAATTTTTAACCAAAAAGCCAAGAAAGACCCTTGATTTTGACTGTTTGCAGCTCCAAAAGACCCCATTTTACTGGTTCGCAGCTCCGAAAGACTTCCTTTTACCGGTACGTCGTCAGCTCCCAAAGACCCACCACCTCAAAATTCCGGGGGAACACCTACCAAAATACCACTAAAGCTATAAAAATCCGAATTTAAAAAAAATATTTTTAAAGCTTCAAGTAAAGCTTATAGTTACAAAGCCCAGGGTCAGGGGTGTCAACATGAGATGCATCGTTGTGCAAAACAGAAACTAAAAATATTAAAAAAGTCTTATTATATTTACCGACAATCCTCAACCAAAGCAGTATTATTTCTTGGATTTCTGCTGATCCAGCCCACATCAAAATCCTGGCACATACACTTCTCCTGGCTCTCACATCCTGAATGAATGTAAACATCAATCAGCTGTTCACTGTTTGAGCGAAGCACGAAGTGTGTGGATGAGATATGTCCCGTGTTTCTCTTTGCTCTTTTAATCGTACAACGCATTTGGATACGGAGCAATAGTTTCGCGGATATCAGCGTAGTAATTGCTAATGGCCGATATGCGGAACTGATGTAAAACTCTTCGTGCAACTTCAGGAAGTATTTTTGGACATTTCTCTTCTGACAATCAAAATGGATAGCCGGTTGTTGTAAGTATAACTCTTAAGTATTCCTATCAATCAGAGAATTCATGTTATACATATCGGTAATTTGTTATTTTCGTCTACAGTATGTGTGTGTCTGTTTTCATAAAACACTTTCGGTATCTGCTCAGTGCTCAATCAGCAATGTTTACATGTATGTAAATGCCAATGCATGATGATTGATATGCAGAAAGGAGGTACATGAATCGCATCCATGGGTTCCTACAGTCATGACAGTCTGAGGGTTGTTGACACATATTCGATGGGTACAGAAAGGAGGCAGATGGCAAATCATGTTCATGTGATGCCGCGCCGGCGCTGGCGAATTCAATACTACCATACTAGTCCGAATAATCAGACCCAGAACAAAATATTAATTTCTGACATGATCGTGTACCATGTGTACTGTGTAGGGTCTTTACCAAAACTTCGCCCTGACGAACGAACTCTTGGCCTATTTGAGACAGATCGATCCCTACTTTGCAGAATGTAACCTGGGATTCGTTGAACATACGCACCAAACACAGTTTTCACTTACAAACCAATTCTTTAATATCTCTTTAATACTCGTTGATAATTCACAATACTGTTAGATAGCTATTTAGTCTGATTTTAGTGATTTTGTGTATTCAGTGGTAGAACAAATTGTAATTACCACGGGTTAATATCCGCCATTTTGTCTGTCTGCTTGTTTACACGACTTCTGCGCAAGTCCAGAGAAAAGCTAAATTTAGATCGCTTACTGAATTTAGGGCGCACCTCACTAAATGCATAAAAGCCTAAATTGGCACCAACATTCCGGCCCCTAATTGAACGCTGCGCTTTCAATTACTCCTAAATTGACTGACAACAATTGAGTGCCCAATTTAGAAACGGACACCTTGTAAATTCACTCCAAAATATCAAACAATGTGAAACGAAGTGACCAAAACTAAAAATGCGGCCAGGCGGATTACTCAAACATATTTGACAACACTTCATGTAAATAGCAAACATCTGAATGCAGGTGAATGCTCAATAAAGAAACTTATCATGAAGATTAACTCTGCTATGTGTCAAGTTGTCCTTCTTTCATAGACTGTTCTGGCTCTTTAAAGACCAATGAGTAGCATTGCTACTTTGAAAGCTGCATTGTAAGCAGTTATACTATATAGTGTCCTTTCACAGTTCATATGATGATGATGATATCAAAATCATCCAACTCAATATAACATGGTCCTTTGAGCAGGTTTAAATCTAAAACTGAACAATTGAAAAATACCTTAGGCTAAATATAGCCAAACCACAAAAGCACAATATTTTGTGCAAATTATTGACTCTACTTATTTGTAAACAAAGCACTTCACCATGTGATCTGGTAAATACTCAAAAACAATGACCAAAAATAAGAACAGTGCCAAATGCACTGAGCAATTGGGATGAAACAATTGGCAGGGCAAACAAGAGCCCAGCAAACATACCAAGTCACACGGAGAAGCTACATGTATATACCTGTAAATTAAACTTTACTCAAGCCTCAAGTGCACATGGGAAATGTTATAAACCTAAAGAGGCACTTCTAATCTAATGAGGCAATAACGAGCATTACCAACATGATCTGTTAATTGTAATCATGCTAATCCTAAAAATGATGAATAAAATGATCCACTTCAAAGACCGGAGTAAACCAGAATATGAAGCTAGATTTCTAAATCCTGATTGTTCTGATAGAGATACTTCATGGCGTGATTCAGTAAACTTTCCACAGAAAATGAATGAAACATTTCACAAACAAAAACAGTGCAAAATGCACAGAAGATTTGACAATTAATTTTGCCAGAAATGAAACCCAAATGTTTACCATATCACACTGTGAAACTCAATTTAAACCAAAAAAGATTAGTTTAGATAGAATTGTCCAAATTTGTACTAATTTAAACTCAACCAATTTCTCAATCATAAATGTCAGTAGGCTGAAATTTAAAGTTGTCTTTATACAACTTGTTTGTAGATTTCTATTGTCCATCCAAATGTTCAATACATGTAAACAGTTCAATCTGTTGACTGGAGCACTGTGTGAAATTTAACTACGCGTGCTGACATGTGATGTGTGGCAATTTTTGAAAGTAGCAGCCTCAATCCAATGAGCTATAAAAACCAAATTTCACAAAAATTATGCCGGCTCTAAAACGATGCATTTACTGTCTCTCATATCCAATGTTTGTAACCTGCCATTCAAGCAAATGTCCAATCAGTGGCTATGTACATGTTATCATGTACCTGTAGTTCACATTAAGCTGCTGAAATTGTCCACGATCTCAATTTTAAGTGACTTATTGCAAAGTAAAATGAAATATGATATGCTGTGCCATGGGCAAATGAAATATGACAAAAAGGCCCAACTCAGAACAAAACAATCCCTTTTGACATCCTAAGGAAACCCAACAAGGGCGGCTGCATATCAGGATTTCACTTCACCTGGCAAATTATCATTTTACCACATTTGTCAGCATTTTCACAGTGCAAATCCTCGGTGCTGGAAACTTCCTCAGTGGATATAAATAAAGTTTGAAGTTCACTTTGCTTGTCACAACAGTCAACATGGTAGACTGCTGTCTGCAAACCTGCACCATGTTGATCAGCAGTCGAAACTTCCACGGCTCCAACCTCTGCATGTCTTCATGGTTCTCGTAGTTCACACTGATAGGTTCACACTGGTAGGTACACACTCACCCCACACTGGTAGGTATCTGGTACAGGTAGTGTCTGCATGCTCTCACACTGGTATCTTATCACAATAATGACTGGATGGCTGGATGGGCTCAGAGCCCTTAAAGTCAGTGTTGTTTTTCATCTGACTTGGGGTTTCCAGTACCCCCATCAACTAAAAGTAAACTTCCAGTTGGTGTCCCAGATTAGGCGCCGGGGGCTCGCCATGTCATTTTAGTTCATGTCCTTGGGCCCTTGTAATGGGCTATCTTGCTCAAGCAATACACAAAGTTTTGTGACTGGTCTCACAAGTTCAGTTGTTTGTGTTTTGATCTTGGCGCTGCGGACTAGTCCATTCTTGTCTGGGTATGTTTCTTGAATGCGGCCTAAGGTCCATGATTTGCGTGGTGCCTGGTTGTCTACGATTAACACTATATCTCCTGGTTGTATATTTCTTTGGGGACACAACCACTTCTGGCGCCTCTGCAAATCCACCAAATACTCCTTGACCATCTCTTCCAAAAGATGTCGGCTAAATATTGCATCTGTCTCCACCGCTTTCTTGAATATAGGTCTTTCTGGGTGAAAACACCAGGTGGAGGAGCACTTAGGCTACTTGGTCTAAGAAGCAATAGGTCATTGGGCGTTAGCGCATTCAGATCTTTGGGGTCATCTGATACATTGGTAAGTGGCCTACTGTTGATGGTGGATTCTACCTCACACATCAATGTTCTCAGCTGTTCGTCATCTCGGCACTCTCTGATATGCTGTTCATTCAACATAGCTTGCAAGATCTTGCGAATAGTGCGTATCTGCCTCTCCCAGATTCCGCCGAAGTGCGAAGCTGCTGGAGGATTGAACTTCCACTTGATGCCCCTACTCGCAGTAAATGCCATAATTTCTTCTTGATTCCATTCTGTTAGCGCATTTTTCAGTTCTGTGTTGGCACCAACTAAGTTTGACCCATTGTCTGAAATCAACTCCTTGACTTGACCTCGTCGAGCAATGAAACGCCTTAATGCATTTATACAAGAGCTAGTGTCCATATTTTCGGCTATTTCTATGTGTACTGCTCGAGACGACATGCATGTGAATACCACACCGTAGCGCTTTCTAATTGAGCGTCCTTGCTTTATGTTGAACGGGCCAAAGTAATCAAGTCCCGTGCATGTGAAAGCTGGTTCTTCTGGCTGAAGACGACTGGCTGGCAAATCTGCCATTTTCTGTGTGACGGCGCGGGTTTGGTATTTGCGGCATGTAACACACCGCTTTACTAATTTCCTCACTGCTGCACTGGCATTGATTACCCAGAATCTCTGCCTCAGTTCCGCTAAAACGTGGTTTCTCCCCTGATGGTTGACATGTTCGTGAATGTGCCTTATAATCAGGTTTGAAACATGGTGGTTCTTTGGCAGAATCATAGGATGCTTCACATGATCTGGCATAGGAGCGTTGCGGAGTCTTCCACCAACTCGTAATATCCCATTAATTATCATAGGATCCAGGTTGTCTAAGGAACCCACTTTCTGTCTCTTCTTACCCGCGATCTTCTGATCTGGCGTAGCTTTCAGAGCACTGATCTCCTTAGCAAATGCATCTTGCTGGATATAGCGAACAATTGCTTCCTCTGCTTCCTGGAGATTCTCCGCCGACAGGTGGGACTCTTGAGTTGGTTCCAAGAGTTGTCTAGGTTGGGTTTCTTCTTTGTCACATTTGGCAGCTGCATTGTTTTTCTTTTTAGCCTTTTGCAGCAGCATTCTTCTGAGTCTCAGTAGGTATGCGACCGCTCTCTTCAAGGAATTCCACTTGGAATAATGTCGCAGTAGTTTGTCGATAGGATCTTCATGTTCCTCTACTTGAATGGCGTTAACGGACGCCTTGACTTCTGGATCATTATCCAGTTGGTTCTCATCACTGTTACATGGTTGACTTGGCCATTCAGCCTCTCCCTGCCATAGAAATTCAGGACCTCTAGTCCATCGGCAGTTGCTGAGAAACTTCTTTACTGTTTGACCCCGCGAGCATTCATCAGCCGGGTTCCGTGCCGTATCAACATGTCGCCATTGTGAGGGTGAAGAACCTTCTCTAATCAGTTCGACTCTATTTGCTTACTGAAGGTGTGAAATCTAGCAGATTCACTGTTAATATATCTGAGCACAGTGGTGCTGTCTGTCCAGAAGATGGACTCATCTATAGGTATTTGTAGCTCTCTTCGTAGCATTGCATCCACTCTAATTGCAACCGTGGCTGCTGTGAGTTCCATTCTAGGAATTGTTACTTTCTTCAGTGGTGCAACTCTAGATTTCGCCATGAGGAGCTGACAATGTACTTCATTACTGCTGTTGATCAGTCGGATGTAGGATGCTGTACCATAACCCACACCACTGGCGTCCGCAAAGTGATGCATCTGGACAGTGGTTGGATATTCAAACCCTGGTGGTTTTAGGCACCTATTAATATGGAACTCTTCCAACTTGTGCAATTCATATGACCACTCCAGCCATTTTTGTTGATGCTCTTTGGGAATACTGTCATCCCATCCCAATTTTTGCCTGCATAGATCTTGTAGTATCTGTCTTGCTGGTAAAATTGCGGGAGCACCAAATCCGAGTGGATCATACACCGAACTGACGGTTGACAGTAGGCCCCTTCTGGTCAGTGGGTGGTCCTTGATATCTATTTTAAAGCCAAAAGTGTCAGACTCTGCAGACCAGAGAACACCCAGTGCTCTTTCAACCGGCAGACGGTCTTGAAGATTCAGAGATCTCATACCCTGTGCTCTATCTTCTTCGGGTACTGCATCGATCACTTGGCGGCTATTAGACACCCATTTGGTAAGTCTAAAGCCACCCTTCTGCAGTGTCGAGCTAATGTTCTTAACCAGAGAAATTGCGCTTTCTTCAGAAGCCACTGACTTCAAACAATCATCAACATAGAAGTTGTTTTTTATAGTTTCAACAACATCTATGCTGCAGAAATCCTCATTATCCACTGCAGTTTGCTTCAGTGCGAAGTTGGAGCACGAAGGTGATGAGGTAGCACCAAAGAGGTGGGTTGTCATCCTATACTCTGTCAGGGGTTTACTTGTGTCACTATCTGGCCACCACAGAAATCTAAGAAGATCTCTATCTTGCTCAGGGACTTTGACTTGGTTAAACATAGCTTCAACGTCTGCCATTAAAGCGACAGGTTCTTGCCGAAATCTTGAAACAACTCCTACCAAAGAATTTGTAAGATCCGGACCCTGGAGCAGTTCTTTATTGAGAGATACTCCCTTGTACGAAGCAGCGCAGTCGAAGACTACTCTCAGCTTTTTCTTCTTAGGGTGGAGGACACCATGGTGTGGCAGGTACCAAATTTTCCCTGCATCTGGTTTGTCTTCACATTCAGGGACTTCTTCTGCATATCCTTTTTGCAGTGTGTCGCTCATGGCTTTGTTGTATTCTTCCCTGAACTGTGGCTGTCTTTGGAATTTTCTCTTCAGGTGTGAGATTCTGCTTTCTGCCATTGGCTTGTTGTTTGGGAATTTAATTTCCTGGTTACTGAGTGGCAGCTTGATCTGATAGTGGCCATCCTTCAGTTGAATGGACTTCTCCACCATATCCATGAAGCGCTTATCTTCTACTGACTTTTGCGGTCTGTCTTCTATCGTCCGCTCATTAAAATCATGGTTGTACAGATCGACTAACTCATTATGTAAGTCCTCCACGGTGATTCTATGTACAGAAGCCATACTGGTTGATGTAGGTCTTGACTTTGTAAGCCCATGTATCTCCCAGCCTAATGCTGATCTACATGCGTAGGGACCGTCGTGTTGACTCTGGATGACCTCCAGTGGTTCCAATGCTTTTGGGACGTTATTCCCAATGAGCAGGTCGACTGTCTGTCCTTTCAGTAACTCAGGCACTGTTATTTCTTGTAAATATGGCCATGGAATCAGGTCTTCTTTGGAGATTATATCTTTCACATGGACTGGTATGGAGTCCTGGGTATAAACATCGGGTAGTTCAATGTTAATGTTACCATCCGCATCTGTTACCTCCAAACCTGTTAACTTGTGTGTGTTAACGTCTTTGACTCCATTGATAGTTTGTATCTTGATCTTAGTCTTTGTTCCTTTCATAGCTAATTGACTCTTAAGATCCTCAGAGCAGAATACAGCGGTGCTTTTGCTGTCAAGCAGAGCATAGGTCTTGACTACTTTACCCGTCTCCCTTGACAGTACAGTTACAGGCACAACCGACAATACTGATGCGATGCATCCTGCCCCAGTTAAACCACATGTGGTCGATGCCTCTACTTCTGACTTCTGGGGGGCTCTTTCGCCTCTTTCACGGTGCAAAACAGTTGGATGTCTGCCCTTGCATGTGATGCATTTAACTCTTTTTGTGCAGTCTTTGACGAGGTGAGTCCCTTTCTTGACACAGCCAAAACACACGCCCAATTTCCGCAAGGTAGCCACTCTTTCATCATATGGTTTCTTCTGGACCACCCTGCATACTTCCAGTGTGTGTGTAGAAGTATCACAGTGAAGACACTTTTTTCGAGGTGATTTCTCTTCACTTTGGGTGCCGGTAACAAAACTTGAAGTTCTTGGCTTTGGTTTGTTACCATGTGGTTGTTGACTTCTGGTATTACTCTTGGTGTCGCTGCTAATTGTACCAAAGGCTGGATTAGAGACGATCTGTGCATGTCGACCCACAAAGTCGACCAAGTCTTTGAAACCAACGGTTCTCAGTTTTTCTTCTTGCAAATCATACACCTTGGCTCTCCATAAGTTCTTAAGCCTATATGGTAGTTTACCAACCAACAGCTGCAGGCTACTTGTGTTGTCCAGTTCTTTCAAGGGGCTATTAGCTTGCATCATATTGTGGCATTCTAGCAGGAATAATGAAAATTCATTAAGGCAACTAGCCTGTTCCTTGACATCTGGCCACTCCTTTGCTTTCTTCAAAACAGCTTGTGCAATCTTGTGACTGTCTCCAAACCGTTTGGTAAGTAGCTGCTTTGCCTTGATATATCCTTCATTACGCGTCTGTGTAATACAAGCAGCTGTTCACTAAGCTCTTGGGTTCACCTGAGGTGTATTGCCATAAGTAATTAATTCTGTCTCTACTATCTAAAATTTTGTCTTCTACTCCGTATTCAAAGGCTTTCATGAATGTGGTAAACTTTAACGGATCTCCGCTAAATACTTGGATCTTCTGCGCTGGCAGTTGTGCTCGAACTTGTTGTGTGATGAGCAATTGCGTTAACTTGCCAAGGTCACTATTGGCTGGATCCCTTTGTTGTAAACTCTCTTTGTTTACACTCTGTGTTGCCATGGTAGGAACCGTCATACTCGTAGGTTGACCCATGCTTGCATTCATGAATAAGGATGAATTTCCTAGTTGTGGTTGCATGTCATCGTCAGGACATGTCTTGACTTGTCCAGCTGGAGTTTTGATCTCTTTTGACTGATCTCTGTCTGTATCCACCGGTACTGCTATGGCTGACAATTGACCTGTGTCATTTTGTGGTGGTATACTGATTAGCAATGGACTACTAATTGACAACTTTCCCACATTCACCGGCGCTGCTGTTGACGGCAATTGACTGGCGTCTTTTTTGTGGTGTGATACTGGTTTGTACTTGACTACTAGTTGACAATATTCCCATATCCACTTGACCGACGGTGTCGTTTTGTGGCGGAGCGTAAATTTGCACTGGACTACTGGTAGACAACTGTTTCTTTGGTTGCCGTACATCACAGTGCACCTCAGAGATCATGTTGACTTGCTTTTTTGCAATTTCCAACTTAGTTGTTTTGTCACATGGACTTTCCCATGGATTTGGGCCTGTAGCGCCTTGAATTTCTTTGGTATCTTCTAACCAACGACTCACAGAAACTTTATCGTCAATTAAAATTAGTGGAAGCCCTTCTGATAACGACCTGCTTCGTCTGCTCTTTGATTCGTCATCGTATTTCTCTAATGTAGCTATTTTTGCTTCCTCGACATTTATTTCTGTCTCCATGGCTAGCAGCTCCCTCCTTTGTTGCAAATATTTTGCTCTTGCCTCACAAGTTGCCTGCAACTCAAACTCTTCTTTTTCCAGAGATTGTTTTAATTTGAGTGCTTCGGCGCGGCATTGCAGCTCCGCTTTTCGGGTGGCTGCCTCAAGGAGGGCTAACTCTGCCCCTTTGGATAATGCAGTACTGGATGATCTCTTACTACTCCTTTGAGCAGAACTTGTACTTTTATTACTCATTTTATTACTTCTTTGTGCCTTAACTTTATTTCACAATCTATTTGTTGGATGAAGGGAGCCCTCAGTCGTAGCTTAGACACATTTGCGATACGCGTGGCTTATTAAGGCAATGTTTGTTTACACACAATTTCGACACAAATTTATTTTCGCTAAAGCACGCTAGTAATTTTGCCGAAAAGCCTTGATTTATTCTGAAATCAAGAAAGAGTATGTCATGCATGTATATTGACCTTGATTCGAGTTCGCCTTAAATCAAGAAAGGGTAAGTATTGCATGTAAGTATGCCTTGATTCGAATATCGCCCTTAAAACAAGAAAGGAGTATATCTATTGCATGCACCCTAAATCAAGTATATATTTTGTATGCGTGTATGTATGCCTTGATTCGATTACGCCTAAAATCAAGAAAGGGACGCGTCTTATTGTTACGCACAAATTTGCGGGCGTGCTATGCTGATGCAATATAATATGCGAAAAGCACCAAAACTTAATTTTGCTTAAATAAGCTCCTCAATTGTACAATTTGTAGCTTTGACACACATGCGATGGCGTGGCTTATAATGCCGTGTTTGTTTACACACGATTTTATGCGATTGCGATTTATTGTACACAGTTTGTACCGAATCCTACCGATGTAGGCCTATTTTCGCCAAAGCACGCAAATATTTTTAGCCGAAAAGCCTTGATTTATGCTCGAAATCAAGAAAGCGACAGACGTGCGTGTATATTTGCCTTAAATCCTAAAATCAATAGGAGTATGTCTGCATGTGTGTATGCGTTGTTACGCGCAAATTTGCGGCGTACTATGCATATGCAGAATCTTAATTTTTGCTTAAATAAGCTTGCTCAAATAATTATTTGCTATACAGAGTTTACGCACACAAAACACTGTAGAGCCTCGATTTTCATTTAAATATCCTTGGCTTGCTGAACAGACATGGGAAGCACTGTCACATGACTGATATTTCTTTGACTTGATTTATATTTATCAAGCGTGTATGCTATAAAGATGTACATGCACTGTCATGTGAATAGCCCTGAAATAACTTTTAGCTTGTTTACAGACGTACTGTATTTCTATAAGCTTATTTCCTATACACATGTACATGTACCGATTGCTGAACAGCCCTCATTGATATCACAGAAAAGCTTGCAATACAGTATACACACACAGGCGTACTGCACTGTGTGTTGTCACTCGACACTGCACTGCTCTATAAATAGAACCTTGTTTATTTGCCATAAATCTCGCCAACTTGCGACTCTACGGCAATACCTGATCTATTTTATGACAATGGTTCAACTTATGAACCTTATAGCATGTCATAAACCTTTGTTCAACTTAGAACATTTATCTTTTGTTCTACTTAATGTAGGGTCTTTACCAAAACTTCGCCCTGACGAACGAACTCTTGGCCTATTTGAGACAGATCGATCCCTACTTTGCAGAATGTAACCTGGGATTCGTTGAACATACGCACCAAACACAGTTTTCACTTACAAACCAATTCTTTAATATCTCTTTAATACTGTTGATTATTCACAATACTGTTAGATAGCTATTTAGTCTGATTTTAGTGATTTTGTGTATTCAGTGGTAGAACAAATTGTAATTACCACGGGTTAATATCCGCCATTTTGTCTGTCTGCTTGTTTACACGACTTCTGCGCAAGTCCAGAGAAAAGCTAAATTTAGATCGCTTACTGAATTTAGGGCGCACCTCACTAAATGCATAAAAGCCTAAATTGGCACCAACATACTGGGTCTGAACTGTTTCCATATGAAATCTTGATGGCAAATTGGACAATAGAAGCACATGGTTCTACGTGACAGCTTTTTAATCCCTATTCAGGTTACGTGAATCACGCTATTGTGGACCATCCTTCTGATACTTGAGTGTTTGGACAAGCGGAACGGTTTTTTGTCTACCTCTCTGTTTGTAAACAAACCAGGAGGTCGAAATCGTCCTCCTCGCCGAATACGAAAGTCAGCGTAATAGTACGGCACTGCTACCATACAATACTCGCACCTGTTTATTTTGATTTTTGCACACAATATGTTTTGTTTATCATTTATGTCATGCTTGTACCACGCATGACCACCCTCGCAGCAGTGAGTGGAAATCAGAAATCGCACAGGGAAATCAGAAACATGGGATAGTGGACTTAACACGGTTTGGAAATAAAGGCAAGCTCTTCATATTTTTTTATAGATATGAATTTATAAAATAAGATGACATCTATTCTTGGGGCTGAATCAGGCAGCGCTGCATATGTGCCAGGGTTCGCAGGATTTTGTCGTGAAAAAAACCCCACAGTTTTAAGGTTAACAAACCTGTTGTGATTTTGTCGTTCACAGCATCTTGCTAAATTGGCAAAAATTGCATTGATCATTTCATTGCAAGTGTGTAGAAAAATTATCACAGATTGTTTTGTATGGTCATGTGGTTCTTGAGTTATGCTGGAAAGAGGGTTGAAACAACTACACTTTTGTAAAACGTACACAACTCATTAACAATCAATAAATCAAGCAAGTTTTTGAGGTACATGTATATTAGAATAAACTATTGCAAACATCAAAGTGTTATTTTTCAATAATATATTGATTGCGATACATTATGAAAATAATTTTTTTGGCTGCTTCGTCCAACAATAGGCCCTACATCAAGTACGGTACCCTTCTGCGGTTTTGGCAAAAACAGTTTTTTGCCAGTTTTTGCCGGCAAAACAAGGTCTTAGCCAGCCTTCCGTCTTTAAGAGGGGCTAATAATCTAATTTTAGACTGGTAGATCTAATGGATTTTACAGATGTGAAATGTGATCTGTAAAACGGATGATAAGGGTACCGGTATACAATGTACATGTATTCAAAGTGGGACTAATTCAAAGCAAAGTATTTTGTTCAAAGTGACATGTAAAGGCCAAATCAGGACATATTTGAATGAACTCAGTGAACCTTCCATGGGTATCTAGACAAGTTGTTTTATATTTGAGGATTAAATTTTGGTATAGATTGGACGGGTGGGTTTCTGATTTCTGGCTAAGACTCTGCGGCAAAAACTAAAAAAAGTGATGAATAGTTCATTTTTTTTCATCTCAAAAGAAATTATTAAGTTACAAAAATAATTTTCTAATTGTGACTATGCCAGATTTTGTAAAGCAGGGCAGGATTTGGATTATGAGGTAAAATTAAGAGGTAAAAATTAAGATTAAAACATCTGAAAGCTGTTTTTCTAGGAAGTTTTTATTTAAAACAATTTAAAAATAATTGGTTTCAGCAAGAAACGAATGTACCTTCATAAAATATCCATAAGACAAAATAAAAAAATAAACACGTTTCACGTCCCCTCCGCTTCCTTTTTTGAGGTTTCCTCAAGTATATTTTTATTTTTTGAAATTCAGTTATAACTTTTCAAAAAATATGTCTAGGAAGTTGGAATGCTTTCTGTAGCTTTGTTAAGATACAAGAAACATTTTAGGAAGGTTTTGTGATCATTGGAGGGGGTGTAACTCACAGAACAACAAATAAAAAAAGGGCCTCCTTTTTTTTCCAGGCATTATTGTATACGGTAAAACAGCTCTAAGTATGGGTATTTACACCAATTTTGCGATAAAAAATAGAAAATAAAAGGCCCCCTCCTCCTTCTTTTTTGTCGAAAACCCGGACGTGAAACATGTTTTATTTTTTACTTGGCCTTACATCTGTCACATGAAAAGGTGATCAGATGAGCAGAAAGTGGCAAGAATGTGTAAAATTATGGGGGAAAAAGAACAATACATCATGTTTTTTGAGATATTTGCCATCTTGTATAAATGCAGAGTTGTGTCACACAGTAAAAAGATTGTCAAAATTGAAAATTGAACAAATTACCATGATACATCAAGCTCTCCTGCTACATGAAAACTTGGGGACTTGTTGATTGCCGTGTAGGAAGCTTGCATGACCGTAGACTTGTTTTCAAGTCCTTTGGCGTCCATAGTTAGTGAATGTAAAATTGATGGAAGCTTTGCCAGTATTGCCACATCTTCCAAAAATTACTTTTTCTTTCCAAAGTTTTGAAGTTAATATCTATTCTTTCAAAATAATTATTTACCATCATATCTTTGTGAAAATCTATTTGACATATGAATTGCTAGATACTTTACCCCAGGCATAGGCCTACTGTACACTGCAGGGGTAGTGTTTGAGCAAAATGCACGCCATATGCCCACAAGGTATACTTCCTCCCTAGCTCATGTTGCCAGCCCTACACAAAAATTCTGACCGGACTAAAAATCTGAGGGAATCCAGTTACAGTATTATGATACTTCGACCATGGGTCCTAAGAATAGCATGAATAGAGAAAAAGTAAGGAGAAAGACTTGATCAAGGCTAGCATGACCGATTTAAAAGGAAGTTTAAAAGAGAGAAGATGAACGAGTTGTTTGTTTCCATGGGGATTCAAACCCCTGATCACAGGTGAAGTTTGTTTTTACCAGAGGTGCAAATGGATTAAAACTAAGCCTCTGTGTCTTGCACAATTTTTAATGGCAAAAATGTGCTGCCCATATTTTAAAATATATGCACACACAAGAAAAAATACATTGCACGACCATGCACTTATCATTGTAAATGTGTATCAACCTACAAATGTAACACACACAAAAATAATTCCTAAAACACAGGCTTAAGTTTCAGAATATGGAGAACCCAGTGACCCTTCCATGGGTATAGACAAGTTGTTTTATATTTGAGGGTTAAATTTTGGTATAGATTAGACAAGATCATGGAAAGAAGGACACGGTTTGCTGGCCACTGCTACAGAAGCAAGACAGAACCTTTATCTAAATTGGTGCACTGGATTCCGAAGCATGGGAAAAGAAAACAAGGAAGACCCGCCCTAACATATGTCGACATCCTAAGACAAGACATAGGACTTGAATCTACTGACAACATGGTAACAGCAGTGCAAGACAGGAAGATATGGAGGGCTATCACAGTTCGAGGACAACACTCAACTTAAGATATAAGACAAGGATGGGTGGGTTTCTGATTTCAGAACACAGGCTTAAGTTTCGGAATATGGAGTTTGATTTCTTACCTTTTTTCTTAACCTCCACTGTTCCCCCCACCTGCCAGGACACAGGACAAAAAACTACCAAAGATCCACTGTTTTGGGCCATAATCACCCAATTTTAGAAAAAAAATGTTGGCCCCCCAAACTCCCCTTTGCCTCCCCCCATTGTCCCCCAGAAAAATCTCTGGTGCCACCACTGCATAGATAGGGATTTATATGCAATGCATAATAGTATACAATTGTAATGTTCTATTCAGCTGCTGATTTATAGGTTGCACACTTTTCCACTGGATGGTTTTAAATCTTCTTGGATTATTATAATACAATATACTTCCGGCTTTAATTAATATCACAATTGATTTACTGGCAGTGAAATGGAAAGGTTTGTTTGTTTCAAAGTACATTTAGTACCTGTACATTTAACTATTTTTTAAATAAATGCCAATACTAGTATATGTAGTTGAATTCATCATTTCAAAATTCCCTTTCAAAAGTAATTTTTATAATTATATCAAGGTTGATTTACAAAATGCCATTCAGCCTGTCAACAGCCTTGTAACCAGTAGAGCAAATGGGAGTTAAAAACAAAGGAAAACAAATCATTTACTGAATTCTCAGTTTATGAGGCCTGTTTGTTGGGTTTGTAGTACCATACCATGCGTATCCCGAATATCAATATGATGGTTGTGTGCAAATGTTGTTGGCCACATTAATTTACACCTATTTTAAGACAGCATCCATAAAATATTTTGTTATTTCACAATGTTTACAATTATGAAGAGGTCATAACTCATTTGAAGTTTACTTTAAAAATTCAAGTTGCACGGTAACAAGTTATGTATTTTATTTAAAAATATTTCGGCCTGCCAAAAATCGCTTGCCCCCCTCGGCTCGCCTAAAAATCTTTGCCCACCCCTTGCACATGCCAAATTTTTGGGATCCCAATTTGCAAACCATATGGTCTAGATATGTTGCAAGCGTAGCGAGCTGGAAAATTTGCATAATAAAGCATTTCTGTACTGTTTTCCGAAGCCTTTTTAGAGTGTTTTATTTAAAACACGCCCCATGAATGTGTGACAAAAATCCTTTGCCCCCCCCTCTCGGCTCGCCAAAAATTGCTTGCCCCCCCCTTTCGCTCGCCAAACATTTCTTGCCCCCAATTTTCCCTCCCCAGGGCTCATAATCATTGCACAGCCCCTTAGCTAGGGCCTACTTAGTGCTAAAACTAATAGCGATTTATTAAATTACACAGATCATTTTTTTCTATGCCTACAGCTACTGGCCAGATTGTTTCTATGGTTCAAGGATGACATTTGTGGTTTATTTATAATGAAGTACTAGTATATCTCAGTTATGCAAAGATTGCATTTTTTGCTACTCATAGAGTATGGTTTGCTTCGAGCGATAATCTTCCATTTGATGGAATATTTATTTTGTGAATAAATAAATCCATACCCTAAAAAGCGAATGCTATAATAGAATCACAAAATGTCCTGTGAAAACATGTTGTGCTATTTTTTAAATTTCCCAATTAGCCAGAAAAATGTAATGATGTGGTATAACACCCGGGGTACTCAGTACAAATGACCATATGGGGACGTGCCGCAAATATGGGTAGCATTTTCAGCCTTTTGGTATATCAATGACCCCTTTTTCAAAGCCTATTTTGGTATATGAATGGGTCCTTTTTTCAAAATTTTCTCAATTTTTTCGGAAAATAGCCCAATTTTTCCTTAATCTAGCCAAAATTTTCAAAATTTTGGGAAAATTTGTAAAAACTAAGACAATTTTGGTTAAATTCGGCCAAAAATTTTGACTTTTGGTATATCAATGGGTCCAAATTTCTTGAAAATTGGTATATTTATGGGTCCACTTCCAAAATCTCAGCGCACGTCCCTACCAAAACCAAACTTGAATACCCCCGTATAACACTAACAGGATAGTTATGAAAATATTGTATCAATTGATAAGTGCACCCATGTTGAACTTACTTTGGTTGCCATGTGACTCAACTTCCTGAAAAAAGATATTTACGAAATGGGAATTTATCCAAATTACTGTTTGGGTTGATTTCAGGATTGGATTGGATCCTATTACTATACCAGCCTGGGTGGCTAATACTAAATTTTTTGTAATATCAACTTTGAGATTTTAGAAAGCCATCTTTAGTATTTTTAAGTAAGTGGTCACTTGGTCATCAATTTTTATTGTCTCGCCTTCTGGGAAGGGGGTTGATTGATTGATTGAATTGATCAGGCGATGGTAGCCTATGTCATTTTAATATGCATCAACTAATATTGAAAGCAAAACAGACATGGGATGGCAACACTGCCCAGTGGGTGCCCCCACAGATATTGGAACACATATTCCAATATCTGTGGTGCCCCCAATAATTTTGGTGGCTATGAAAAAGTGCCATTGGGCCTCCCCAATAATTTGGGCCAGGCGCCATTCCCCCTCCCTCCATATTTAAAATCTTCCGAGCCTCTGCTGCCCATGCATTGAATGCAGAATGTGTTTTTCTGAGGTCTGTTGTTGACTCTTCTGCACCCATACTGTACCTTTTCAAAAAAAGGGCACAAAATGTATTTTAATACTGCAATGTACAGTGTCACATTCATGAAAGAAAACAATATTGGGTTAAGGTGGTACGAAAGGCAAAATCAAGTTGCTCTGATTGAGATTAAAATAGACTTGTTGCAGAGAGATATGGTCATTTTCACGGTAAAGGGTGTAACTTTGGATTTTTAACATTTTAATCCGTAGTGTTCTAATAAAGCCACAGAATTCCATAATTTTTGGCCACATAAGTCATCTAGTTAGCAGCTACCTTGGGTAGCATAATCAGCTTTGGGAGTTACTGCGTTCAGTTTAAGCTGGCTTAAATGTACTTAATATTGCCATTTTGAAAAACTATAAAAACAGTAACATTTTTGTAAAACCCTGTGTTTTCTTCAGTTAGTTCATGGATAATTTTTCTTATCCTGAAAGTACAGTCATATGTTCAGTAAACACTGCCACATTAGATTTAATTGTGAACGGCCCTGTATTTTTGAGAACCGGACTTCGATATTTATCGTTTCGGAGGCTTCATTTTCCGTTAACAATTGTTAACAAACTTTGTGGGTGTAGCTTTGGTTCATAATTCTTAGTTATTTCTTCACTTCTTCTTGATTCATAACAGTTGTTATCTTAACTTGAAATGGGTAACAAAAATTAGCCGATTTGCAAGCTTTTAAAATTTTTATAAAATCTTGACTTCAAATAGCCGTTTTTCCGTTAACTTTTTGAAGCCTCCAAACAAACTGTTCAGCAAGCTTGTGCAAATATAAATAAAAGAGCTCATCCAATCTATTTATTAAAATGTAGCAAACTAGATCCTCAAGTCACATGTTTTTAAATCGTGGAGATATATATCACCGCTTGAAAATGGGACCCAATACAAACTTTCCGTTAACAATTGAAGCCTCCGAAACAAATGAAGCCTCCAAACAACAGTAAACTTAATTATCATCTATGCATATCTAAATTGGTGTGTTTCATACTGATATCTGCATTGTAATTATTACTTGATATGTGCAGAATGTCATAAATTTAAAAAAAAATTGACATTATGGTTAATGTTTGAAAAATATACTGATACCTTAAAAAGCCTGTTTCGGAGGCTTCACATGCAAAAAACACCATACTTAACAAATGGGTGAAAAAATTAATGTGTGATAAATCTACAATATCTGCCGCATAGAATCATTGATTCAATACACACAAGAAAATAACAGCTTAGATGATCCCAACACTATTGTTTTCAAAAAAACTACTTCTGCAATGTTTAACAATTGTTAACATGAAGCCTCCGAAACAAAAAAATGACTTGCTGTGATAATTTAATTTTTGTCACAACTGAAATTCAATACTTAGAAGCAAAGCATGAAAATTGGTAATTGTGATATTTTTTACCTATTTTTTATGTCAACTTGTAGTAGTTAGCTAAATATTTTACTTTTATGATCACCTGTGTTGTTAACTGAAGCCTCCGAAACACAAATCGCTTGAATTGCCAATTCTAAAAAATAACTCCAATTTCTGTGAAACTTGGCTGGGAGGTTCCTTTCATCAAGTAGTATTTGTACATGAAGTTAGACATTCAAATTATTTTAGGAACCCAATTAAAACTTAAAAATATGTTTAAGGTTTGGAAATTTCCATTGTAAATGACACTTGATGTTAAAAATTTTCAAAACTGCAATTACAAACATAGCAAAACATGGTATAAAATTTAACTTATATCTGTTGACTTACTTTGGAATGGAATTTCACATGTATTCCAGCTTTCATGTCAAAATTTTCTGAGGTTATGTAAAATACATTTTTTCTTAGATTTTAACCAAAATGTTATGCAAATGTCAAATTTTTTATTAGAAATCAAAAGGTTTAAGCCTTGAAACATTATTTTACTTGAAATTAAGTTGCTTCTATGCATGATTTCAGTAAACAGAAATATATTTAAGTGGTTTGAAATTTTGACCCTAAAAATCAAAAGTTACACCCTTTACCGTGAAAATGACCATATGCAAAATAATCTTAATTCTAAAATTTGAGCCAAATCGGACAAACGGTTTTTGAGATATTGCTGTTGAAAGATTCTTTGTATTCTATTGTTTTTGCCAATATATTGATGAAGTTAATGAAGAAAATTGGCAAAATGTGCTCATTATTAATTTTTGCCAATATTTTGCCAATATTTTATGAATAAACCTTCATACTACTTTTTACCTTTAAATTTTGACCTGAAACTTTGCCAATGTGTCTCTATGACCTAAACCTTTAACATGTGATTTTCCCGCAAATCTAATTTGCTAATTAATTATGCAAATATGCAAATTAGATGGGCGGGAAAATCACATGGTAATGTTTTAAGCCATAGAAACACATTGGCAAAGTTTCATGTCAAAATCATATAAAATAAAAGTAGTATGAAGGTTTATTCATAAGATATTGGTATAATATTGGCAAACATGAATATTCATTAGCACATTTTGCCAATTTTCCTCATTCATCAATATATTGGCAAAACAATAGAATACAAAGAAACTAAAAACATGTATATCTTGACAACCGTATGTCCGATTTCCTTCAAACAAAAACTATTTTGCTCAGTGTATTTAGCTTAACTTATTCAATCTACTTAAATGGTTCTAAATTCAGTTTCTGTTTTCCAGAAACATCGTTTCGAACCCCCTTAAAATTGGATGACTAGGAAAAAAAGCCTGGCCATACCGGATTTTGAACCCAGGATTACTGTTTGACAGGCGAGCTAGAGCCAAATGTGAATGAACTTCCTAGCAGCCTTGGGGCCCATAATAGGGCAAGGTTAATTTTAGGACATTGTTTTTAAAAGTGGCTTAATGCTAATTGTTATACTTCATTGTTTACAACATGTACTTATTGAAAGCTTTTCATCAATATTAACTTGCATATTAATTTAAATTGAATAGATTGGACAGGAAGTAGAGAAACCCAGAATTGTGAATTCAAATGTAAAATTATAACCTTTTTATTTTTTTTTTAGTTAGTGACCTCAATGCTTCAGGAAACTATTAAACAGATATGCATCAATTGCCTGTTAATGCCTCTTTATTCAATTTTTAATTTTAATGAAAACTGTATCACAGTTAATTCTTCATGGTTTTTATTTTTATGTTGATATCAGACTCGAATTTAAAAGCCGCGAAAAGTTTTTTACCCACAGCCTTTAATGTTTAACTGTTTGTAATCGCAAATATATAAGAAACGGCAAAACTGCTCCGAACAATTCAAATCGCAAAAAATGAATGCCGTGAAAATATCACATTTCACAGTACATTCTTCATGCGTCATTGCACATATGTATATTGACCTGGATCCTAAGGTACACAAAAAGGGAACCAATTCAAGAAATGAATTGACATGGAAAATATGCATACATGTGTGTGATGTCCTGTTATTTACCAGGAAATGCACTTGTTAGACACTTCAGTTCTTCGAAGTACTACAGATTCAAAAGTATTAGGAGACAAAAAAAATCTCTTTACGGGCCTGACCGACCCAGATTTTACATTTTGGAGATTTTTCTTTTTTACTTTTTGCTAAAAATCATGTAAAATCAGCCAATATATTGATTGATTTTGACAGAAATTTTTAGAAAATTTTTTCAAAATATGTGTACAAAAAAATCATCAAATTTTTGCCAGATACATGTATTTCAGCTTTACACTTTTGTGGATGAGGCTGTTCATGTTTGCATGTTTTAAAAGTGCTCGATAATAAGCACATATGCTAACTATCGAGTTTTTACGGTATACCTGTATATGAATTATCAAAATATGAAGTTGTGCTGTGTCACTTGACTCGTCACATTAGGACAAGCAAGCAACTACAAGCAAACAACTTACATTCAACAACTCTTCCTATTCCTTTGTACAGGAGCCAACCGTTGTTAATCCGTGATGAACCCACACTTTTACTGTATCGCATACGCGAACGCGAGCGAGACTATCCGCGTTACGCGAGAGAGCGTAAAATTCGCCATGCCTGGAACCTTTGTGCGTATGCCAGCTTACAAGTTGAATTCAGTATTTTTCAGGTAGCGGCTAAACATTGCCGTTTTATTCTGTAGTTTTATTGCTGATATCAAAAGAGAAATCATCGAAGTTTTTGTAAGGCTGAGTGGCAATGATTGACTGACATTCCTCATAAAATAATCGTGAATTATACGATCTTTAGCTTCTTTTCGTTGTTGATAGGGATTCAGTCATGTTTCACCATTGTTCATCACCGACATCAACTTCATACCGGCAGCGTCTGCGTGGTTTACTTACGCCGGGCAGCTTAAGCTGCCCTCGCGAAGTAAACCACTCAGACGACGCGGACGCATCGTTGTTAATCGGTGATGAACATCGGTGAAACATGATTGAATCCCTAAATGTACACATTTATTTGTATTGGACGGGTATACTAAAAAGGAAGTACATGTAGGAAATACAATGACATGTTGACTGTATTAATGAACAATTGTAGTGTGCGACATGATGTCTTAATTAATTGCATCCTTAAATGAGTTGTAATACTATCAGCTAGATTACGTATAGACAATCTGTGTTCATTTGTATTTGATGTCACGGTCATAAATCGTTAAAAGATTTAATTTGATTTTTTGATACATGTGTTGTGTTGTCCCATGATTTTATTGTCACTGAGTGTGGGTTGGAATAGTTATAAACATACACACCCACACAATGTATTGAGTATATTTCTAAATCTGTTTCCCATTAGGCTATTCTTTTTGAAATCCACACTCCCCTTGTGGAAGATTTTGGAAATATCTTTCATAGGGGGAGTAAGAATGAACTCATTACGCAGTTCCATTTGAATTTCATACACCCTCTGAGAAAGATTCAACCTGAATCTTTCACTGAGGGAGGGTGAGTTTCAAATGGAGCTGCTAATGTGTTCATTCCATTTGAAATTCATATTCCCGCTGTGGAAGATATTTACAAAATCTTCCACAGGGGGAGTGTGGATTTTCAATGGAATAGCCCATTTCATTATTTTGGTACATTTTGATTATTTTGATGGGAAAGTATTGACATTTCTATGAAAAGTGTAAATACTTATGTGTGTGTTTGAGTGGAATGTAGGGGTTTGGGTGCAAGAGATTGTCATTCAATTTCCTGATATTGCGGCCGATGCTTAGCATCAAGATCCACGCAATCTGAGAACCACACATTTCTAGTTAAACTGAACATAATAACATTCCATAAAAATGTCTTTAAAGTCTGTAATGACAAACCTCTCTCTCACTAGACTACGGTCACACTGCATACATGTACATGTATGCAGGTGTTGTTCGTATGAGATTATGTCATCGAATGCGGTCAGCGGCAGCAATAGTAGCCTTTGTGATGCTCAGATCTGTGATAATCTTGATGTCGTCAAGCCAGCTCGCTGAGGGTCTGGACAATTGTTTTCTGTAGGCAGTGATGTCTGGTGATGAGGCCAAAGTATGATAACTTTCTAGCAATGATATCAGCTCGCAAGGTCTTCTGAACTCCAAGCTCTTGAAGAACCCATTCATTTGTTTTCCTCGCAGTCCATGGAATCCTCAGGATTTAATCCAGTCTCCTCCTGTCGGATAATTTCATTGTCCATGACAAACTTAAGTTGTATGAATTATTCCATGTCATTCTGATTTTAATTCATTTACAATATTTCTTTTTTCCTTTTTGTTCCAGAGAGAACCCAGAAACTATCTTTGAGTGTTTCTTTGAAGTTGCTGCACCAGAAGATGACAAATCAGGTAACATTTAAGGGAACAAACCAAAAGATCGATGACGTCCTATAATTTCGTTTAGGGGGGAGGGGGTAAAAATACTCGATTACGTTTGTACAGAAACATCGGTCTGAAGAATGGGAGGGAGGGGGTCGGCTGAGAAACGAAACTAGTTACGTTTATAGGACGTCATCGATCTTTTGGTTTGTTCCCTAACACACATGGAATGCACAGATCATTTGCTTAAACTTGGTGGCGACAACTCTCTAGTCCGAAGGTTTCCTTGTCCGAAGGCTCCTTAGTCCGAAGGTTGGCTAGTCCGAACACGTAATTTACCATTCACTAGTTCGAATTCTGAAAAAGGTTCGCTAGTCCGAAAATCGTGTTCTCTAGTCCGAAGGCTTGCTAGTCTATAATAAGGTTTCCTAGTCCGTAAATAGAATAAGGCTCGATAACCCTAACCCTAAAAACCCTAACCCTAATCCTTATTCTATATTCAGACTAGAGAACCTTCGGATTAGTTAACTTGATTTGGTTTTCGGACTAGCGACCCTTTGGACTAGCGACCCTTCGGACTAGAGAGAAGTCACAAACTTGGTTACCCTGTAGACTAGTTCCTTTAACTCAATTTTCAAAATTTCTGACTTTGGCCTGAGCCTGAGTGGATCAGATGGAGTCACAAATTTCCCTGAGAATGAATAGGACAACAACAAAATTTAAAAAAAATTAACACTTTATATCAAAATCACATCATATCAGAAGAATCTTGTACATGTACAACTAAAAACAAGAACCACATTGTAGTACAAATTGTAGCTGGTCCAAGGAAGTAAAGAAAGGAAATGCAGATGGAAATAGACAAGGAAGAACTAGATTGAATGTCAGTTGGCTAGACTGTGCATGTGTTGATGTATTTACTAGACAATTAAATACCCCTCGGAATTAACCCCTGTTGAAAGACAGTACAACAGTAGATAGATTATTACGAGATACGCCCTTTTGTCATGAAATGAATGTGATGTGAAGATGTTATGAAAAGTCTGCTGCTGCCTTGACAAGTAATCACTGGCTTGTTTTATTTGAATGGACAGAGAGGATTATCTGTAACACTATGGACCACAATGGCCTCATCCCAATGGCATAGTTCAATTAAACTCTCATAGTGCAAAATTCGACCTCAAGTTGCAGAGTATGAGTTTTTGTACCCAAATTGTCTAAGGTCATTCAATGAATGTACAAATGTATTGGGGTTAAAGAACTGTGGAATCCTAGTGTAACATAGTCCGACGAGTAAGACTTTTTTTTTCTTATTTACCAGACTATGTTCAGCTCAGACTATGACCACTATCTCATAATATGGCACAAGAAAGATGAATCGCGAAAGTCCAGTGACCGCGCCGCCCGTTTTCGGGTGGGGCGGTTAGTGGACTTTCGCGGTCAATCTTTCTTAAGCAATCAGAGCCTGCATTGAGCAGTGTGATGAGTACTATAATAGTTGGTAACTGAGAAAAAACAGGTCCTATTCGTCGGACTAGTGTAACAAGGATACAATTTGTATGTACATGTACATACAGACATGTCTAGCTTACATATTGTTTTGGCAGATTTATGGTACCATCAAAATCAAATTCTTCAGTTTAAGAATTGCAGAAATCAAATTCTTCAGTTTAAGAATTGCAGAAATCAAATTCTTCAATTTAAGAATTGCATCTTCCCAGCAAACAGAACACGTTTTGTACAAAAAAAATGTTTAAAATCTAGTGAAAAGAATCATTTGAGTAGGATTGTTGAGATAAACTGGTAAACTTTTTGTTAGCCAAATCTGTTAAATATTTACTCACGAAAAAGGTTTGAATGTCATGTTATTTAATAATAAAAGAGTATACAAAGGGTATAAAACATTTTAATATTAAACATTCAAAAACATTATTGACTAATGCTTTAAAACATCCATTGAAAATAGACAAAGCTAGGCCTGCTAAGAATACGTGATTTCGGAGGCCAAAATATGCACCTCAATTTACCTAAAAACACAAAATCTAAAAAATAAAAAGAAATAAATTTAAGATTTTTTCCCAAGGCTCCCAAAATTTAGTTGGAGCTAAAATATATGTGATTTGCATTGCAAACAATGCAATTGCGTATTTTTAGCAGCCCTAGACTAAACTATTCTACAAACCCAAATCTATGACTGTGAAACTAAACCTCTACATGTGGATGTATAGCTAACCCCATTGCTATTATCATCCTTCTAAAGTTACTCTATTATTTCACCACATGGATATTGTGGTACCAAGTGATGGATATATAATATTGATGAGCCAAACATAAGTCATCATCAAGTGATACAGTCTGTTTCAGAAAAGATAATCATGTGAACATCATTACTGCATGCTAAGTACATGACAATACAACAATACAACTATTTCAATAGTATCATAATAATATATATATTACCAGTTACTAATTTCAATATTCTTGATTTCACTTTTGTCATAGCTAAGTATAACTGGTTTATGTTATTTTATTTGAAGCTAAAAGAGCTTCTACTTCTGCATCTGTTCACTACTGTGTAAACACCTGTGGTAGAGGTTTATTCCACACAGAAACTTGAAAGTCAGATGTGTCTTGGATACTTGGGTCTCATCAAAGACAAACATATAATATTTGTTTGACAGGCTTTAACATATAAATTGTTAGTTCTTTTCGGGAAAAAAATGTATATCTTCAATTTACGAAAAGTCAAAATTTTCAAATGATGGATGGCTTTTCCTCCCGTACATGTCATTAGGTTTATAAAGTTTACTTCAAGGACTGTTAAATAATTTGCCATAAAATTTGTATTATGTTGCGAATTTCAAGAAATCAAAACTACCGTATTTGATATCAGAAGGACATTCCTCATATTCAGAATGAATATTTGATGTACAATGTATCTGGTGTGCTCTCATGTCCCATAAAAAATACTGTGCAAACGTTGCCATCCAATCCGCTAACACTAATGAAAGCCAAGGTACCCAGTATTCACAAAAATCAGGTTTTGAAAAAGGGAACCAGTATAAATATAGCTCCAGATAATAGACATGATTTTTCTTATTTATCAGAATCATACTTTATATTTCAGCTTTAGTTTTGTGCTAAACACACTATGGCATGCATAGTGCATGTGATATACAATCTTATAAGTATTTAAACAAAGGTGTGATGAAGACATTTGTAGTGAACTTTACCTGTCCTTTAGATGACATGTAATATTTAAAGATGTTTTGATCTGTCTTTGCATACCGGCCCAGCGTACACTACATGTGTAGATACTCTATTATGCAAACACTGTTAATTAGTTCCTGATGTGATTTCTGCTACACATTATTTGTGCATTAGTTGGTTGGCATTATCTTCAGGGGCAAAAGAAGGGGCAACTATACTGGGGGGGCTGTACAATGATTGCAAATCCTCTGATACATGTAGGGATGAATGGGAATTAAGACTATAATGTGAAGTTTCAAAATTTATTGAAGGAGTTCAGCTTGTTCTTGATGATAAAAATATTACCCTGTAGAGTTAAAATTAATATGGAAGGTTCAGAACCAGAAAGCCATAACTCGCTATGACCAGCTCTCACAAAATCAGCATAAAGTTGACTCCTTGCGTCGGTCTTCAAAAATTTTGTTTTCCATTGAATTTTGTCATGATTAGTGGCAACTTTATGCTCATTTTGTGGGAGCCGGCGATTTTGAGTTGAGGCTTTCTGGCTCTCAACCCTCAATCTAAGTAGAACTGGCTCAGTTTGTGGACTGCGATGTCCAGCAAGTGAACTGAAAATTGCACTGTATATTTGATTACCCCCACAAAACATCAGGACCAATTCAGCCGAGCTACAATGTAGTTGGTTTTCTCAGAGGATACCAGGTGGCTCTGTGCTGCTACACAGAAGGCATCTCAACAGAAGTCTTTCTTATTCATCTATTCCAGTTGAAATCCATATACCCCATATGGAAGACATGACTTTAATCTCCCATACAGGGGGTGTATATATATCAAATGGAGTCACCCATTCAGGTACCGTAACACTATTTAAAATTCACACTCCCTGTGTGGAAGATAAAGGTTATATGTCTTCCATAGGGGATGTATGGATTTCAACTGGAATAGCCCATTGCTCGGGAATATGAGGTGTAATCCTAATATTCTAGTAGTTAGGGCAAAATTATGGGAACAATTCAGTGGTGTATCCTCATAGGGGCAGATGCCCCCCCCCCCAATCGATTGCAAAATTAAAAAATCCCATAGGAAAATTGCCAAAAAATGGCTTGTGCCCCCCAATCAAGGTCGGTGCCCCCAATACTTATACACTGTATACAATTACTCACACCAGCAACATTATAAACTTAAGCGATGGTGTCACGTACATGTGCATTTTATGTATTTACTTTATAATAAAGCTACATAAATTCTTTTTTTCAACTTTGATAATTATTTTGTCTTTCACAGCACCCAAGATCATCTCACAGTTTCCCAAAGACTTCAAAGACGATGTAGTGAACAAGGAATTACCCAAGTTTTGTTTCCCATGTGATCTCAGTGTGTAAGTAAAAGAGATGGAAATCAATATTAGGTTTCCATGGAGATGAAAACATCTCTTGTACAAATGAAATCCAGCTTTATATAGACCTTTTCAAATGGAAGTTTTCCGAAGCTTGTTATGTATGACCCTGTTTACGTCTGAACACAAATCTACATGAAAGACATGGTCAAGCGTTGGGTATGGCTTGTGCAAGAGATTGATATTTATATTGCGAAGACCAAATCAAATGTGCCGCAGACGACAAACATTTGCATTTTTCTTTCTTTTTACTGTCACATTGTGAAAGTGGAAGTGAATAGTGGAAGCGTCAGTTCAATACCTTTAGAAAATATTTCTCTGTGATGACTCATGTTGATTTTGGCTAATACGTTGTATTTTCACTCAAAAGGATATGTGATTCTGCTTGATTCATTGTGTACCAATTTGACCCCCTAGCTTACTGAATAAATACTGCGGTTTTCCAATCTTGATTTGAAAAGGTCTATTGAGTTCGCTGAATTCATTAGTACGGATATAGCTCATTATTATGTTTTCAGGGTTATTAGGAGTTAAGAAAGCCTAATAATGATAATATTGGATGGCTTATTTCGCATGATACCATAACTTATCGGATTCGTCATACAAATATCGAACTCGCCGTTGGCTCGTCCGATATTTTTATGACTCATCCGATATGTTATGGTATCATGCTCAGCCATCCAATATTATATCAATATTGGTAGACACATGACCATTTAGTTTGATATGTAATGGTATTTTATACCAGAGGAGTAAGAGAAGATATTGCAAAGCTGATGGCAATGTGTCAACTACATTACTAGAAATATTTGAAGTAATTCTTGGCTGTGTTTATCGCGGAGCTATATGAGCGTGCCGAGTATTCCACCTTGGCCAAGAATTATTTTAAATACCTATAATGAATTAATAGTAGATGATTGTCAAAAGCATTGGTTGCAAATAAAATGTATGTAAGTTTATCCAACCTAATGCTTGCATATTGAAAACATTGCGCATTATAACACTAGGGTCCATTTCACTAAACTTTATGAAGCTTCGTAAGTCTGGAAATCGTTCGTAACACACAACGAGTCGTAAGATTCATTCCACTTAACTTATGAACGGTACCCTTGTAAGTAATAGGTACATGTACTCTGTAAAGTTACGTCTAGTATTGGGTATTTGTAACTTTACGAATGGTTACTTGAGTTACAAAGGGTTGAAAGTTTAGTGAAATGGACCCTGATTGTAGTTTATTATGTAGGCTATTTGACTTTGGATAATAAGTAAAAAGATGAATTACCTAGCCGGGACACCGGCTAGGTCTTGTGATGCTATCGGATCTTTCTTCTTCTGGCAACACGTGCGTGACTTGCCACGTTTCGCCCTAGTTCTGTTATGCTTTGACCGATTTTGACCATACTTAGTCACAAACACCACTGACCATGTCCCCACATGTGATATGACATTGAACTCCATTTGACCTTTGACCTGCTCACAATGGCAAAAATGTGATTTTTACTCTAAAATGCTTCTTCTTCCACAAATAACATGTGATGGTGACATGCTTAGGTCATGTGACTTGACTTTGGTCGGTGTCTATAGGGTGTTCACAGATAAGGGGTCAAAGGTCATTAAGGGGGTCATTTCCGGTCTGAAAGCTAAAAATCTTCAAAAATCACTGTTTTTACAAATTACATAGCAGAGTGTTGTCATTAGCACACATGCATTGCTACTAACCAGGGTCTTCGGGTGTCTACAGTTTTGGGATCTAAGGTCATTAAGGGGTCGCTTCCAATAAAAAAAAAAAAATCATCAAATATGTTCATTTTTTTTTTAATCTCAAAACATAACAAGACCAGAGTGACATAAACTTCACATATGCATTAGTGTTACCCGATGTATGCACGGTATTTTTATTTTTTGGTCAAAGGTCATTTAGACGTCATTTCGGTTTTAAGCTAAATAACTTCAAGAATTTTTATCTCCATAACTAAGCATAGTAGATTTTTTAATTTAAACTGTAACAATGCATTTTCTCGGTGTATATGAGGTTTTTTTTATATTGGGGTCAAAGGTCATTAAGGAGGTCAAAACGTCAAATTTGCAAAAAAAATGTTTAAAATTACGGAAAAGTAGCTGTATCTCAGCCTATGGAAGACGGATAAACAGTGATGCACCATTAACAGTGTGAGATGTCCATAATAACCAATCAAAGGTCAAACTTTAAGTTAAGACTGGCATTTCCGGCCCGGCTAGGTCCAGATCTGTAACCAGATCTAGTTAATCTTTTTATAACCAAAGACATTTCAAATGTGATATTTTGTTGTTTATTTCACCTGTGAAATCTTGCTTGAAATGTGTATTGTATACATATGCAATTGGAATTTAAAGTTTCGGTGTATAAATGCTATTGAATTCCTATGTCTTTGAGCAAAGCAAATTGCAAGTTGTTGTAATCAATCCTTCTGTGTGCTATTAACCTCTATAGCATTAAATAATCTGGTGGTGTATATTTTATGAGCTGGTGGTATGTAAGATTGGCAATTAATTTAGATTAGAAATGTAATCTGTGTGTTAATGTGGCTGGTGTTACCTCCCAGTATGGTGTGTGTTGCAAGTGTTTTGTTGGCAGGTGAGGTAGATGGGGCTTTATGGGATATATGGCTTTAGGCGGTACGACACCCCCTGATAAATTTTACATTTTTCTCAAAAATAACCACACACTGGTATTACAAAAGTTACATGTATGTATATTATAGGGGCAAGGAATCCAATTACTTCACTGAAATTTCAGTGATTCAAGACAAGTGGTTCATTATAGGCTACATGTTAAGAAATGAGGTACATTCTAGCAGTACCTCTTTTGTTATCATAAATAACGTATCGCTTGTCTTGAATCACTGAAATTCCAGTGTAGTAACTGGATTTCTTGCCCCTGTAATTTACATAACTTTTGTAAACACGGTGTTATTATTTTTTGAAAGAAAATGCAAAAATAGTCACAAATTTATCAAGGGGTTTAGTACCACCTTAAATTGCATGCTAACTATGATGCTATGAAAACTTAAGCATTTTTCATCAGCATAATTATATTGATAGTAATATTGATAGTTACATGTATATCAGATCAGATCAGCTTGAAGTATTTGGATGAAATACCATTAACAAAATGCATTTAGGTAAAAACCACTGGGACATAATTGCCAACAAAATATAGGGCCTATATAAATTGAACTTGACCCAAACTTGAAATTCTTAGAGAGGAAGAAAGAATACCTGATCAAAATACATTATTCTTGTTAGCAGGATTTCGGGTTGCAGCTTCCTGATTTTGACTTTGACTTTTGTGCAAGTATTTTTACACGCATAACATGTTGTTAGGCCGTACACAGAATACTTCTGAAATTGTGTGTATGGGGATCGCAAAAGGTAATTGGCACAGCACCAAATTTATGATAATTTGGTACAAGTTTCCTGAATTGCAATCATAGTTTACATTTACAACATGAACAATAAGCTTTTCTTCCTAACTGTCCAGGAAAAGCAGTCATACATACGATGACCTGAATTGTATCACTAGGATCCACAACATGCTCATCTATCAGGGCACAGTTCTTTAACCCCAATACATTTGTACATTCATTGAATGACCTTTGAAACTTTGGGTACAAAAACTCATACTCTGCAACTTGAGGTCAAATTTTGCTCTATGAGTGTTTAATTGAGGTTATTGGACTATGCCATTGGATGAAGCCATTGTGGTCCATAGTGTATAGACAAATTCAAGTTCTTGTGACACTGAATTTTTCAGGCATATAAAAATGCACTTGATGGATGACCTTGTGCCCAATTTCATGTAGGCTTATTATGTTGCTAATCATGGTATTAACTATTAAGTGCATTGGGCTATCCCATTGAAAATCCACACTGCCCCTGTGGAAGATGTAGGAAATATCATCCACAGGGGGAGTATAAATTTCAAATTGAATTATTACACAGTTTCATTTGAAACTCACCTTTCCTCTGTGGACGATTCAGGTTGAATCTTTCTCGGATGGTGTATGAAATTCAAATGTGTTCATTCCATTTGAAATGCATACTCCCCTTGTGGAAGATATTTCCAAAATCTTCCACAGGGGTAGTGTGGATATCAACTGGAATCGCCCAATCATATCAACATCATATCACAGGGTAGATTCATAACTTTTACTTGATGATTTAGAATTAAATATATATAATTTTTTTGATGAATGACGGATAGATTCATTACTTTAATTTGATAAAATGTCACAAATTTAAAATGTATTATATAATATTTTTGTTGATAAATGACTTTCCATAATATGCAAGTAATGGAGCGTGTTACATTTAGAAATTGCACAGCGTCACACTGTAAAGTTTAATGAAGCATAGTCAATTTTACTTGCATATTATGAGTCACAGGTTTTAGTGGTTTAGTGACATGACATCTGTTGTGTTACTCTAATTAGATGAGGACCACTAGGATAATCTAGAAAATGTTTTAAATTAAACCACAATTTAGCCATTGCTGAATTGGGAGCCAAACAAGTAGATTTTGTCTTCCATCAAAAAGTAGGTTTAAGTTTGTATCCACTTGGTATGTACACTACCAAATTCCTATTGCTGCCTACCCCAGAGGTCCACTGCTGCCCAGCTACTTAGTGGGTACCAGTGCAGTACCAATCCAGTACCAGTGTGTGTACTGTACAATGTGATTCTTAAGGGGACTCGATCTTTTGTGCGTAATTATAGAGGGCCAGGGGATTCACTCTATCATTAAAAAAATTATTTGAAGAAGTCAAAGAGCCCTAGGAAAAAAAAACTGTAGTGTAATTCACGCCAGATATGATTCCTTTATACGACAAAAATTAATTTTTGTAATCGATCAAAAAACAAACGTTTTATATCAATTTTAAATATAGCCTGAATCCGTAAATATGGTACCTCTCGCCCTTTTTTAGGTCAAGGCTATTTTTACCATTATGCAGCGAACCATTGTTGAAGCTATTTCACATACATGTACAAAACATTCTAGAGAAAGAATGAGGACATATAGTGTTGAAATATCTTTTGTTGATTTTGAATGATAATGTCATGAAGTCGTAAATTTTAAGGTCAATATGGTTTGCCCATGGACAGCTCTGATATGTACAGTAAACACAGCACATCAAGGTTTGGCCCTTAAGCACAAATTAAGAACCCCTCCTATAGTGTCTTATCTCAAGTTGAGAGTAACGCCATGTTGGATTACACAGTTGCAGATTTGAATTGATGTGTTTACGCGGTTGCGGCTCCAGCGTATGCAGGATTAGGTTAGCATTCGCCAGTCACCATTCGAATCTGCCACAACGAACCAACATGGCGTTACTCACAACTTGAGACGAGACAGACTATTAGACAGACTATTAGAGTATAGATTATCAATCTTTTGAAAGGGGAAAGAAGGGAGGGTGTTAAAGTTGATCAGATCAGACTGTTGTTTTGTAACACACATATAACACAAAATAGTGTGTTTCTTATTAAACATGGGTTGCTATATGTTGCTAATAATTTTCAGTCTTCGAAAGGAGAAGAAGTCAGTGTGGTCACACCTAGGATCAAGGTATACATCCCTCAATATCAAAGGCACAATGAACTATTCCAGTTGAAATACATACACCCTGTGTGAAAGACATGATTTTAAATCTTCTCATCTTCACTGCCTTGATCTTCCACACAAGGAGTGTAAATTTCAAAACAGGATTACCAGAAAAGGTGACTCCGTTTGAAATCTACACCCCCTGTGTGGGAGATTAATTTCATATCTCCATAGGGGGTGTATGGATTTTAACTGGAATAGCAATACACAATAGATACACTGTGCATTGAGAAATACACATAGTTAATAGGAAGACACTACTAGCAAAGTAATTCCATAAAATTGTGCCAGAACTATTTTTTCTAAATAAACACATAATAATGTATGTAGACGTTTGAATGAAGTTGATCTGTTGCTCAATATTATCATTTGTTTTGGATCTAATGGTAAATTCAACTCATTTAAATTGAATTGAATTCCCCATTTTCCATTAAAGTTGGAGAATTTTCTGGAATCTTGAATAATGCATACTATCATGGATTGTGTATGCTTTTGGAATGGGATTAGTAATGGGCAATTCCAGTTGAAATCCTTACACCGAAGACATAACTTCAATCTTCCACACAGGGAGTGTGAATTTCAAATGGAGCCACCCATTCAGGGTCGTCTGCTCCAAAATGGGCTATTCCAGTTGAAATCCATACACCCCATGGAAGACATTACCTTAATCTTCTACACAGGGAGTATGAATTTCAAATGGAGCCACCCATTCAGTGTTGTCTGCTCCAAAATGGGCTATTCCAGTTGAAATCCATACACACACAATGGAAGACATGACCTTAATCTTCCACACAGGGGGTGTGAATTTCAAATGGAGTCAACCATTCAGTGTCGTCTGCTCCCAAATGGGCTATTCCAGTTGAAATCCATACATCCCCTATGGAAGACATGACCTTAATATTCCACACGGGAGTGTGAATTTCAAATGGACCCACCCATTCAGGGTCGTCTGCTCCAAAATGGGCTATTCCAGTTGAAATTTATACACCCCCTATGGAAGACATGACCTTAATATTCCACATAGGGAGTGTGAATTTCAAATGGGATTTCCTGCGTGGGTAGAGTGCATTTGAATTTTACACCCCCTGTGTGGGAGACTGGTTCATGTTGAGACATTTTGCTGTTTAATTGAGTCTGTTCTGAGCAGTATGGAAGAAATCAAGAACATGGTTTGGATATCAGAAACTGAGAATTCCCTTGTCTTTCAAGAAGTATTTTTTGCTTTACCGGAGGCAGCAATGAGCATTTAGCTGAAGCTTCATGGGGTAGATTACTTCTTGAGGAGTCCGAGTGTGGTGCTCTCTTTCTAATCATGTCAAATTTAGCCAAATCTATTCAAAATCAAAAGTATGCTGTATCCATGATAATATGTGGGTTATAAATAGATATTTTGTCTGTGATAAAAACTAACAACTTGCAAGCTAGAAAAAAAAGCAACAGTAGAAAAATAGCAAAGCATTTTGCATTGGAGTTGTTACTACTATTGCATAACCTGTGCTACAAGCTTAATTTTCTCAAGTGGTGATATATCCAGCACTAAGACTTGCTTGAATTTGTGGTAACTAAGCGAAGTGGGAGGTTATGGATATGACTGTAAGCAACATAGCAATAGAGCCTCCTAAGGTCAATGAGCTGGAAGTTTATTGGAGTACTCTGTACTGTACCAACAGAATGAAAGCAAAAAACCAGGACTCGACTACCATCTTGATACACACATGGGGCAGAAATTGTGGGTATACATGTTTTGATCGAAATGCCTGTGTGCGATTCTAGACACGCTTCATGGTGCGACCCGCTGACTGCATCAAAGGAGCGATGCAATGCATTATAGCATGATCACATAGAGTTGTTTTCATTATTTTCCGCGTACCGTCAGCAAGGGCAATACCCCCAATTTATTACCCATAACTGACCGCGCTATAGATCAGTTGACCTCAATGTCAACAAAGGCAAAGGACTGGTATATTGATATACTTGAACGAACTGCATATAACCAATACACTGTTCAATAGCCTTATTGTGATGGGGCGGGAATTTTAAAAGCATGGGCCCTGGACAAAATATGATGCTCGCGCAAGTATTGCCAGGCAAGGAACAATGGGAATTGCGATGATACATGCGCATACTGCCAGGCAATGATGTTACAAGTCAACTCATCTATTGCATGTGGTGGTATAAGTAGTCCTGCTTCTCTGATTTTAATTCTGTGATTGATCCTCACATAAAGAAGTGCATTGCAGTGTATTAGGTGATGGCTGGTGGTGAGCTGGCCATCAATGTTGTTGACATGTGGCTTTCCAGAATCCTGACATAGCCAGACCACTGCTTTGGCTTGAAGCCATCAACTTGAGGGATATATTACTTACACAGTTTGCCAATGCCAAAGTGCTAAATTATCAAGCCAGTTCCCTGTATTGTTATTTCCCCTTAAGTTCTAGGTTCAGAGGATCGCAATACACTGCAAAACAAACTCAACCGCTACATAACGATTTTAACAAAATTGCTTATTAACATGCAAAACTGTCTAGTAGGGTAAGAAATGCAGCATATGAACGTTGTATGAATTTTATAATATCTGGGCTTCCTGCATATTTATTTGGGTCCAGATGCATCGCATCAGCAAATCTTTAAACATGCTGCACAGTGCACGCAGCATATAATTAGGGATTGCTACAAGGTAGTGCCTAATCTACATACATGTTTGTGCTGTTGCTGTTAAAGTTAGCGCATATTATGTTGCCAATTCAAATATAGAAGTAGACCGACTAACAACTGATATCATATCTTGAAACTGTATTTTTTAATGGTACAGAAAATAGACCCATAGTACTTTTCAAACTGTCACGCCGCTTGCCACTGAGCTGCGTAACGCACACACGTTGCAGACAAACGAGCGCCATCACAGCTTGCCATTGGCTGATATGTCATGCCGCTTGCCACAATGGAAGTATGACGGGCATTTAGTGGCACTGCTCATTTGAGGGCAAATTACTTCCAAATCTCTCTTCTTCACCATTCCAAATAATCCAAACAATATGTTAAAAAATATAATTGCATCCATTCACCATTATGCAGAAAGCCCTGATATCACTAGGATCCACAACATTCTCATCTATCAGGGCACAGTTCCTTAACCCTAATACAATTGCACATTCATTGAATGACCTTTGAAAATGTGGGTACAAAAACTCGTACTCTGCAACTTGAGGTCAAATTTTGCATTATGATTGTTTAATTGAGGTTATTGGACTATGCCATTGGGTTGAGGCCATTGTGGTCCATAGTGTATAAAAACAGTGAAACAAAGAATGAGGTTAAGTGGTAAGGTGTTTTGGTTTTTAATTCTGACTAATGCCACACAATTGCATGTGCATTTTGAGAAAGCCTGTAACAATTTGAATGTTAGTGTTTGATTTTGTTTTGTTCTGTTGTTTATTTTGGTTATATGTTTCTGATTTTGTAGAATCGAACCAAGTCCGCCAATCAATAAAAGGTATGAATTTTAATGAACACCTTGATATTTTTTATGAATGACCGTCATCATCATCATTTTCTTCTGTTTCATGATCAAAAACTGTTTGAAAATGGAATGAAAATTGCATATTTCATACCTAATTCTTGTTCCATCAAAGTTTCGAGTCATGTCTTTCTTCTGTCCAACAAGACAATTTACAGCTTTTAGTCTATGACGTTTATGTCAGTAAGATTAAATTGTCACTTGGATTTCTCCCAGACTCAGTACTGTTCAAGTTATATTTTTGTTTTTTCAAATATTGACCGTTTCTGTGAAATAAGTTGTATATTGATATGTATGTGTGCTATGTGATGTTGCAAATTTCCCTTTGTATCCATGTCTTCTTTTGATACTGGGCTATTCCAGCTGAAATCCATCCTCCCCCTGTGGAAGACATGATCTTAATCTCCCACACAGGGAGTGTGACTTTCAAATGGAGCCACCCATTCAATGTCGTCTGCTCCAAAATGGGTTATTCTAGTTGAAATCCATACAGCCCCTATGGAAGACATGATGTTATTCTCCCACACAGGGGGTGTATGTACATTTCAGGTGAAGTCACCCATTCAGATAACCCCATTTGAAAGTCACACTCCCTGTGTGGAAGATTAAGGTCACATCTTCCATATAGGGGTGATGTATTTCAACTGGAACAGCCCATTGGAATCATTTTGTGGTGTATATACTAATGTTTGTTGACCCACTCAGAAATCAAAATACCACCGTATTATCGCAACTGTTAAGTACTACAGGATTCTGGTTTGAAGTATAGGGTGATGGGTAGTTCACATATCATCGTTGGGCAGGAAAATGTGTCATTGGCCCCCAAACATGTTTAAAGCAACAAAACCTTGATATAATCTGTTGGCAGTTTTGTTTTAAACATGTTCAGGGGCCAAAAGCACATAGGAGGTTTTTGGTTCTGAAATGAGTTAGGTGTTGCTTCAATGAAAGATTTGTCCTGATATTTAGTTTTTGGAACTGGGCATGATTCAAATTATAATCTACCATTCAGTGGATGGGATTTTATTCCCAAACAAAACCAAAAAATTAGAAACGGCTACAAAATATGTAAACTTACAACAGGAGTTATATCAAATTTAAAATAGTTGCATTATTGGTGTAATGCAACTGTTAGTTGCAATCCCTGCTCCCCAGGACCTGGGACGTACTAGCTGGGTCTTAGGCAGGGTTACAAACATGTTACAGTCCTGGCTAAGTCCTTGCAGGGCAGGGAACTATTTTCTTGTACATGTACATCCCTGTCCTATCGCCCACCCCCTAACCCGGGGCAACTGCCGGTAAGATCACAAAGCGTACAAGACTTATCAGACTCAAATCAATAATCGATATTCAGTGTTTAGACAATATTATGTGGTATGGTATGTGATACAGTATTTGCCGTCATAGTGAATAAGTTGTTACCTTGGTTACTAGTTCGCACATCTGTTAGTAACCCATTGACTTTGTGTTGTGATCATTTTGATTGTGGTTCCAAACACAAAAGATAGCTTGAATCAGTCGACCTGGCAGTGATCAATTTTGACTTGTCACTACGACGGTGAATTATTATTGTGTAAAGTGATTGTGCACTGCTTTGTCTGCATGCAAATGGCTTCATATGTTTGCTGTGATTTGTTTGTTGGTATTTTGCGATGATGCATCAAAACACATGATCACTCATGTGTGTAACAACAGTATGTAATGACTAACTCATCCCTTGCAGTGTGTAACTGTAACCACATGATAACAATAACATATGAAATATATCAGTGATACGTTGTATGCAACTAGCTCGCATGACATCTTGAGCTAGAGAGGTTGGTATTCACAAAAGCAGGACTTGCATCCCAACTAAATTTTTCCATGGGGGATGCCCCCCTAAAATCCTGATAGAATAAAAGTGAAAGCAATAATTGGCCTGTGCTATCTTCCTTAGTTATTAGCCTGAAAAACACGTTTTGGGCCTAAATAGGGTTAAATTGCACAATTCTGTGCAATTCGCACATACTGGCTAAAATATTGGCCAAAATAGTCTGAATTAGAAGATTTTTCGCATATGCAATGTCCCAGTAGAGGCACAATATGTGCTCGTCCAGCCCTTAAATTTTAATGCTTCTGCCGCCATTTTTATACATATGAAAACATGGAGATGATTTTGGCTGTGATGGTTATTCACTAGAGATTAGGTTGATCATGGTATTGTGCATGTATAGAACGGTGTTATAAAAAATTATTAATATCAAAACTAACCACACTCAAAATTAGAATTTTAAATTTTTGGTGCTGTTAAGTTAAGACCAGGAAAGTTTCACCTAGTCACAAGTTTTTGAGAATACCAGCCAATATTTAAGTTATTAAGTATGATATAAGTATGAGATAGTGACTTGAACAATCTCATTGTTTATTTGCTAAAATGGTTAATTCCAGTTGAAATTCATACACCCCCTACATGTATGAAAGACATGACCTTAATCTTCCACATAGGGAGTGTGAATATCAAACGGGGTTGCCTGAATGGGTGGCTCCATTTGAAATCTACACTCCCTGTGTGGGGGATTAAGATTATGTCTTCCATAAGGGGGGTGGTGGATTTTAAAAGGAACGGGACAATGTATGGTTTAATTGGTTTATCGGTAAGTTAAAAAGATATGCTTCCTAGTATTACACCCTCATGCTCCTAAGTACAGCCACATAGTAACTGAATGTATCTCATCACTACCTGTGTTGTATCCCTGACTATGCTACCCTTTCTTCCCTATGCTTGAGCTATCCCTCCAACCTTAGCAGCATGAATAACATTTCATAATTATTAGGGCTTAACCGATATGGCATTTGTCTACTGATCCAATATCCGATATCGATGTTGTAATCGATCCGATACTGGTAAAAAAAAGTTTTTTTCAATTTTTTTTACCGATATCCGATCCGATACTGATATCAAAAACATCAAGCCCTTACGATATCCGATCCGATAATCGGTTGAGCCCTAATAATTATGAAGATACTGGTGAAAGATCCAGGTAAATAAATGCATAAATTTCACATTCAATTTGTATCATAGATCCTGACTGACTGTGTTTAAAGTCTCAACAGGTCACAATTTTCAAAGAACCGTACTCGATTACAAAATCATCTTCAATGTGGAGACATTTTGTAGACGAATTCTATTACCCATAAGGCCCAAAAAAAATAATTGTTTGTTTGTCCTCCACAGCTTTGAAAGAGGACGTATGGGCGATGGATGGGCGCGGATTTGCCAGGCGGATTTGCCAGGCAATTTTTAATGATTTGCCATAAAATGTGTATTACATTGCGAATTTCAAAAAATCTAAATTATTTGATATCAGAAGGACATTCTTCGTATTCAGAATGCAATTCGATATGTCTGATATGCTCTAATGTCCCATTACGCCACTTGCAGTTCCGCCATTATGCACTATATGCGGGGAGAGCCTCGAACTGGCAGCATACATGAAAGGAAGAATTACGTAACCTTACACAGAATGTTATATGACTGGTTCAATTCCCATTCATGTATGCTGCCAGTTCGAGGCTCTCCCCGCACATAGTGCATAATGGCGGAACTGCAAGTGGCTAATAAATACTGTCCAAACGCTCATACCCCACCCCTTAATCGAAAATGAAATGTGGTAAAATAATTGGTCAAAAGAAATGCACACTACTACGGGAAACAATATTGGTTTTTAACCTAATTTGCAGCATCAAAATTGGGCTATTCCATTCAAAATCCACACTCCCACTGTGGAAGATTTTGGAAATACCTGCTACAGGGGGAGTATGAATTTCAAATGGAATGAGCACATTATGCAGCTCCATTTCAATTTCATACTCCCCCTGTGTTAGATATTTCCAAAATCATACACAGAGGTACACGTAGTGTGGATTTTAAATGGAATAGCCCAATACACTGGGGCTTGTGAGCAACATCTATAACATCTCATCTTAATGTGATACTTCCTGTATATTCTTTACTCTCTCGTTTCAGGTACAATCCCGCAGGTCAACTCTTTACATTTGTTCTGACAAATATAGACAATATGCAGAGGTTTGGCTTCTGCAGGCATCCACCTGGAGCTAGATCCTGTCTATGCTTTTTTAGGTAAGTCAGGGCTACAAAATCCACAGTGTCCACCACGGTTCCCAGAAAAATTTAAAAGAGTCGCAGAAAAAAAATCAAGACAGAATATCCTTAGATCTTACCATTTTTCTGTAGCTCTGAAAATTTTCTGGGAACACCATCACTCTTTAAAAATATAAGTCTGCTAAACATGCAATGCCTAAGCAAAGTCAACAAAATGCTTATTTTTGCCTCAAAAAACTGCATCAAACAAAAGAACTTTCAGGGGTGTATCCTCTGGAACCCCACCATGGTTTTGCAGGGACTGTCTTTTGAAGAGAGCGAGAGCAATCACTCTCTTCTGCTTTCCTTAATCTGATTTTGCATTTATACCAATCACATCAATCATGATTGCAGACGACTATTATAATATTTATAAAGGCCATAAAATATATTTTTAGAGAATTCATTGCTATCAATAATTATTGCTTTGAATTAGATCATGATTGAGACAGGTTAATTAACCCCCTGAGCACTACCTACCGATCTAACATTGCCTCTGATTGGTTGGCAGGTAGTTCTCATGGGGTTAATAAGCAAAACAATAGATCCAGTTGGTAGGATATGATTGGTTGATGCATTCTTGTGACAGGCAAGTTGCGTTACGGTGGTACTACACCCCCTGATAAATTTTGTGACTACACACTGGTAACAAAAGTTATGTATATTATAGTGGCGAGAAATCCAATTACTTCACTGAAATTTCAGTGATTCAAGACAAGTAGTTCATTATATATGTTAAGAAATGAGGTACATTCTAGGGTTACCACTTTTCTTATCATAAAATATCGTACCGCTTGTCTTGAGTCACTGAAATTCCAGTGTAGTAACTGGATTCCTTGCATAACTTGTTACCAGTGTGTTATTATTTTTGGAGAAAAATGCAAAAATAGTCGCAAATTTATCAAGGGGTGTAGTACCACCTTAAGAACCAACTTTTTCTTTTTTGTGATTATCATGATTTTTACTCCCCAAATATTTTAAAAACAAAGAAATTGCATTTATTTTGTTTGTTTTTTCTCCGTTATTTACCATGGTTTGAAATATTCTACAAGATCTTGAACACTATAGCTTCAAGGGGTGTAGTACCACCTTAAGAACCAACTTTTCTTTTTGTGATTATCATGATTTTTACTCCCAAATATTTTAAAAACATAAAGAAATTGCATTTATTTGTTGTGTTTTTTCCCTCAGTTATTTACCATGGTTTGAAATATTCTACAAGATCTTGAACACTATAGCTTCAAGGGGTGTAGTACCACCTTAAGAACCAACTTTTCTTTTTGTGATTATCATGATTTTTACTCCCAAATATTTTAAAAACATAAAGAAATTGCATTTATTTGTTGTGTTTTTTCCCTCAGTTATTTACCATGGTTTGAAATATTCTACAAGATCTTGAACACTATAGCTGAACTAAAACATAGTGACCAAGTGAGTACCATAATGCGCTTGCAATATTAAAATTAAGGGGGCACACAGGATCACTCAAAGTCGGAAATTTTAAACATTATTTTGTGTTGTATTTTTAAAAGTAATGATGATAAGTACATAAAAGTATACATTTTCAGAAAGGAAATGACACAAGGAATCCAACTAGCACGGCAGATTTCTGCAAAATGAGCAGTTTTTGAGAAAAGCGTCAAAATTGATTTTCCATGCCAATTTTTTTCGGTCCGCCATAACAACTTACCCAAAATATCAAAATGGATGAAAATTGCATATTTGTGTTCTAAAGACACGCATCTAGAAAGTGTTTTCTTAAATTTTTGAATTTTTTCTTCGTTTTAAAAATATGGGTCAAAAAAGATCAAAATTTGACTTTTTTTCAATTTTGACCAAAATTTGAGATAATTTAAGGTATATTTTCAAAACGAAGAAAAAATTCATAAATTTGAGAAAACACTTTCTAGATTTGTGTCTTTAGAACACAGATATGCCATTTTTGTCAATTTTGATATTTAGGGTAAGTTGTTATGGCGACCGCATGGAAAATCAATTTTAGCGCTTTTCTCAAAAAGTGCTCATTTTTGCAGAAATCTGTCGTGCTAGTTGGATTCCTTGCATCATTTCCTTTCTGAAAATGTATACTTTTATGTACTTATCATCATTACTTTTAAAAATACAACACAAAACAATGTCTAAAATTTGCCACTTTGAGTGATCCTGTGTGCCCCCTTAAATGTATTAGAATCCTAAAAATATAGTTAGTGTTCAGCTAAATGTAGTTAGTGTTCAACTATAATAGCTGAACACACTAACTATAGACCACTTGACATCACTGTTTATCAACAAAGGCGAGGGACTCGTCTATCGATATGCTCGAACGAGCCGCTACACTGTTCAATGGCTTTCCTGTACTATATGAAATGTGGCGGGCGATTTAAAATGCATGTGCCCTTAGCAGACTACGATCGCGTCACGCACACTGCAGGGCAAAGAACAATTGAAATTGCCATAATGCGCGCGCATACTGCCGGGCAATGACGTCAGATGCCAAGTGGTCTATATTTTAGGATATCTTGCTGACTTGGATGTCAAAATGTCAATAAAAATGTTGTAATAAGAAATCAGAAATGCATTTTTGAAATGAAATTTTGTTTTATTATAAACATTTTACATGTTTAAATTTTTCAAATGTCCAAAGTTTTAAGCTCAAGTTTCAAAGCTTTCGATAACAGGGTATGCCATCTTGATCACAGGTGCTTTCCAGGCTCACTGCATCTCCCGCTGGAACTGGTAGTCCCGTTCCTAACAATGTGATGTGTGCTTAATCAGTGAGCCATATATGTGATCAAGACAATACATGTTCATGGTTTTGTCTCCCCCTCGGCGAAATCATATTGCTTCACAGATCTTCCTGGTATACTGATTAGAGTCTTTGTCTATGATTTTCACCCCTCCTAGTCAATAACATAGTTTTCTTTACATGTTTTTAGTACTTACTGAACATTTGCAAAATGTCACCAAAAATATTGAAGTATTGTACATATATTTTTGTTATTACAGGACGAAACAGCATTGAAAATAATAAAGCAGCTTTATAATTCAGCAATACCAGAGCCTAAGAAATTGCTCACAGTGTCAGTAGCCGATAATGGCAGGTCAACAGTAAGTAGTATCCGCTCGGTTTTTATTTTATACCGTAAAGATTCGCCAAATGGCGCTGTTTGCTCCCTTGACATAAGTAGAATTTTAGGCACAACCTAAAAGTGCCCTCCTGTAAAATTCCCACCAGCAAATAAGGGCACAGAACCTTAATTCTTGTTAGGATTTCAGTGGAGGGAGCTCTATATTTACTCAAGAAATTTACTCCCAAGTGCACCATTAAGCGAATCTTTCGGTATCCTGCTATGGGGTGTTCTAACAAAATTGGTCACATTAAGTGAGATCTTAAAACCTTTGTCACCACAGATGGAAATCTGCCATATTGAATTGACATGCATGGTAACTAAAATAAAATAAAGGCCAATTGGTGTCTTTGAGCTCAAGAGTTACAAAGATTGAAGCATGTAGCGCTTATCAGCACGATGCATTACACATATAATGTAGGTTGCAAATTTTTTTTTATTGAGTGCAATATATTGTATCACACAAAAATAAGCATTTCAATATTATTATAATTTTGGCAGGGATTGATTAATTTGACTGATTTGACTTAACACAGACCGAGTGTGATCCCGATCAGCAAAATGTACGCACACGCACATCTGTGCATACAATATATATTTATATATTGTAGTCATCCGGGTACTTCCAAGACACTATGTGATACACAGATATATCATACCACTCGGAAGGGTGATATAAATAATAATTTGTATCACTTGTTGAGAGAGAACTTCTATATTAGATAGAACAGTGCACACATGTTGGGATGTTATGCATCTAATGTACAAGGCCCAATAACATTTCAAATTGGTTGGCATGATCTGCATCACATTTCAGTGTTTTCTTCATTTGACAGGAAATGCATTTCAGTACACCAGATCCAAAGAGCTTACCCAGGATTCCAGAAAGTGTAAGTATTAAAGTTTTTGTCAGAGAAGAACGGCACCTCGTTTACATTTTGAGAGTGTGCAGAGCGTATACACGGAAGTGGGGTTCTGATTGGCTGAATCAATCGCGTGACAATCAGAGCAACAGACCGATAATCCGATTGTCCGATTGTGCGTCAGATCGTTGGTCGGGGCAGATCGGTGCCCTTGAAGAGAACACAAGGCTTCGCGTATGTCGCTCATTAACAGGGCGCTCGCGTAAATCTGAGCAAGAGACTGCCGTCCTCCTCTGAAACCCAGTGTAATGTTCAGTAATGTGTTTTGTGTTTTTGCAATAATCATATCTTTTCTATGTGACCCAATCGAGGGAAATGAGAACAATGGCGCCAGATTAAGAGTCTAGAGGTTTATACTTGTTGGTAGTAGACATTAAAGAAAAGTTTAAAACTATTCAACAACACTCACATTTTTGGCAGAATTATTTCAGTGTGTGATTATAGCGGTGTGATTCTGGTGAATGACTGATGTATGACCTTTACTTCTTGACAATGTCCTTTTTTGATATTTTGGAAGGTATTTCTAGTAAAGTGTCATAGATTTTGGAAAGTTTTTGGCCCCTGTCCCTATTAAGGGTAGAGCTGGTCTCTTTGTGAAATACTAAGAAATTCTCCATAGTGGATTGTCATACTTAAATCATAATTGTTTTGTTTCAATTTCAGAGAAATTTCATGGAATTCTTTAGTGCAGTTAATCCATCCAATATGATGATCCTTTTTGTGAGGTAAGGTGTGAAATTGTACTAGTGAAAAATAAGCATATATCTCCCTTCCTGTGGGAGCCGGCATTCTTAAATGCTTGGATGGTAACAGACTCGCTGTGGAGAAGGTGTAGCGATCCCCCTATAGCAACATTACATGGAGGAGTCTGGCCCAATCGGCAATGAAAGAGAGATGGGCACTCCGATTACTGTTTATACAGGATCGTCTCCTTTACCTTTACCTCCCTACCTTCCGATCAGCATAGTGAGAGACGTTTATAATGAATTAAAAATATAGCAAATGACTTTATGTAAAGCTTGGGCAAACTGACCCGCTCTGATAAAACCAGGAACAAGCCGTATTTTTAACATTTCATGATTTGAATAAAAATGTAAGCACTAGACAATAAGATTTCACACCACCAAATAGAATTATATGGTTGTGCGTCATTAATTTCACTTATCAGAAAAACCAATTTAAGCATTAAAATGAGCAGAAATTTGCATAATTTTAGCCAAATTTGGATTGGTCATGATTAGTAATATTAATTCCTGCAAGTGTACCACAGATGGGAGAGATCGAATAACTTTTAATGATTTTAAGCAGCCTTTTCTTTACAGAAACACTAGCATGGTTTTGCCTGTAAAATAGGCAATTCCCAGATATTGTAGACTTCGAGGGCCAGTTATAAAAATTTAAGACGGTCAACCTATATTTTTTCCCAGCCAGAGGGACCAGGCAAGGGCTGATTTCAACCATCATAGCTGTCGCTTAAAACTGAGTCGCTCCTGTGAAGAAAAAATGATGTTTTCTTAAGGCAAATTTAGCACATATCTCTATGGGACTCTGATTTGGTGGTGTGAGATCATAAGCTTTAAAATAATACCAAAATTATATACATATCATCAATACTTTTCAAGATATGGGTAATTTTGTAAATGATACCTTGATATTTTTGCCAAATTGTATTCTGAGTAATGGGGCAATTAGTTTCCTGCCTTGCACAGGATTGAATATGGATTATCATAGTTTAACTGTTATTTATTGATTAAATCAATCTCTTTTTGGGCGAAAATCGCGAAGCGATTTTCGACCCATATTGCGCTGGGTTTTGTTCTACTTACTTCTTCACGGCGTTTCAGAATAAAAATGAAATATGCGTGCTGTGTATGTAATCAGGAAACTACAGAGGCGATAGTGTCCATTTAAATTTGTCATTACTACTTCATGTTGATATTCAAACAGTGCTATAAAGTTGTCTTACCAAGGAATATGTTTGTATTAAAAGAAATAATTGTTTTACAACTTCCATGAACTAGCATTACTTTTATGCAAATCAGAAAATTGCAACAGATATTTTCATTTCTCTCAGACTGAGCAGTATTGCCAGATTATGCATACAGTTGGGCTACATTATAATAGCCTCATTATAGTTTTATTGATACTGGCAAAATACTTGCTTGCATGTGCTTGTTGTTTTACCATAGCGTATAGAATATGTTAATGATACTTGGCCTTCACTTGGCTCTGCTGATGTAACATCAGTAACGCCCTCACTCAGGCTTGCTGGTTTAACGAGAATCCTTTAATCGGTGTAAATGAATAAGTGGAGCTAAAAGGCGCCAAGGTACCATTCGGAAGTAAATTATTATACATGTACCGTGCCAATTGGACTTTCTGAAGGGGGGGTTAAGATGAGCTGTAAATCTGTGTATATACTAGATAGAGAGACCTGATACTGCTAATAGGCCTAATATCTGGGTAAACGTGGAAGTTAACTAAAGAACGTCATTTATATTATGACACATTTAAAGCTAAAGACAAAAATGACATGTGAAAATGTTATTCTGATGGCATTTATTGTTAGAACACGGAGATAAAATAGCATTGAATTGTTAGAAGATTTATGCACTTCTCACAACACACGCATCATGGTCATCATGATATCAGGTAAATTACATTTGATCACGCACTAAAAACTTCACACTGTGGAAAGGACATTTACAACCATGCATGACTCATAGATGGATTGATATGAATATTTAGTAGGTACCGAGATTACCCAATCAGCGCACAATGCCAGTAATTGATCACGCAGCAAGTACCATCATGATAATGCACTACTGTTACGTCATGCGTGATTTTCGTTGATAGAGCACGGTGATTTCCGGTAAATGATAGACACCTAAATATGGTAATTTTGCAAACATCTATTGATTTTATTGGTTGAAATTGCACACGTGTTGTTTTGTTTACATGGCCTTTAAATGAGACCGGTTCACAAAATATTTTTTTAAGCACGGGAAAGGAATATAGCGGGTTCATTAAAAATATTGGTTCCCAGTGTTGCACAGTGGCTAGGTGACCGTGTTATGGCTATGTAATTACCAGTTGCTCGGGTTAATATCAGTTGGAAGATGAGTTAGTAAAATAGTAATATTGCACAGTAATAAATTATAAAATACACCTAGTTTTGAGAAGCCGAAGGGTCGAGGTAACAGCTGAATGTGGTGCTGAAGATAGACGATCGCGCTAAGGGGTGGTGCAATAATTATGTGTACCCGGGGTGAATTATAGGGGGGGCAAAGATTTTTTGCAGGCCAAAAGGGGGGGCAAGCATTTTTGGCAGGTCGAAGGGGGGGGCAAGCAATTTTGGGCACAGATATTTTGGGCACCGTTTCTATATTACGCCCTAAAAAGGCATAGGAAAACGTTACGAACACGTTGAAATATGCCAAATTTCCTGCTCGCTGCACTCGCATTATATGTTAAGACAATTTAAGGTTTTAAATTGGGTTCCCCAAAATCTTGCATGTGTAAGGGGGGGCAAAGATTTTTGGCACGTCAAAAGGGGGGGCAAAGGTTTTTGGCACGTCGAAAGGGGGGCAAAGGTTTTTGGCACGGCCCAAGGGGGGGGGAGCGATTTTGGCAGACCATTTTGAGAATTCACCCCGGGGTACACATAATTATTGCACCACCCATAAGTGTGTTAAATCGGGTGAAGTTTTTGGGTCCCTATACGTGCTCTGTGTGTTGCTGTGTGAGTGGGCCAAACATGGCTGAGGCAATTAGTGGAAGATGTCCACCTAGTTTTCGTAACACTTGACTTTCATTTACCTGTGTTTTCATTGGTCAATAATCTAATGACATTCATATTTTGTTATGGATATGACTGATGCACATAAACTTATTTACATAATAATGTCAACGTAATAACTACTGTGTTATGATGGTGCTTTTATGTTATCTCGATCTTTATAAGATTCTTTTTCCAGTAGGCCTATTATTAAAATTACAAAACTACATTGCATGTGTCTGTAGTAATTATTTCTGTTTCTTTTGAACCACCCTTTTGACAACAATTGCCTATCAAGAATTATGCAGTGTGTTTTTACTACATGCCCTACTTGTCATTTGACAAATACAAACATGCTTATTATGAACAATCCCATTTATAAAAACAGTTCGAATAAAATAACTACACCTTTATCTTGGCACTTCCTCAGTGGCTCGCCCTGTTCCTTTTTAAAGGAATTTTTATTAATAAGTACATTCAAGGATTTGAAAGTCCACTTTGTCCCACAGTCAAATACCATGAAATTAAGAATTCCAAAATTTGATATTTTTTTTATGGGAATGTCATCTGTAAAGGCCTATAACTCAAAAACATGTCTGGCGACTTGTTCCTGGTTTTGTTGGAACTGGTCACATATGTGGCACGGTCCATGGAGGTAATGGGTGCTACGCATTCTGCACAAGAATTGTTATTATACTTGTTATTGAAGTAGCAGCATTGTGTGTAAATATTATTTGTATAATTATGTTACTATTGTTTTATCACAGTTTACTCTATGAAAGGCGAGTACTTATCACATCAGAGAAGTTGAGCAGGGTAAGTACAATGCCAATCAGGGATCCAATCGTGTTTCACTGTTGTTGATGCATCATCTGCATGGTTCACTTCGTAAGCAAAGTAAACCACGCAGACACAAGTTGTTAAAAAGGTGCTGAACAACAGTGAAACATGATTGAATACCTTTCAGCAACAAAAGCAAGCTAAAGATCATCTTATTCACATGATTATTTCATGAGGAATGTCAGTTTGTAATTTGCCACTCAACCTTACAAAAAGATTGGTGATTTCTCACTTGATACCTGCAATAAACCTACAGAATAAAACAGCAGTGTTTAGCCGCTTCCTCCATAATCAGTCCAAGAGAACACCAAATATGGATCAGGAGTATTACATAATAATACCCTGCTATGACAATAGCTGCACTAGGTTAATCGTATAATCTCCTTATGTGGTTAGCATGGCTGGGCCAGGAAATCCACAAGGTCAGCCAATGTATGTACATGTATTCGGTACATGTGCCATATCTTTACAATGGGTGATAAATTTCTGGTTTGTTTTATTTCAAAACGCAACAGTCGATATTCTAAAGCTTGGTCCAAATCCAAGAGAAGAACCAACTCTAGTAATTTATGTGGTTTCAAATTATATCGGCCGTTGCCTTTTTGATAGAAATGGTGTTTGTTGATGTGCACAGTTTCCCATTAGATCATAACATGCTGTTGTGCATCCAAGGTCAAAGGTCTTTTAATCCATATTTGGCGTTGTTCTGGGACTGATAATTCTGAAATCGATATGTAAGCGTGTATACGCACACAGGTTCCAGACATGACAAAATTTTAATGTGTTCTAGCACAACGCGTATGCACACTTCCATTAGCTTGCCTTAGTGTATACACTATTCGTAAAAGTGTGGATTCATCATAGATTAACAACGGTTGGCTCCTGTACAAAGGTATAGGAAGAGTTGTTGAATGAGATTTCAATGTAGTACAACATAGTTGATTTATGTTGAAGTCACTGTTTTGGACAAGGGCTGGCATGATGGAAGCATAAGAGTTTGAAAGAGCAATCAGTTGGTTGAATCCAGGACCTCTGATTGCAGGTGGAAGTATTTGTATTGACTGTCTATGCAGAAAGGACAGGAGAAATGGTAGATTACTTCATGAAATGAAATATGATATCTGTATTTTAATTAGCATTTGGTTAGAGTTATGAATGGATTAAGAAAATATAGGTAACTGCGCATATTTTCAGCTATTTTACAAGTCTTGGAAGTAATAATTTTAGCCTTAATATGTGATTTGCACCACAGCGATTTTTCAATTTTTTGGGTCAGTCAGGGAAGGGCAATCAAACCTCTTTTTTGGGGGGCCTTATAAGTAAACAAATTGGAAGATAAAAATGACAGGAATGCTGCTACAATGTCCTTGCATGAAAACAACAATTTGAATCATGCAAAGTATCATTTGATTTATGTGTTGAAAATTTATTACTTCACACAAATCTTTTAACAGGAATTTTGCAAGAATTGATTTGACCAAAATACTAACCCTAATGTGTGGTACGATATTCTTGTCGCTTCAGTTAACAGCCTGTGTACACGGTGCAGCGTCATTACTCTATCCATTATTCTGGCAACATATCTATACACCTGTACTGCCTGCTCATCTTATAGATTACTGCTGTGCACCTATGCCATTCCTAGTGGGTGTACATTCATCATTTATGAAGGTAAGAAAGTTATGCAAATATTACCAGCTTGACAGTTATAAACTTGTCCGACGGCGAACCTGCTAAAAACTCCCTATTTGTTATGAACTCCCGCACAGCGTCATCATCCCTATATCTTTGTGTCAAAAATTGCCGTGATAGTACGGCAAATCCTCTCGTTTTTCAAAAGCTATGCATGGCGATTTTGTTCGAGATAGGCCGAGCGACTCGGGCTAAGCATACCATTTACATGATATGAGATACCACAGAGCCTGCCATAGAGTTTCTATTCTATGATTTGCGCATGATCAGTACCACATATGGTGTTGCCATTATAGAAAATTCGATTTGTTGTCAGGTAAAACACAGGTTTTGTTTCCAATACACTCGAAAAGCAATAAACTAATTAGCTGGGGCCTTGCTGTTTGATGTGGATATATTTTACTGCATTTTATAAGTAAAGATTTTGAAATCAAAATTCAAAATTGTGATATATTCAACTGTTTGAGAAATGAATTATATAAAGGAACCCGTATAAGATCCAGATGCTGTGTCTATGTACAATGTACATTATCGACTTTCTTTATCTGCGTCAATAATAGAATATCGATTTCAATCGAATTGAATACATGTCTCCATTTTTTGAGTGTGTCACTGAGCGATCAAACGATCGATTTCTAGCCAATCAGATAGGCCTCCTTTTCTTGCGTTCGGTGAAGTTCGGTGAAATACCAATCGCCCGTCGCTCACCAATTGAGTATTAAGTTTATATTTATAACACTGGGTGTCGACACTGTGCTCCCATCATAAAAGCATATCCCACAATTTGAAATATACCAGTGTTTTGATTTGTTTTAGATTTTACAAAGCATCAAGAGAGATTAAGCTGCAAGTGTGCTATAAACAAATAATAATAGTGATAATGATAAGAATGATTATTAAATGGCTGCAACATAATTTTGATTCACTTAATTCAAGCATAACAATCGGCTATAACTGATAAATTTTCGAGCAATCACCTGATAAGTGAACAATCTGATTCTGATTGCCCAAACCACAGAGTACTACAGAATATGTACCACCAGTCACTGTGTATTGTATACGGTGAGTTCTCGCATATTCATAAGGGCCGATGGTTCGATCGTGCCGTGTCAAACAATCATCAGCCAGTGTTGCGGGCTTTCGTGATTACGCGATAGACCATGAAAATACGCGGTAATTGCGTAGCAGTCTCCCCTGTCGAATTTCTTGGAACAATCGGCCCTCATTATCGGATGATGCGGAGACTTTGACTGGTGGTACTTTCTCTGATTCTCTCTCCTCTGTGGTCCAAACATACTTAACTGGGACATAATTGAAGTACCGATTGAGGAGTTTTAATACAAAAATATACTACTAAAAAGTACTACTGACCAACAGAAGTAGTGGTCAAATTGTTAAAATCCTAGGAATAATGAAAGAAAACTGTTCAAATGTTAAAAGAGGAAGTGTTATTGCATATTCCAGTAATCTTATGTTGACATACCTTTTCGCATAATACAGAAAGTCCGGTCAATGCCACTAGATGAGGTGATCATATTGAATGTAGATACCAATGCAATAGAAGCACCATTTGATGACTTTGAAGAGTTACCTACAGAAGCAGTGAGTAAAAACATACGCAAGGTTGTAGTCTCAATTCCAGAAAAAATACAGCACCAAGTTTTTTAGATTGAAAAAAGTTTTGCCAAATGAAACATAGCAAAATATCCTAATTGTTTAGAATTAACTGGCAATAAAAGTCAACTCTTTTATCACCAATGATCAAAATTAACATAAAATATTGATGAGCAAAGTGATAGCCTATACTCAAAATTTTGACTGCTTAGATTTGTGCTGAGTGATTGGAATGGTATGCAAAATTGCATGTTTTCATACCATTTTCCTATTAATTTGACTTTTATTGCCAGTTAGTCGTCATCGTCATCATCATCATCAAAGACAGGTGTGTGTTTTCCATTGGCACAACTGAGAAGTCAAACGCCAACGGAATGTCACCCCGTCTAGTACTCCTTGAAAACTGTGATCACCCAGGGGTCCATTTCACTAAACCTTTAACCCTTCGTTACTCAAGTAGCCATTCATAAGTTACTAATACCCTTTTACTCTATGTAGCTATACGAAGAGTCCCTGTAGTAAATCCCTATTACTTACGATTTACTACAAGAATCAGCGGAAGTCTAGGAAGACTAGTCTAGGAAGTGCACAAGCTGAAGGTACCGGAGCTGTCTTATAGAAAGAGAGGCTTTTCAATCTTCCATATCACATCAACAACATCCATGTCCAGAAGTGCAAATTCTTAATACTATAGTGCTATAATGAGACCTCCTGAAGTAGACAATTTATCAACAACAAAAAAGTTTATGATTAGTTATTGGTGTTATAAATATAGGTCTATTTGCTGATATAAGTGCTCTTATATTCAACTGATTTTGCCTCCTCTGCCCTATATTTACCATATTTTCTCCAAAATGTACTATTAGCCCTACATTTTTGTGAAACGTGGTGGGATGCCCTGATTTGACTACATACCGTATTCTCTCTAATTAAAACCCCAGGGCGTTGCATTTTCCAAAAGGGTTGCGTTAATTAGAATGATAATTCCCATTTAAACATCGCTATACTATGATCAGCTTGTAATATTATTCAGAATTATTCAGTTTTTGTTACAGCGCGAGTCAATAAAGCCCCAGCTTTAGGCGTTTATTAAAGGGGGCATGTAAATTAAGGATAATATGGTATTTAGTCGTTTACTACTATTATATGTTTAAGCCTAGATAATAAGCTTTTGTAATTGTTTGTTATTTTGTACATGTATGTTTGTTTATGCACGGCCCCAAGGAAGAACAACTTTTGTTGAATTGGGCTTTCCGTGTTGAAATAAAGTCTAATATATGATAACCGCATTATTACTGTACCTTTTTGTATGCGAACAGATACGCGAGCTGAAGAAGAACCTGAAGAACAGTTCAGCATGTGTGGGGGATGGTGTGGCAAGGTCATTCCTGAAAACACTGGTGTATCTGTTTGGGAGCTACAAAGAAGGCATGACTGTAACAAAGGTGACTTGTGACGTACTCTTGTGCATGATAATAATTGTGTTATGTGTGTGTGTGTTGTGTGTATGGGGTGCGTACATGTTTGCCGGCAAACGAGGACACACACAAGATTTTTCACTCTAAACTGCGGACATACCTCCAACCGAGGACTGTCCTCAGTCTCAAACTGCTGCAAAAGACCTCAAAATGCATGCTAAATGCATTTGAGCGATATTTGCTCAAAACCGCAGACTATACATGTAAAAACTGTAGTTCACAGTTGATAGCTAAAATTCCATTTCATATCATACACAAAAAAATCCGCTATTTTAGTCCACGGTTAGGCGATGAAATCACCACACACACATCCGCGGTTAGATAGCAATATACAGTGTCCGCGGTTGCCGGCAAACACACACTGGGTGTATGTGTTGAGTGTGTGTTTGTAAACACTGGCAAACAAGTACACATAGCTGAAGTAGCATTTTCTTTAAGCATTTTGTTGTAGGGGTATATTCAACTTTTTGTACCCTTTCAATTGTGAATTTTTCCTCCGAAGGGGTATAACACATTTCCCAGAGAGTTATTTTAACAATGTGTGTCTCAATTTCACTCGATTGTTGACCCCAATGGGTTTTTTTCGCCAGAATGCTCAAGAATACAAAAAGTGTGTGTGTGTGTGGGGAGGGGGAGAATAATTCTTCTCCATTCCCCCCTAATAAATACTATTATTACTACTGACTTGTGCCTCCACTAGGTTATCTATCACTACCACTGGAAGATATATTTTTTATATCAAAAACATTGAATATATGAACGCGGAAGATAAGTTTTTTGTAATTCTTCGACTTTGCACTTTGCATTTGAAGGGGTACAGAAAGTGTGTTAAGGTTAGCGACTATTTTTAACTGTTGCAATTTAGTGGTTCACAGCATCTTGCAAATGGTGGTGAGCTTTGGCAAAAATTGCATTGATCATTTCATAGCGAGTGTGTAAAAGAATTCAAATATCACAGATACTTTTGTAGGTCCTATGGTTCTTGAGTTATGTTGTAAAGAGGGCTGAAACAACAACACTTTTGTAAAACGTACATAACTCATTCACAACAATAAATCAAGCAAGTTTTCAAAGTATATGATTTGTAGAATGAACTTTTGCAAAACATCAAAGTGTTATTTTTCAATAATATATTGATTTAGATAATGAAAATCAAGTTTTTGGCTACTTCGACCAACAATAACGAGTATACCCTTAACATGTAAATATGTATGAAACCAGAGCGGAAGCACAGGAATGTCTACAGTTGCTGAACAGTGCTACTAGATAAGAATTCATTGTAAGAGTCCACACTTGGATAATTAAAAACTTAACCCTCTTCACGCGGGCGTCGACTGCAGACGACGTATATAGTTTCAAATTTTCTGTAAAATTTCAGAATTGTAGCTTTTCATGACCATATTTGGAATCAGCTTGAACAATGCATTCAAATGAGTACAAACAAGCCTAGTATTGGTTCAGTGGCTCTTAATATACTGTTGATATTTTGGGAAAATATCTCAGCAGACTCGGCCAGCACTTACGGGTGGTCTTAACCCTGGAATTGTGTAAACTTTGGGGTCAAATAACTTCTAAATTGTTGGTCTAAAGTACTTTAAAGTACACACCTTTAGAATAGAAATGATTTGATGAATCCATATGTGAGGTCAAATTTGGGCAAAAATGCTTAGTTTTTAAAAACTAGATAAAAACATCTAGGACCCGTTCTTTAATTTTTTTGAATTTTGATCAACTGCACGTAAGATATTTGAAATTTGGGTAAAAATCAGGCTTTTTATGATTTTTGGGCAAAATCGAGCATTTTTTAACCACTTTTGGTGCCAATTTCTCAAAGTTGGTCAAAATACCTCATTTTCTTCCCTGCCGACTTTGCGCTCATTTTGTTAACAGTTCTCTTTATGATTATCCATGTCTATTGGTTTAAACTGGGTAGGTCATCTATACAGACTCCCAGAAGAAACTCCAGCACATGCGCAATGGCAACATAGGTTTAGATACAATATTTAGCTAAGTTTCAACTCTTTGTTTGCTTACTGGGATTGTATTTACAAAACCCACCTACGATATCGGGAGTGGTTTGATTTGCATCTACTTATGAACGGCACATCATTGGTAGCTGTCATTGCATAATGGATATCCACAAGTGGTAGTAATCAGACCAAAACTAATTGATGCAACAGATTCAACTCTGCATTGTTTAGTGTGGCTTAAATTTAACATTTATCCGAGAGAAATGCGACATCATAGCAATCATAAGGAATATTACCATCTCGCTAGACATACCTGAGGAATTGGTTGGTATCGTACAACTTAGTAAGCAAACAAATTATGCCAAATGAAATTTTCATGACCATATTTGGAATTAGCATGAATCTTGACATTTATCTGAGAGAAATGTGAAATCATAGCAATCACAAGGAAAATTACCATCATAAGGAATATTACCATCTCGCTAGACATACCTGAGGAATTGGTTGGTATCGTACAACTTAGTAAGCAAACAAATTATGCCAAATGAAATTTTCATGACCAGATTTGGAATTAGCATGAATCTTGACATTTATTTGAGAGAAATGTGAAATCATAGCAATCACAAGGAAAATTACCATCATAAGGAATATTACCATCTCGCTAGACATACCTGAGGAATTGGTTGGTATCGTACAACTTAGTAAGCAAACAAATTATGCCAAATGAAATTTTCATGACCATATTTGGAATTAGCATGAATCTTGACATTTATTTGAGAGAAATGTGAAATCATAGCAATTAATCGCAAGGAAAATTACCATCTACATTTGTAGCTAGACATACCTGAGGATTTGGTTGGTATCGTTCAACTTGGTAAGCAAACAAATTATGCCAAATGAAATTTTCACGACCATATTAGGAATCAGCATGGAAATTGCATTAAATCGGGTACAAACAAGCCTAGTATTTGTTCAGTGTTTCTTGAGATAGCTCTTGATATTTGGAGAAAATATCTCAAAACTTTGACTTTTTATGTTGAAGCCTATAGCTAGCTTTCAGAGTATTAAAATCAGTGAAAAATGCAGGGAGTTAGATGTCCTGAACAATAGCAAGTTAGATGGTGGAAAATGTGCATTTTGGGGATTGGTGCTTTGGTTTGTTTTCTCTCTTTATTTTGACATTTTTGCTGAAATATTACCCAAATTAATCTGCATGGCAGTGTAACTCTCAGCCTCAGCCATTTTAAGGTATTTAGGGTTCAGTGTGTTAAAGCGAACATTTTCAGATCAACTTGAATTGGATTGATATTTTTTTGTCATTTGGGATTTAATCATGTAGTTCCATCTGGTAGTGCTGTGAGAGTACGCGGAATATAAGAAAATTGAAAACTGTGTAATTAGCCATTAATATTGATCTTAAAGTGATATCTGACTGCTAAAGATGTAAAATGAAGTTGTGTAAGGCACAAGTAGAGCAATGTACATGCTATGATCATATCTGATTCTTTCCTCTTGTTAGCTGAGGAATGAAACAATCATTTTTGACCAAGGTATTGTGTAAATGTGTTCAACTGGCAGTCCTCTGCTCCTGATGGGGGGTTTGAGGTTTTCTGAAGCCTAGGGTTAATGAACAGCACAGTGTCTGAACCTACTATCAGAGATTAATGTTTAAAACTGCTTAAGGGGGTACTACACCCCTGTCCAATTTTGGGCCTATTTTTGCATTTTTCTCAAAAATTAAGCGCCTTGGTGACAAATAAGATATGTATATTATAGGGGCAAGGACTACAACTACTGCACTGGAAATTTTATTTCAGCACAGACAACAGTTGTGGAGTTACAGCCAAAAATGAGGGAAAACCAATATTTGATCAATAAATCAATAAGTACTTGCCTTGAGTTGCTGAATTTTCAGTGCAGTAGTTGTAGTCCTTGCCCCTATAATATACATATCTTACTTTTCACCAATGCGCTATAATTTTTGAGAAAAATGCAAAAAATAGGCACAAAATTGGCCAGGGGTGTAGTAACCCCTTAAGACAAAACAACTGATGTTTCAAGAACATAAAAACACCACTTGTTACTAGTACTGCGAATGATATAATGAAGAAGACGGCTAAAATGACAAGCAACAAAAAAAGAAAAGAAATTAAAATAATATTAATAAAAGAATACAAGGGCAAAAATAAAATAAAAAACAGGCAAAACTAAATCTTTGGTCAGCCATTCTGGCCAAAAGATAAACAAACATGAAAATATTAAGGATGGGAAAATTTGAAAAGCCAAAAGCCTAAGAAAAAAGGACCACTGTTAATACCATTCAACACTTGAAACTGTACAGCCCACCAAGGAGGGACATCCAACATGTACCAAGTTCTCCATGCGTTGACTCCGCCTCCCACTGTATGCGTGGCGTGCCAGAAGTACCAAGGTGGTCCGATTTTGCACCAAGACCATGATGAAAGAAAAACAACAAGGAAAGACTGGAATAACTGCCAAAGAAATAACAATGACCTTTTACATTCATACCCAGATGAGCAGATGCTTGTAACTTTTTTATTATTAAAAGGCCAACTGTGTCAAAGACCAGTGACAAATGTTTCGTCTAAAAATATTACACTTAAACCTCAAATCAAAATAGTAAAACACAATTTTTAAGGAATCATTCAACATATTGTTTTTTGTCTCATGAAGTTCATTAAAGGAAAACATTTTGATTTTGATATAAATGATTAAATAGTGTACTGGTGACCAATGAAAACCCATGCCTATAATTTCTTAATTTGTTACTTATAATTGATCCTGTGTCATATACTGGGGTACTCAAAAAGGTGGTTTTGTTACATTTCAAAACACTGTCTCTTGAGTATTCCTTCACTTAGAAGATTCAATTAGGTCTTAAATTGAGGCTAATTTATTCTATATTACTCATGTTTTTATCCTGTTTTAAAAGTATTTTAAAATTATTTTCTTATGACGTTTGGCATTAAATGTGCCAAGGGTGGTTGAGGATTAGGGGGAGGAGAATTAGGGGAGGGATTCATATCGTAAAATTGATTTAAAACCCCCATTAAAAAATTTGAATCTAGTAAAAAAATGAACTCCAAGACATCTAAACCAAGTAAATAAATACAAAAGTTCATTTAAAAGACCAATACTTGCTCAGAATGATTGTAAATGTGGAAAAAAGAGGTGGGGTTACATCCTCCCTACTTTGTGATTGTTTTTGCCCGCACTCTATCATTTTTTAACCGATTTCTATAAAAAAAAAAAAGGTGTCAAAATGCTCAGGAGGATGAACCACTTCAAATGAGATGTGTAGGTAAAATGTTTGAACCATTACATTTTTTTACTATGTAACACAAAGGTACCCCAGGTTGTGACACAGGACCAATTACAAGTTATTACAATTATTTAATCATCTGTTTTGATGTGAAACATTTATTACTTTTTGTACCCTTTTAGCAGCAAAAACTGGCAAATAGTGTTTTCCCCAGTGGAAACAACAGTGGTTAAAACCATAGTTGTTTTTCACCTGCTGCAACAACCTGAAGTTGGGACTCGCACAGTAACAAACACCTAATAATTGTCCCACTTAGAGGTTGAGTAAAGTATATAATCCATTTAAAGTCCAAACTCCCCCTGTGGAAGATTTTGGAAATATCTTCCATAGGGGGAGTATGAATTTCAAATGGAATGAACACATTAGGCAGCTCCATTTAAATTTCATAACCCTTGATTCAACCTGAATATTCCACAGAGAGGAGAGTGGGTGCGTTTCAAAGAGAGCTGGATAATGTACTTACTACTTATTCCATTTGAAATTCATTCACCATCTGTGGAAAATATTTTGAAAATCTTCCACAGGGGGAGTGTGGACTTGAAATGGATTGGCCCATTGTGTGACAGAATGATTAATTTGCTCTAAACACCGCAGCAAATATTTGTATACTTTTTTCCAGACATCTACACAAACACTTATGTCTGATAAAATGTTGATGAAATGAGAATGTGTGCTTGTCATTGGTACTTAAGTTACTTGATCAAACAAATAATATCCGATGCTTGGATGTATGTTGATTGACATTGCCGTAAAATTGTAAATCATTTAGTACTTAATAACTAAATCCAGGTGTTAAGTCATTTTTAATATCATTTCAATACGGTACTGTATACTTGAAAATATGAAGTGTTGACAAAAGAAAATTGCATTCCTTACTTGTTTATTATTATATAAATTATTAGTTGTTTATTGGTAATTCAAATAAGTATTATTAGGGATGCACCATTTGATCGGGGGGGTAGGTAAAAGGTTTTTTTTTTTAAAACCTTCCCTCCCCACTACCTGAGCAAATAAAAAAAACTTTCCCCACTATCACTAAAAGAAACAAACTTTCCCTACCAATAGAGGTTATCCACTTTACTCCTGTGTGACTTCTAACAAAAGGCGCTGGTTCCCGTAGTATTCCTCATTCAAACCAATTCAATGCACAACCTCGGAGTTACCTGCGCGGCCAATTTTGAAAGAGTCATGGTTCCACATGTAGGTAATTCTTTTGTCCTAGTCCTAAACAAGGTATAGCAGTCGTTGATAGGATATGCAGCTTATAGAACATGGATAACCTCTATACTTTCCCCACCTAACTTTGTATACAATAATGCATAAAAAATTTTAAAAAAGATAATACCTGGCAACGATTAAACTTTGCCCGACCTCATTTTCAAGCCCCCGGATGTCAAATGGTGCGCCCCTTATTATTCATTTCACTCATGCAATTGATATAGGTTAAGATTCATGTGATGGGATTAAGACTTCATAATTTGCATGTGATATATCAGATGGCCCACTTATAACATCTTTAGTTACATGTTGTACATCATAACATTTCTCAAAAGCCCTTTAGGTTGGGGCTTTGGCCAAATTGGTACAATTCGTACACCACTTACTTTTCTTTGCTGGGACTTTCAATCATGTTGATTGACCGCAGACCGTGAATTAAGTCGTATCACATCACCATTTGCACTCCAGAATTTGCCTGTTGCGATACAGTTTTTAAAGTTTGGTGCTTAATTGCAAAACAACTTTTTAACAACTCTTCTTCTGAACCCTGCACAGTGACGATGCCTGGGAAATAATTATTTTGTACAAGCAAGGAAACTAAATCAATACCCGGGATCAATAAACGTGTAACTGCTATGCACGATTTGATATTCAGACGATAAATCTTTGGATACCGGGGTAGAAAATGATGAATATCTCCCGTAATTTTATGTTTCTAAAGCCAATTTTAAGGCTCGCACTTGAATATGTGTTGAAAGAATATGATAGTCGTTAGCTTGTGTATTGAAAAAGAACCGTGCGTTTTGAAAAAACTGACAAAAATTCTGATTTTATATGTGCAGAACAAAAAAAAGACAGCTGCCCTCATTCAAAAATACTCGTGTTACGGAAGACACACTGTACTATAGCGCAGCGTAGGCCACTGGTGGAGGCAGTCTTAAGCAGATGACGTACCATATTAAACAGGACGGAACAAAATGGTCATGCGTGGCTGTGGATTCGATCTACCATCATGGCGATTTCTGCCATGAAGATATCGGGGTGATTACACTGTGCCCTGTACTAACAACAGTGCACCTCATCTTGAAAAGTAGGCCGTTAAAGTAATTAAACATCTGATCTACCATGTATTTCTGTATGAACAAAAACAAACAAAAAATTCTGAATCTGGAATTTTCAAGAACCCCCAAAGCAAATGTTATGCGTAGTACGTGTAAGCAGCTTGAGTAAAGATCATTAATTAAGATTTATTTATTTGTTGAAATAAAGGTCAAAGGAGCATTAGATTATCCAAGGGTATAATTGAAGACTGAATTAAAAAGACTAGTTTGTGTATGACGTCCTGTCAACTAGACCAAAAATGCTGTACTGCGCAGGTCAGCAACCAGTCACGCCGTGCCTTTGCCCTGAATCAGAGGCAAACTAGTTTAATTTAAACTAATTTAATTATAATTAAATGCATTTTTTGTTATTCTTTCAAAATCAGCCAACTTTTTTGTTGTTGCTTGACACTCCTATTCTTTGAAATATGATAAAATTTTAAATAAAATTTCAATTTTAAATTAGGATAGCATTGATTAATAATATTTAGTATGCAACGAATCGTGTAAACCACACTGATTTTTCGTTAGTTTGCTTCATGGTGAATTGAAAGCATGGTGCCAATCAGACGAGGGTCCTTATTGCTCTGCATGATGGCTTTAGGCTTCAACATAAAAAGTCAAATTTTTGAGATATTTTGTCAAAATATCAAGAGCTATCTCAAGAACTACTGGACCCAATACTAGGCTTGTTTGTACTCATTTTAATGCATTTTACATACTGATTCCAAATATGGCCATGACAAGTTACAATTCTGAAATGTTTTTTAAACTTGTCGTCTGCAGTTGACACCCGTATGGAGAGAATTGATAATGTGTAGTGTGCAACCAAGGGTGTAAACTATACTGATTTTCCATTAGTTTGCTTCATGGTGAATAGAAAGCATGGCTCCATTCAGACAAGGGTCCTCATTACTGTCGTATAGAAGCCACCATGTCTGTCTGTCTGTCAGGCTATGCTTGTGTACCTTTATTTGAGTACAAAATTAGCTTGTGTGTCGATTTTTCTTGTGTTTCGATTTTTCTTGTGTGTCTAGGCACAGAAGTATTAGATCTTGCAGGGGGGTATAGAGGGGGGTGTAGAGGTCATTTTTAAAGGTTTTGAAAAAGGCACACAAGCAACAACCAGTGACAACAACAAAAACAACACACAAGATGGAAAAAAAAGACACACAAGAGGTCCGTCAGGTGTCCGTCACGTGTCCGTCGGGTCAAAAAGACACAGAAGAAAAGTCACACAAGTCTCACAGACACACAAGTATACCTGCGTGAGTATGGGTGTCTGTCTGTCTGTCTGCATGCTTCACATGCATTAGTATACTATATTATATAACTAGACATCATAAGACATGTACATGTACAATCGTTTGGATGCCGTCATAGGTTCTTTGTCGGATTTTTCACACAATTGGTATCATTTGACCATCACCTCCGAACTATGTAATTCAAGATGCCTACCCATAGGTCAAACAAAAGCATGACACCATCTTCTCATATCTTTGTTTGCAGCGAGGTATATTTATTTAGTCATCAAATTGCAGGGAAGAACCGTGGCTCATTTTGTACATGTTTTTGAATATTAATAAGATTTAGGTTAAGGTTTTATATTTAGGGTTAGAGTTTATGGGTAGAGTTTGGGATTCGGGTTAGAGTGTACTACTAGAAACTACTAGAATTAGAATCATCGAAGTGTAAGAGACGGACAATTTTAGCCTCTTACACACCATTGCAATTTTGCTTCTATATTTTTGCATTGGGAAGAACCGTGGTTCTTCCCTGCAAAATGGTTGTATTACATACATACATGCAAAGTATTTATGACACGCTGTTTCATAGAGATCACAACGTGTGTGATGATACACTATATAAATAATATAATAAATAACAAACAAAATAAAAGCAAGCAAAATAATATGAAACAAAAGAAATCATTGTGTGAAAAGGTGTGTTTTAAGTCCTTTCTTAAAATTTGAAGTGATGGCACTCATGCATTGAAATGATGTATTTCGCAGTTGATGGTGTGTTCCTATATCCGGGATTGTGTTTTAAGGTGTGCGAGTGTGATCACACACCATCGCACACCTTAAATCGCCTGTTCGAGTGTGATTCACAGCACACCTCAATTCCTAAACTTCTTACAGCCCACCTTAACATTTCCAGAAGTGGGACTTGTAGCATGCTTATTATTTTCAAAACTAAAACCCCTGCTATATGACCTCTTATTGACTGTGTCACACCATCAGTGCTAAATGTGGTTCCATGTTTGTGACAAAATTGGTGTTAGTGTTTCTAAAAACAGCTCTGCCTAAATTGTTTGTTCATGCCAGAAAACGTGCTTCAATATAAAAATCTGATAATAGCTTTCGAACATTGGTGTTAAATGATTATTACAAATGCATAAAATCAACCATGTTTGTCTGTATGCTTCACATGCATCTGTGTGCTGTATTAGACTTGTACAATCACTTGGATGCCATCATAGGTTCTTTGTGGGATTTTTCACACAATTGGCATCATGTGACCACCACCTCCCAACTATGTTCTTCAAGATGCCTTCCCACAGGTCAAACAAAGCATATATCCATATATGCAGGGAATGACGTATTTCACAGTTGATGATGTGTTCTTATATGACCTCATAGTGAGTGTTTCACACCATCAGTACTAAATTTGGTTCCATGTTTGCATTTTGGTGTAGTGTTTCTAAAAACAGCTCTGTTTAAATAGTTTGCTCATGCAAGAAAACGTGCTTCAATCTAAAAATAGTTTGTGGACGTTAGTGTTTTAAAATGATTATTGCCAATGTATAAAATCCACCATATCTGTCTGCCTGAATCACATACATCAGTACTGCACAGTGTCGACAGCGTCCAAATAAATACTTTTTCCCTGAAATGAATCACGTCCTAATACTCCGTTGGTGAGCGATGGGTGATTGGTATTTCACTAATAAGAGACGTCGCCTTTCCGAACGCAAGAAAAGGAGTCCTATTTGATTGGCTAGAAACAGATCACTAGATCGCTCAGTGACGAGTGTACAAACTCATGTATTCAATTCCATTTAAATCAATATTCTATTATTGATGCAGATAAAGAAAGTTTTATAGCTATTCACTGTGCTGTATTGTATTTTGTGATTTGTGATTTAATATGCAGTAAAATATATCCACACCAAACAGCAATCCCCGCTTATTAGTGTATTGCATTTATGGAAACAAATCCTGCGTTTTACCTGACATCAAATCAAATTTTCTTGTAATGGCAACACCATATGGGGTACTGAGCATGATACACAGATTGCATAAACGTGTATGAATGGAAACGCTTTGGTATCTTATATCGTGTAATTAATATGCTTAGCCTGAGTCGCTCGGCCTATCTCGAACAAAATCGCCATGCGTAGCTTTTTAAGAAAGAGTGGACTCACCGTACTATCACAGCAATTTTTGACACAAAGATATAGGATGATGATGCTGTGTACTGTATTATATGTGGGATTTTTCACACACAATTGGCATCATTTGACCATCACCTCCCAAATATGTTCTTCAAGATTCATATCAACTTTTCATATTCATATTTGCAGCAAATGATGTATTTCACAGTTGATGATGTGTTCCTGTATCACCTTATAGCGCCTCACACCATCAGATCTAAATTTGGTTCTACGTTTGTCTGTCTAAATTAGTTTGTTCATGCAAGAAAACGTGCTTCAGCATAAACAGCTAATAATGGCTTGTGGACATAGGTGTTATTTGCAGTGTGGGTGGAAGTGAATTTATTTTTTATAGAAGCATTTAGGAAAGTGTGACATCTGATGTCAATTTGAACCTTTGCCGAGATATAGTTTGAAGATATGAAATAAACACGAGGATAAATATGAAAATACTAAATAAACCTTGAGTTGTTATTTGCAGTGCGTAAGTGTGTATGCAATCATGTATAAACTGTTTGACATATTAGTAAGGTTCCAAGTAGAGTTTCTTCCACTGTAGTTCCGTTTGTCGGCACCGTTTTTTAATGTCGACATGTTGATATAATTCGTATACCGACGTCAACAGTGTGTCGACATAAAAATTTTGTTTTTAATTTTCAAAAAATATTTTTGGCCAGAAAAGCAAGTTATAGGCCCAAAATGACTTGTTATTCAAGGTTGGAAACCAGAGAAATACTGCTACTAAAAATTTAAAAAAATGCCAATTTTTTTTTACCAAGTTCGATAAAGTTGTACATTTTAATTACTTTTGTTTCTATTGAACAGCTATCAATGCATACTAATTCAATGTGTCCCTGACTGTTCATTTTTTTTTTTAGAATTTTTTTTTGATGTCGACATTATGTCGACATAAGGCATGTCGATGACGGCACTATTCCACTGATTCTGAGACATGCCGCAAAATAAGGCCATGAAATATTGGACCTGCATCTATCACATGGTAGAGGATAGTAAAAATAAAAATTCATATTGTTTTATTCTCATTCTTAGTCTGTTAAATATTATTTTAATAACTATAACTTATTTTACTGAATAAATTCATCAGGTTTGTAAATATACAGATTGAATAAATTTCTTATGCACAAAACCAGAAATTAACTCACGTTTGGCGGTTTCGTCTATCATGGTCGATAGACATCTTCAGAATGATGATGGTAGATCCTCACTACTTCCGGTTTGCCGGCTCCTGACTGTAGATGGAGTATCATCCAGGAGAGGATTGTATATGTGACTTAAGTAGTGGGCCCCCTCATCTCTTTTCATGACGCTGGGTCCTCTTTTCCTGATCCATTTTATTGAGCCAATTATTTTATTGAGCAAAAATTAAGTTACATCATGAATACTCCCCTTATTCTCAAAATGAATGAAACTTTTATGACTTCACATCTTCAGTTGGGTGTACTGGAAGTGCCTGTATTGCACATTATATACCACATATATAGATTCCTGTCATCTGATTGGTTAAAAGTGGGGGCATTGTTTTAACTATGCCCTGTATTTGAGAGAATTTCATCAAAATGAACTATGGGCCGGTCATGGAAACAAACTATCATGGACCGGTTACGTCCCGATCAAACTCTACTTGTTGCGATGGCATAGTGCGCATTACGCATATGCTGCCTGCCAGTTGTGGTGACGCGATTGGCTGACAACCTTCTGAAACTTTCTTTGTAAATTTAACCATGGTCTTTGAGCAATAAAATAGGCCTTTTAACCAATCAGATGACAAAAATCTATATTATTCTATAAATAAAACTTGACTGCTTTATTCAGGTCATGGTTAAAATTATAGGCCCGCTGTGATCTCAAAACCATGCCCCTCATAGCAGTCAATATTTGTATACTATAGGTCTACACATAAAACGTGCTACATACATGCACCTCTACGAGCGTGTTATGTGCTATCAATACTTGTGATGACGTAGGGTTGTCTATAGACGACACCCAAAATCATGTGATTGTCCAATCAGATTATGTGTCTACGAACTAGACCACTCCCACTGAATATGTATTCAGCTTTAGTGCTCCTCTCCACTTTACCAGATGATAATCAAAACAACCTTTAATTGTCTTAAATGTTGCAAGCCTCTAGCCTCTTACGAAGACATTAAGTAGCCTTATAATGAATAATAATGAATACATCTCAAACTTTGATTACAAGCTGTTTAATTCTGCTGCATCACCTGTGCATAAATCAAGTTGCATGACACTAGGAACATGCTCATCTATCAGGGCACATGTGTTTAACCCCAATACAGTTGCACATTCATTGAATGACCTTTGAAAATTTGGGTACACAAACTCATACTCTGCAACGTGAGGTCAAATTTTGCTCTATGATTGTTTAATTGACGCGATTCCAAATACAGCGCGCCACCAACGACGGCAGTGAAAATTGGCATTTCCGTGTCTGGGGTCGACATCCTTTTCATCGACCATAGCTGACCATGTTTATGATTATTACTCTTAAAACACAATGTTTTATAGTACTTTTTGAAATTTGTTGAGATTTTCTGTGTTGAAGTGAAATATTGCAGTTTGATATTCACAGATGTCCTTTTCTAAAACCCGCAAACTTGATGTTGATACTGGGTGTTTTCTTTTTGTTATACATTTTCCAAAACCGCCCTTTTTTGTTTTTAAACTTTACTATGCTTTTCAGCCCGATACGCGCGAGCCTAGTCAATGCGTCAATGCCTAGGCCTCAGTGTCCTTTTTTTTTTTTTTTAAATGGAAAACGCGTAGGTTTTATTTCGGTTATTAGAATAAATTGTTTTAATTCTTTCTGAATTTATTGTTTGTTCAATATGATAATAATATAACGCCAGCATACTTAAGAACATCCATAGGCCTACTAGGTGTTGCGTTTTTGTAATCGGCCTACATTTTCTAAAAATGTTTTTTTTGCACGAATGCGCTAGCGGCCCGCCGCGCGGGATAGGCCTACAGCAAAGAAATCCAAGTAAATTTTAATCTTAATGTCTCATTTAGGCTATATGTATAAACATTGCCGTTTTTGTTATTATTGTAATTGTTTGATTTGTCCTTATTTTATTTTTAGCCTAAATTTGTATTTTTTAATTATATTTTACTATCAAACATTAAAAAAATTACGATCGCAATAAAAACACTTTGTAGGCATAACCTACCGCAAAAAAATAACATTTATTTTTTGTTAATATTTCAATTTGAGACTTTAATGCATAAGTTCAACAATACCTCATAGAGTTCTAGCATTATAATAAAGATGAAGAAAGTTTAAAACTGCAAAAGAGTACATGAATTTTAAAAGATCATTATTTTAAGGCATAGGCCTATCCAGAAAATGGGCATGAAAAAACTTCATAACTTTAGAACCAAGTATGCTAGACCTTTGTTTTCAGTAAATGATAGCCTATTGTACGCGTAATGTACTAATAATTACAGTAACTCAATTTTCAAAAATGCCTCCTTTGGCCCCCATGGACCAGATCGTGTCACAATTAAGTTTTAAATTTGACAATTGTCATGCCCGATTTTAATATTAATTCATGTTTCTTTTTCATATTTTATTTTTACTTCCGCTTTCTTGTATGTCATGCCATCTTTATTTCATCTTTCCCCTTTAATAATTCATAACCCAAGGAAATTTACTCTTAATGTAGGCCTAGCCCTACTCCCAAATAGCACACGTTGGTTGGAATGAGTTTCTTTTTAGTCATTATCGGTCGGCACTCGGCACAACATTGAAAAATTAATAACTTTTTCGACTAAATATTCAATTGGACAATTTTAAACACATAGGCCTAGGCCTATAGGCCCTACGTGTTTTTTAAAAAGAAAAAGAAAATGGGAAAGATTAAACTCTTTCCCATTTTCTTTTTCTTTCTCATGAAATTATAAGTCAACACTGTTAGCCCAACCTTTACGGCATTGTGGACTTTGGCCAAATTGGAAAGGTTTAAATTCGGAGGGTCGACATTTCTTGCATATTAAATAATGGATCAGGCTCATGGATCAAGGCCTCAACCTACAAAATAAAGAGGTCAAATCTGGAGATGGGCTTTATTGGAGGGGTGAACGCGTTGTTTAGGCCTGCTTCATTTGAGACTGAAGGGGCGAACCGGGACACCCCACACATACACACCGATTTACGGTGAAGCATACACAAAAATTGGGACAATTTGCAGTTGATGTTTTTGACAAAAACAAGATAACTTAACAATTCTTGTTGACAGAATTGCACCACGAGAGTTTATTTTAAAAATTAACAGGTTTATTTAATAGTGCAAGTAGGCCTATATATTATTTTCTTCCGACATTATACATTGGGGCCAAAGTGTTTTGTTTACCTATATAGGCCTAGAAAGAGCGTTTCAAAATGTCACACGAAAAATGCTTTAAAACAATTAATTCATAGAAAAGTTCAAGTTCGTGAAAAGGTTATTTATGTAAAACATCTATTAGTATTAGGCCTAGGTTAGGAAAAAAAAAAAAAAAAAAAAAAAAAAAAAAATAAAACAATCGTTCAAAACATTCATGAAAACCAAAAGCTTTTATCTTAATCATCTTGCATGATGGTAATGGGAAAAGTTATCCAAACAAGAAATAAAAAAAGGCACGAATTTGCGTTTTAGATTAAATTTCCTGTTTGAAATTGTCTTGCATCAAAAGCATTGCTATTATAGGCCTACCCAAACTCGAAAATCGACATTTTGACATCGGGTTTATAGGCCTAGATGGTCGATCAGAGACATCAACATTTTTGACATCGAGCTAGATGGTTGAATAGGAGAAGAGTAGGCCTACATTTGAAATTAAAACGTTTTAATCGTATTAAAAAAAAGTAAATGCTTTACGCTGTTCATGCTGTTAAAATATTGAATATTTCGTTATTCTAAATATTGCATAAGAGTAGGCCTACTTTACTTAAAACAAACAAGGTTTAAAAATTGGTTTTTTTTAAAAGGATATATGCATGAGGGTCTAAGTATCCCCAATCATGTTTTCCTCGGGTTCGGAAAAGTTTGAAAATAAGGGTTTAATTGATGCCCATTTGTGTGGGAATACTATAGGCCTAACACTCTGAACATTCACAGAGGTAGGCCTAAACCATGACTGTCGAAATTAACTTTAAAAAGGAGGCAGAAATGAAAAAATAAACAAATGGTTGAGTATAAATCGACAGCAACACTCGTTTCCGTTTCCAGGGTCGATGGTTCATCGTCGACGCGTCATGGATGTCGACTTTTACCCATGATGCTCTGCGAGAAGTAGATCAGCCAGGCGTGATCGTAGGTGGCGCGCTGTATTTGGAATCGCGAGAATTGAGGTTATTGAACTATGGCATTGGGATGAGGCCATTGTGGTCCATAGTGAGAACTGTCAATTTAGCAAATTACACTTTGTGATGGATTTAGTTCATCCTAGCATGTAAGCATTAAAACTATATTGTCAAGGTCTTTGACTAAATAATATTTGGGGCAGTCCATCTCAAATCACCTAATGGGTTGGCTGGTCACCCTCTCAGATTTTGTTTAAAATCACTTATATCATAGCCCTATGTGCCAAATGAACACATTTCAAACGGTAGGTCTCTACTCCTTGTCGTTTCCGAGAACCGGCCTATTGAAAATTGGGTCAGACCCCCCCTTTTTGGGCACGCATGTCGCGACATTAATTTTCTTCCGAGTTTAGACATCCACATCTTACCCTAGGGGTAAGCTACAGGGCTACAAATTGGAATCTAGGGTGTCTTTGACCCAAATAACCAGATTCTGGACTCATAAACAATGTATCTCACCTCCATTTGCTGATATAGACATATAAAATGCATGTTCGTGCTGGCGCACATGACATTTTCCTGTTTTTGACCCCCCTCCTCTTCATACCAGATGTGAGACATCATCTATTTTGCCTTTAGTAGGCAATATAGGTTCAGGTGTGACCCCCTATAGCAGGGTAGACCACTCATTGGCTTAATAAAAATTTCACAGGGGCTCAAAGATGACTCCTCAGCCAAAAGACCCCCGTTAGTGACCCCATTTGACCTTGTGGAAATAATTCACCATAACCAAACTCACACAAATTCAAAATACTTGCATGATGTTCCTCTGTACCAAAAATCTTAGTGGTGTCAAGCCATCTTCATGGTTAAAATAGTGTTTGAATCTCTCATTGAAATACACAGTAAATTGATGAACTTTGCATTCTGGGAATTAGAACATTACTGTGTATTTCAATGCGATCTCCAAACAGTCATTTAACCATGAAGATGGCTTGACACCACTTTGATTTCTGGTACAGAGGAACATCATAGAAGTATTTTGAATATGTGTGAGTTTGATTATGGTGGCTCATTTCCCACATAATAAAATTTGGGTTGGTATTTAGGACAATTTTGTGTGTATTTCAATGAGAAGTGGACAAATTGTGTCAAAAAACATCAAATATTCAACGAGCCATAACTCAGAAACGACAAGGAGTTGAGATCTAATATTTGAAATGTGTTCATTTGACCCATAGGGCTATGATATAGGTGATTTTAAAGAAAATCTGAGAGGGTGACCAGCCAACCTTTTCTGAAAATTAGGTGATTTGATATGGAATGACTCATTTATAAACCTACATGTACATGCATATTGTATTTTTTAAATTTTATTATTTGAACAAATGCTTTTATATCAGCGGCACACGTCTACCCGACGCTGCATTCACAACATTCCAAAAGTAGAACAAAGAAACACAATAAATCAACAAAAGTGAAACATGGCAAAATATAATATTATCGATCCACTAGGCACAATCCCATTTCATGAGCATGAGCAGGAAGTGATAGCCGTGCAATGGCAAAAAGCGGGAACCTTAGGTGGAGGGCATGCATTTATCAAACAGACCAGAGCACAAGCATTCAAATATGCCAGAAAAATAAAGTGTGATTGTGACTTGTGGAACAACAAATTTACTCAAATACAAAATAGAATTTACACAGGAATTACACAAAATTTACATCTAAATATAAATTACTTGCATGGCTATCTTATGTAAAAACTTAACTTGTGAGTTCTTTACGGAGTCGCCACGCCTTTTTGAGGAATGATTTACAAACAAAGTCAAAAATATTCAGAGCACAATCAATATCAATACCAACTATGTCAAGAAAAAAGGTGTTAGATAAGCCTAATACGAAGCATGTCTTAACATTTAAATCACTAGATATAAACAAATACCATATAGCATCTAAACGATTAATTTTCAAATTATTTTCAAGACTTTGATATTCGGCGGCTCTAATATTTGAAGTGAGTTACAAACAAACAAGAAGTAATCCAACCATGATGCAGATATCTTTCAGCTTGAACTTTTATAATTGTTTCAGAAGCATTTATTTTTATGGCATGTTTTGTGATTTCTCCCATTGAGTACAACATTAAACTTCCCCTTGATGTTAGAGAGTGTGAGATGGGACAGTAAAAAAAGAACCAATGCAAAAAAAATGGGCTATTCCATTTAAAATCCACACTACCCCTGTGGAAGATTTAGCTAAAGTCTTCCACAGAGGGAGTGTGAATTTCAAGTAGAATAGACAGTCTGGTAACTTCCATTTGAAATACTCACTCCAGTTGTGGAAGATATAGGTAAAGCTATAATACAGGGGGAGTATGGGCTTCAGAATGATTGGTATTGACCAATTACATTTGAAATTCATACTCCCCTGTTGAAGATATTTCCAAAATCTTTCACAGGGGTAGTGTGGATTTTAAATGGAATAGCCCAATGAAGTAATTTATTACGAGTGACATCATGCCGACCGACCAATCTTATGTTCATATTCAAATAATGGGGGGGTGAAAGAGAAAAGTGCCTCTCTGGCGAAAAGAAAAAAGAAAATTGGGAAGGAAAGGAAAAGGGACAAGGAGCCAAAAGGGGCAAGGAGCCTGTTTCCCACCAAGGTTTTCCCCAATCCAGGGCCGTAGCAAGCGGGGCGGCCGGGGATGCCATGGCTGCCCCACTTTTTGAGAAATTTGTTATGTTTTTCTTAAGGGATCCAAAATGAGCGTTTATTGCGTTTCGACAGTATTTTTTGTGGAACATGAGAGCACCTCAGACCTATCGAATTGCATTCTGAATACGAAGAATGTCTTTCTGATATCAAATAATTTTCATTTTGTCAAAATCACAATATAATACAAATTTTATGACAAATTATAAAAATTTGATATTTTTCACATTTTGATATATAACAGTCCTCGAAGTAAATTATATAAATCTAATGATATATTCTTAAAGTGTATGTAGCAGGGAGGAAAAGCCGACGGTCAATTGAAAATTTTGACCTTTCATATTGAAGATATGGATTTTTTCCCAAAAAGACCTTATTTTTGTTTGGTGTTTTGGGAAAAAAAATCCATATCTTCAATACGAAAGGTCAAAATTTTGAATTGATCGTCGGCTTTTTATCCCACCTACATACACTTAAAGTATAAATCATCAGATTTATAAAGTTTACTTCAAGTACTGTTAAATATCAAAAATATCAATTTTAATGATTTGCCATAAAATGTGTATTAAATTGCGAATTTCAAAAAATCAAAATTATTTGATATCAGAATGACATTCTTCGTATTCAGAATGCAATTCGATATGTCTGATGTGCTCTAATGTCCCACAATAAATACTGTCCAAACGTTCATACCCCAGCCCTTAAGGCATATATTTGTATTTTGGCCGCCCCACATTTGTGATGGCTGCCCCACATTTTTCAACCTTGCTACAGCCCTGCCCTGATCATGTGCCAAAATAGTGCAAAATACTAAATTTTAGTGCACTATGTGTGCACATTGTCCCAATAAAGTCCATTTTGGACATTCTTAGACCTTTACTTGTACAGTCTCTCTAAAACACCCCACTAAAGCAGTGTCCAAATTGTTTTTGTTTTTTTTTACTTTGGAGAGCACTTTTGCACCCCATTTTGAATGTTGCGTTGCAATTTGAAGTGCAATCTCAGAACAGTCAAAATAAATGTACCAATTTTGTAGGACACTTACGTTCAACACAGGCCTATTGGTTTAGTTAGAACACACACAGTAAGTAGATAGGCTTTCACAACAACTGATTTTATATACGGGTGCACTGTCAGATATCACATTACCGGTGCAGCCGGTCGATGTGTGAAAACTACAGGACTGGTGCAGATAGTTACTCTGTGAAAATGGTCAAGCTTTCATCAGATGTGGCTCTGACTTAATCAGGACTCTGTATTTCCAAAACTTTCCGCACCAAGGCGGCACATTCGTTTGGCCAAGCTGCGGTAAAGGAGTCTCAATTGCAAGTAGCCCAATTTTTAAGCTTCCAAAAAAAGCACCCAGTACTGGATATTTGGGCGGATTGACCTGAATTTAGAATGCAAATCACCCAATTGGGCGGAAAAGCACTTGACTAAAAAACTTCTGGTAGTTAATGGGAAGTTACGGACCAATCAACAAATGGTCACCAAACCCGTTGTAATGGAAATTCAGAGCTTTAGAGACTCAAAACCTCTTTAAATCGGCTATAAATTGAAAGGAAAATACATCAAAACAACTGTCGTGACCTGACTTTTGCAAAGTAGCCCAATTTTTGACAAGTAGCGGCACGTTTTAATGAGTAGCGGCAAGTGATTGCCAAGTAGCCCAATTGTGCGCTTAAGGCGTGTCATTGGCATCACTGTCTGGACTAAAGACAGAAGAAGTCTTATATACAGGGAAATAAAAATAGGATACTGTCATACGATTAGCTGAGAGAAGTCTATTGTTGTGAACAAACAAAGCTCTTCCTGTGACTTCCTGTTTTTGTCATAATAGAAATATATTGCTCTCAAAGAACGAAAGAACGTAAAGGAACCTACTTCCGATGGCGAAACTTGTCTAAACTTGTCCAACGGCAAACCCGCTAAAAACCCACTAATTGTTATGAAATTAGTTCATGGCCTTCTTTTACAAGCATGTTCAGCTAAAGCCGATTTCTCAATCTTTCTCAAGATCAGCCGTCCATGTGGAACAGCCTCAACTACCATGATAATTCCTGATTGACACAGTTGTCAATATTTTGACATATCTGTAGATATTGACAGATAGGAGTAACATATCAATAATGATTGACAGACAGGAAGTTCCAGGAAGTAATTTCTTTACATGGAAAAACAGTGGCATGGTCGACTGGAATTATATATAATAAACATAATTTTTTACCAGGTTTGCCATCTCAATAATCAAGGAGACAAGCAGAAAAAGTGATCCTGTTCGGGAATCGAACCCAGGACCTCAGGTTTTCAAGACCTGTGCCATAACCACATGGCCACAGAAGCTTCGAGATTAGGCTGGTTGCAATTCGAACCTATAAGCAGTCACTTAAAATCTCCTCCCACAAGTAGCCCATAGTAGCAGTTGGCTGGGCCAAAATATACTCAAAACATAATATCTTTGGCCCAGAAATTGTTATTTTGCCCCCCCCCGGACCAAGAAAGCTGGCTACGCCCCTGCAATAGGGACCCTGTTCATGCATTCCATATGTTATGTGAAAGTGAACAATCAGCCTTAGTTATGTATAAAGTCGTATACAGACTCCGAGTATTGTACGTACAATATTGTATGTACAATATGTACATTATTTAATCTATTGCCATCCTATTTCCAGTAATGTTTAAGTTCTAACGAATGTTTGATGACGAAAAATCGATAATCTGTTACATACAATATCTAGCAGAAATATATTATCGATTTTACGTCATCAAACATTCGTTAGAACTTAAAAATTACTGAAAATAGAATGGCAATAGATTAAATAACGTACATATTGTACATACAATATTGTACGTACAATAAAAAGTCTGTATACTGCTTAAGATACCTGATATATATTTTCCCCACTTGAATTAGTACATGTTTACAAAGCAGTTTTAGAATTTAATACAAATGCATTGCATCAATTATGCAGAATTTACAACTGCAAGAGATTGTGTGCAAATTAAATCAGTTTGAAGTGAAATTAAACAATATGCTTGAATTTTTGCAATGTGGGCTCAAGTGGCTGCATTGGTAACCACTTCTAATATAAGACTAGACTTCAAAGGCATGTGAACCAAGGAACTGAGCAGAGAGCAGAGAATTTCTAAAATTTCAATAAACAAGAAAATCAAACAATTAGGGAAGTTGTGAATAAATTGATCTTGCAAAAGCAAATACCATGAAACATGAAGAGGGAATTAGTGCTTAAGATTTAGATAAATATAATAAGAATAAAATTCACAATATATTAAACAAAGCAAGACGCTGCAAATTTCATTCGTGTATTTTATCTTTGTTTTGCATTTTCAAGTTTATATTTCTGAATGACCTTGAGGCTTTATTTAAGTGGAGTAAAACGTGCAACATTGATTTCAATGCCAAAACATGTGTTATTTTACGAATCCAAACACATTTTTAAGCATTATCACATCGCTTCCTATGAATACATACTATTGGTAATTACAGTCTGCTCAGTGTTGATAATCAAAATGATCTTGGCATTGATATCACCAGTAATTCAAATTGGAAACCCCACATTAATCAAATGGTTTGTAAGGGGATTTGTATGCTATGAGTGATTTGTCACACATGTTATAATGTTAATCACTTGCAAAATTATCTATTTGGCCTATGTCAGAGTTTAATACAAAATCTTGAAAACGTGTTCATATATGATCCTGTGTCACATACTGGGGTACCCAAAAAGGTGGCTTTGTTACATTTTGATGTGCAGCTTGGATTTCAAAACACTGTCTCTTGCAGTATTCCTTCACTTAGAAGATTCAATTAGGTCTTAAATTGAGGCTAATTTATTCTAGATTACTCATGTTTTTATCCTGTTTTAAAATATTTTTTAATTATTTTCTTATGACGTTTGCCATGAAATGTGCCAAGGGTGGCTGAGGATTAGGGGAGGAGGATTAGGGGAGGGATTCATATCGTAAATTTGATTTAAAACCCCATTAAAAATTTGAATCTAGTAAAAAATGTCTAAATGGACTCCCAGACATCTAAACCAAGTAAATAAATACAGAAGTACATTTAAAATACCAATACTTGCTCAAAATGATTGTAAATGTGGAAAAAAGAGGTGGGGTTACATCCTCCCTACTTTGTGATTGTTTTTGCCCTCACTCTCTCATTTTTGAACCGATTTCCATAAAAAAGGTGTCAAAATGCTCAGGAGGATGAACCACTTTAAATGAGATGTGTAGGTAAAATGTTTGAGCCATTTAATTTTTTCACTATGTAACACAAAGGTACCCCCGGTTGTGACACAGGACCATATTTCAATGATTGATATAGAAAAACCTGATATTTTTACCTGAAAATGATGAAAATATACCCTTATTATTATGAGAATGCACCATGGGATTATGATTGTAGCTACTTGGCACACAAGTCAGTAGTAATAATTAATAGTATTTACTATTATAATGGTGAAGAAAATTTTTGGTTTGGTCCACACACCCCCTCCCTACTTTTTAGAAATGGAATATACCCATTCAGCAAAATGCTTAAAGAAAACCCTGGTCATGGTGCTGATATTTTGACAATGTGTAATTCAGTAATGTTCTGACTGCCCAGAACATTTCTCCCAAGGGTAAAATGCCAAACTATATAGGCCTACTACTTCCAAATAACCTACAGTATACAAGATTATTATTTCAAAAAATGGCCTTGCAACTATTTTGGTCTTACAGAGTGCTCTGCATGCTAGCCATAGGCTTCAACATAAAAAGTGCACATTTTGAGATATTTTCTCAAAATTTCAAGAGCTATCCTAAGAACCACTAAACCAATACTAGGCTTGTTTGTACTCATTTTAATGCATTTTTCATGCTGATTCCAAATATTGTCATGAAAATGTACAATTCTGAAATTTTTTAATTAAAAAAAAAATGAAATTTGTCGTCTGCAGTCGACATCCGTATGGGGAAAGTTAAATTCCAGTATTAATATGTGTTCCTTTTTGCTTGCGTTTCTCAAGCAGATGGATAAGGGAGAGAACCAGATTGAGTTTGACAGGGAGAGGTTTGTGCAATCCAGATCACCACATCTGCAACCATTCTTAGAGAGATCATTAACGCTGCAACATTTTGAAAGGGTAAGTGTCTACTCTTAACCCTATGAGAACCACCTGCCTATTATTCAAAAAGGAGTTTTCATTATCAATTGGACCAATCAGCCACATTGTTCGAATAATTTCACCACACAAAAAAATTGGGGTGAATTTTTTGCAAAACTCCATTCTGATTGGTGATTAAAGTGAAGATATCATGTGATTGACCAATCAGAGGCAATGTTAGATCGGCAGGTAGTGCTCAGGGGGTTAACTAGATTGGGCTATTCCAGTTGAAATCCATACACCCCTAACCTGACCTTAATATCCTACCTAGGGTGTGTAGATTTGAATGAAGTCACCTATTCAGGTAACCCCATTTGAACTTCATTCTCCCTGTGTGGAAGATAAAGGTCATGACTGCCAAATGGGGTTTATAGATTTCAACTGGAATAGCACATTATTATACATTTGAATGTTTTGAGTGTCTGTAATTAGATTGCCTCTTGTGCAGTCTTTCTTTTTTGGGCTATTGCAGTTGAATCCATACACCCCTATGGAAGACAAGACCTTAGTCTCCCATACACGGAGTGTGAATTTCAAATAGGACTACCTGAATGAAAATCGCACTTTTCTCACTTTTTGGTCCCCACATATATGTGGGGCTTATGTTATCGCCCAGGTGGTTGTTTGGTTCTTTGTTTGTTGGGCTGTCCGGGCGGAAACAAATTCCTTTAATCCACTGTGCAGCTCCAACACAATGGCCGATCAACTTCATTATTATGTTTTCAGGGTTATTAGGAGTTAAGAAAGCCTAATAATGATAATATTGGATGGCTTATTTCGCATGATACCATAACATATCGGATTCGTCATACAAATATCGAACTCGCCGTTGGCTCGTCCGATATTTTTACGACTCATCCGATATGTTATGGTATCATGCTCAGCCATCCAATATTATATCTTATTATGTTTTGATGGATCCAAGTTGTGATAATATTGGATCCAAAACATAATAATGATAAAATTGATGCTTTACGCCCAATATTTATTGGTCTCGCTATGAGTTGTAAAATATTGGACTCGACTACGTCTCGTCCAATATTTTAAAACTCATAGCTTGACCAATAAATATGGGCTCAACCGATCCAATTTTATATCAAAACTTGGTAAAGTGATAGTATATGGTGGCCTCATGTGCTGTATATATAGTGTCACATTATTTGCATATTTATGAATATTAATGAGTTTATTTGCATATTTTGCCTACATTTCCGCGGATCCACTCTGCAACTCAAACGCAATCACCAATCAACTTTGCCTACATTTCTATTAATCCACTCTCCAGCTTAAACGCAATCACCGATCAACTTCAAACTTGGTCTTGTGATAGTATTCTTTATATTTACCAACCTTTATTGTGGGTATATTTTGGATTTCAGTTTTTTCCTCCACAAAATAGCATTTTTTGCCTAGATTAATATATAAACATCTAAAAAAAAGTAACTAACCCCCTTAAATAATGGCCATTATTTAAAAGGGGCTATTGTATTACAAATCTGTAAAATGAGTTGGAAGCAGAATCTAATTCTGTGCATTTTGACGTTTCATTTGATACGATAGCCCAGAAAACAATAAAACACTGATCAATTTAATGTAGTGAGGTCCAGATTTGAAAGTTGCACTTACATACAAATTTTTACAATACAAAAACACTCAGATATCATTACACAGATTTCCTTCCATTACACTGAATACAAAATCAATACAATTTACTGCAACTTTCAAATCTTGGGTTACATTGATTTAAATATACGCTGTGACGTCAATATTTAGTCAATTACTGCAAATGAGGTGTCAAAATGTGCAGAAATAAATTCTGCTTCCAACGCATTTTACAGATTTGTAATACAATCACCCGCTTTTTGAATAATGGTCATTATTTAAGGGGGTGTTAGTTACTTTTTTTGAGATGTTTAGTGTTTGAAGTAGGATGAATGAAACATGGTTTGATGCAATTCAATCCACTCACTGTATTTATACTCATTACAGTTTATAGACGCTCGGTTAGACACAATATCCAATGGTAAAGGCTATCCTAGTGATGTGTTTGAGCAGCAATTGGAAATAGAACGACAAGAAGGTGGCAGTAAGTATTACTCACTAGATCCCTGCATGATCCATTTTATTGGCAATGTAACATTAGTGTGCTAGTGGGTCATGGAAAAATTTAGACCAATTTTGAGAAATGTTCACCAAATATGGTTGAATGCTCAATTTTGCAAATCAAATCACAAAAAGTTTTGTCAAAATTTGATCAAAATGAAAAATAAATAAATAAATAAATAAATAATAAAAAAAAGAACAAGTCCTACATATTTATATCTAGCTGTTTAAAATTAATTTAAAAAAAATTTTTACAATTACAATTTTAAAATGTTGGGCCCAAATTTTTTTAATTTGCATTGTCTCTAAAACTGAGCATTTTTGCCCAAATTTGACTTCAACCTAAGCACTAAGTGTAGAGATTAAAGACACAGCGATAATGCTACACTGCATAATGCAAGACAGGACAAGAAAAGTGGACAGACACCCAGACAGACAGACATTGTGCTGGTAATGACAAAGCTATTATGAAACTATATAATGGCTATTTCTGTGTAAGTGTCTGAAATGAAATATGTAATAAGAAATAATAATAAGATTTCTAAGTACCTGGCTATATCTTCAAATATTAAAAGCAAAAAACATTTATTGTTTTTTTTATACATATAAATATACAAGTTTCATATTTTTGATTGATCTTTTCTTTCAGGTTTATCAAATAAAAACCACATTCAAAAGCATTTTTAAGTTTTTTTCTATAAAATATATAAATATGTGAGTTTCATATTTTTGATTGATTGTTTCTTTAAAAACTGCCTTCAAAAGCGTTTGTAAGTTTTTTTCTATAAATAATATGCGAATTTCATATTCTTTTTGATTGATTGTTTCTTTTAAGAAACAATCTTTAAAAAACTGCCTTCAAAAGCATTTTTAGTTCTTTTTCTATGTGTGAGTTTCATATATTTTTGATTGATTGTTTCTTAAAAACACTCTGACAAAACCATGAACAAGTCGCATTTTTCATATTTCATGATTTGAATAAAAATGTAAGCACTACCCAATAAGCTTTAAAATTATACTAAAATTATATAAATAGCATCAATACTTTTCAAGATATGGATAATTTTGCAAATGATACCTTGATATTGTTAACCTCAAAGAGGTGAGGCAAATTGCCTTTATTTCTTTGTTTTTATCATATCTTCATTGTTTGTATAATATTACTTATTTGATATCATTATCATATCATAATTATTACATAATAAACATCTAAAAAAGTGAGTAATGGGCCAATTAGTTTCCTGCCTTACACAGGATTGAATAGGGATTATCATATATGGCTCCAAGAAAGTATCCTTACACTTGGAAAAATAATTACAATTTCAAAACTGAACCATAATGGGGTAAATTTGTATTTTTAATAGATGCACTATCTAATTCGGCACATTTTGACACCCCATTGAATCCAATGTGATTTCAAGAAGCAAAGTTACAAGCATTTGATCAGACGAAGGTCCAGTTTTAAAAGTGACACACTAGCCTATTCAAAACTCCACGGACTAGACATTTGGTTTGAGAGTGGTGAATGGCTAATTTGTGTGTGCCTTTAATTTAAAACAAAAGAAACAAAAGAAAACTGAAACGATAGAGCTGACAAATAAAATGCAAGTTATGAAAAGTACAGAGAAGTAAATAAATAGAAGGAAATAAATACTGCTTTAAATAAAGTTTCATTGAAGAAACTGTGTACTCTCTTTGTTGCGCCTGTTGGAATCTTTTTGCGCCTTGTATAGGCCAATTTGTCACTAAGTGACTTTTAAAACTGGACCTTCGTCTATTCAATTGCTTGTAACTTTACTTCTTGAGGTCACATTGGATTCAATATGGTGTCATAATATGCAGGATTATATAGTGCATCTATTACAAAAACAAATTTATCCCAACATAGTTCAGTTTTGAAATTGTGATTATTTTTCCAAGTGTAAGGATACTTTCTTGGTGCAGTATAGTTCAACTGTTATTTATTAATTAAATAAACCTCATTTTAATAAGCACTGTCACAGATTAGAAAGTCCTCTCAGTCCCACAGTCAAATACCATGAAATAAAAAATTCCAAAATTAAATTTTTTTATGGGAATGTCATCTTTAAACGCCTATAACTCAAAAACATGTCTGGCGACTTGTTCCGGGTTTTGTTGGAGCTGGTCACGTATATGTAATATAAATATGTGAGTTTCATATTTATGATTGTTTCTTTCAGGTTTATCAAATAAAAACCGCCTTCAAAAACAAATTGCAGGCCAGTTTGCGGACAGCAAGGACAGAGTCATCAAAGCTCGCAAAATAGTTGCAGCTAAAGCAAAACAAGGGGTAAGATGGAGAAAATATATCAACTTACAGATTAACCCCATTCCCAATCACACAATTTCTCAAAGCTAAGCTAGTTGGCCGTGGGATAACAGTTTTACAGAATGGGGGTAGAACATCTCGCTGGGGAATGTTCTCTTTATATTGGTTATTAGGCAAAAAAAAAAACTTGTTTGTTTCCTGTAGCAGGTCCAAAAAGTCAAATGCGAAATGCGGTTTTTTTTTGGTTTGTTTTTTTAATCCATGTCTTGAAATGGAAAAAAAAAAATACCCAAATTGGAATGGGAATTTACAGTGGGTTTCTCAGACACACACAAAAAATCACATTTCTTCATATTCAAGAATATTTATATTGTTTATTTGTTGTGTAATGTGTAAATGTTTACTCCCGTAGTGTTTTATATTATTTTTTGCGATTTTCCGGGTTTTTTTTCTTTTTTTTCCATTGAAAGTGAAAAAAATTCAATAAGCTGTCAAAAACGAAATGTGCACGCTACAGGAAACAAACTTGTTGTTTTGTTTTTTGCCTTATAAGTAATGAAAAGTAATGAATTGACACAAAGCAAATCCACAGTGTTTGGTACAAGAACAAAAGTGGCTAACAGTTTGGAATCAGTGGTGTCTCTCAAACTGGTTGGTTCAAGCTATCTAAATCCTGGTACAAAATGAGAGTTTCAAATAAGTTCTACCCATGAAACTTGGTATATACTAAGCTAAGCTAAGCTCAAGGCCAAACAAGCTAAAGGTTTGAGAAATTCACCCATAACAAGAGCATGCAAAACTCCTGCTACTGTAATAATATCTTGTTTGTTAACCCCATGAGAGCTACCTGCCAATTGGCCAAAAAGAAGTTTTTATTATCAATCGAACCAATCAACAACATTGTTAGAATAATTTCACAACAGAAAAAAATTTAGGTGAATTATTTACAAAGCTCCATTCTGATTGGTGATTAAAGTAAAGATAGCATGTAATTGACCAATCAGAGGCAATGTTAGATCGGCAGGTAGTGCTCCGAGGGTTAATAAATTGATTAAGACTAATTGTCACCTCCCTTAAAAAAATGTTTAATATAATTTGCATGCTTAACTTTCAAACCACTTTACTACCAAAACTATTGTAAATTTTTCAATTTTAATTTGTTATTAAAACGTTCTGATTCTGATCAAGTAGTTACATTAAGTGAAAGATAGTATGAGGATATGCTTCAACATTTGTGGATCCACCCAGTCAAAATTACTTTGGACAAATGGAATTCGAGCTTTTTCAAAAAACTCAATATTCAAAAATGTATACATTCATATGTCAGATCATTGGGTTATTCCATTTAAAATCCACACTACCGCTGTAGAAGATTTTGGAAATATCTGCCACAGGGGGAGTATGATCGAATTTCAAATGGAATGAACACATTAGCAGCTCCATTTGAAACTCACCCTCCATCAACGGAAGATTCAGGTTGAATCTTTCTCAGAGGGTGTATGAAATTCAAATGGAGCTGCCTAATGTGGTCATTCCATTTGAAATGTATGTTCCCCTTGTGGAAGATATTTCCAAAATCTTCCACAGGGGTAGTGTGGATTTTAGATGGAAGAGCCAATTTGACCATAATGTACAGCATGCATGTAACATGACATTCATTAGCATCTGGACATATAAACTGAGCTCAAAAAGAAACTTATATTTTTTACAACTTGTGAATCACAAGGTCATATCTTAAAATACTGTCAATCAAAATGAACCAACATTACACACAGGATTACCTTAATACTCTACTCAAAACACATGTCAGTAACCCAGCAGTTGTCTAACTGACACAACAGCAAAATGAACTGTCATGGGACAGCTTCCTGGACTTCCTTCACTTTCACAGCCCAACATTTGGCACCCAGGACAAAAAATCTGTGAGAATGCACACAAGATCCTTGCATAGATGATAAAACGGTGCTGCTTTCTGCTTTTCATACACTTTTTTTCATGAAACAGGGCTGGGCTGTGAATGTGGTCCAGGAAGCTGTCCCATGTCAGTGCATTTTGCTGTTGTGTCAGTTGGATAACTGCTTGGTTACTGACATGTGTTAAGAGTAGAGTATTGAAGTAAATCTGTGTAATTTTGTTTCAATTTGATGGACAGGATTTCAAGATATGACCTTGTGAAAAATTATAAGTTTCTTTTTGAGCTCAGTTTATATAGTGTACTGTCAATGATTGCTTCACATGTCAGTAGTCCAGGCTTATGTCACTGCTTCATAAAGAGTACACATAATACATTCTGGTATGTTGTAATAGGCACCTCTGCACCTTCTGGGGGTTCAATCAGTTCAAATAGCAATTACATAGCCTTAATTTATTAGTCTGGTCTTGTTTTGAGTTCAAAGAACTTATTCAACTCACACAATGTATTTGTGCATATTCTCAGTCATCCAGGTAAATACAATATCAAGGTTGATAATTAAAATCTAGTCAACTGGGCATACTATTTTTTGACTGGCGATGTTTCACATCCTATCCTGGATGCTTCCACAAGCTGTCTGATTTTTCGGAAGCATCCCGGATAGGATGTGAAACGTCGCCAGTCAAAAAATAGTAAGTCCAGTTGACTAGATTCTGATTATCAACCTTGATTTTCAACTCACACAAGCATATTAGCTGATTTTAGCTGTATGTTAAGAACAGTTAAAAATAATACTTCTTTGAACATAAAACCAAGGAGTTATACCTTGTATATGTTGCTTGTTATAATTTTGTTGCAATTCTAAATTTTTGGCCAGAGTTGTCCCTTTGTCCCATCACCCTCACAAACTTGGTAAATGGTCCTGTAGACTTGATGATTAATATAGAAGGACATGCATGATTGGTAATGGTCCCTTGATGATTATTAACACAGGGATGTAAGTTTTCTGTTTGTTTTTATGGATTTCCGGTGTTTTTTTCTCCAGATCCGGGAAAAAATTAATTCTCTTTTTTTTTTTACATTTTCGGAATTACGTGTAGATGATGATATTTTATCATAAAAAAGAGCAAAAATAAATAAATTAAGGATTGATACCCTCATAGCATATTCCCCCATCCCTAGCATTCACTAAAAATAAGTGCTCCGATCAAGTGTTCGGCTTGCTCGCTTCACTCGCATCATTTTTTTTTTGAACAGCCACTTACATCCCTGTTAACATGCATGCCTGGTAATCCCATGGTAGTCCCTATTAACTCTCATTATTTGGGTTCAATTGCTTGTTTGCTTTTACAGATGATCCATGCGCAAGGAAGTATACGGGTAGGTGCATGGCGTTATTACTACTACTCAGTAGTCCAGAAAAATACAGAACTAATTTTTTTGGATTAAAAAAATATTATCTTGTTTTGCCGCATGAAACATAGCTAAATCGTAATCCTTTAGTTATTTCTAACTGGCAATAAAAGGTTTAACAACTTTAATATTTGTCCAATTTTTGGAAATTAGGTCCAAAAACTTGTGTTTTTAGGGTGTATGCTGTGACAATCAAGCCCGAAGATTTGTACTAAGACTAATTTCAGGTTATACATTCTAATTTTTGGAAAACACATTTTTTAATATCTTTTGTAAATAATCAAAATTAACATAAAAAAACTAAGTTTATGACCAAACTCATAGCCAGTATGCCAAATTTAAAATACCTAGACTTGGGCAAAGTGACAAAGTCTTTGAATTTGTGACTGCAATTGTAAGAAATCATGCAAAATTGCATTTTTTTACCTGTACATTTTCCCTCAAATTGCAAAACTATTAAAATTTGACGTTCTTTGCCAGTTAGAACTAAGTAAAGGATTAAGATTTGGCTATGTTTCTTTCGGCAAAACAGGATAATATTTTTTAATCAAAAAAAAAAAAATAGTTGTGTATTTTTTGGGAATAGGGAGTAATGCAATGCTACAAAAATACTGCACCATATTTACATGATAGAGCTTCTTGACTGATTCTGTCATCGCATCTTTCTTTCATCATGTTCATTTTGATCTGTGTGTGTGTTACACTAAAGCATTGTGTTTATCAGTCCAATAAGGAGTGGCGTAGCATGGGTCATATGGGGGGGCACCGACCATGATGGGGTGGGGGGGGGCACCAGGTCTGAATGGGGGGCACAAGCTGTTTTTCCACAATGTTCAAATGGGATTTTCTAAATTTTGCAATCAATTGGGGGGCACATGCCCGTATGACGCTATGCCACTGCCAATAAGTAGTTCATCTCAGAGCACTTCAGATATAGGCCAGTATATTTATATTTGAAATTGTCTGCAAATACAAATAAATACTTCTATTTGTTGTGTGTTTAATTCATTTTAGATGATAGCACTTCACTTGTTTGTTTACCTTTTGTTAATGTACTTTTATATTTTCATGAATCATAAAAAGCCCTACTTTTCTGATGACTTATATGATGTCAACTAGTTTTTCTGATTGCGTTTTGTGACAACCGTCCCAGTTTCAGTCTCTGGGCTATTCCAGTTGAAATCCGTACACCCCCTATAAAAACATGACCTTAATCTCCTACTCAGGGGGTATACATTTCAAATGGAGTCACCCATTCAGGTAGTCCCATTTTAAATTCATACTCCCTGTGTGGAAGATTAAGGTCATGTCTTCCATAGGGGGTGTATGGATTTAAACTGGAATAGCCCTTACTGCTATTAAATTGAAGCTGTCTCCATTAAAATTCAATTGCAAATATAAATACTCAGTGCTGGTAATTTAACTGACTGTTTATACTGGACAAGGAGCTACTGTAAATGTGTTTGCATTTTAAAAACAACCGCCATGATTATTTATATCGGCCTTCTGAGGGTATATTAAATCTGCATATCGCAGTGTGACTTCAAAGTACAAGGATGACTGTTATATAATATATGAAAGAATGTTGTATGGGGAGATGATGTGCGCGGGCATATATTTTGCTGATCGGCATTTACTCGCATTGAGTTAGGTAAATCAGTTTAAGTTCTTACTATAACTGGACAAGTTTTAAGCTCTTAAAATTGTAGTTTTTAAGATAATGCAATTTAGGTGGATAATGCAATTTAGGTGGATGTCAACGCAAACTCAATAGGAACCGTGCATGACTTGGTACCAAAATAGGCATGCAGGCTGTGACAGCGAATTGTTGAATGATAATCTGAGACAAAAATACCCGAGTGCCTCTCTGACAAAAAATGAAAGGGAATTGTGTCCCCTCTGACAAAAATGAAAGAGAAAATCTGGAAGGAAAAGGAAAGTGGCAAGGAATCCGTTTTCCACCAAAATTCATCCTGATCATTGGCCAAAATATTGTAACATACACTTTTTTTCCACGCTACGCACACATTGTACCAAGCCCTTTTCACCTGATCATGTAGCCAAAAGAATGTAAAATACAAAATGTTGCGCACTACGCATACGGACCTATGACTGTGAATATTCTGTTTTCATAAGAATCTCTCAAATCAGTACTAATTAGATTAGCAAAGTTAATCAACCCTGGCTCATTACTAACTTTAATACTAACTCATTTGAATCCACTGGTTTTGGGACTTGTTAACGATGCATATCTCAAATGTAACATCATTTAACTCACACATTACAGTGCATTTCTATATATCTAAGGTGTAGAATCAGATGTGTGATAGACTATTTTGAATCAAGATTTGAAAAGTTTGGAAAACTTGGTGTAGTTATCGGTATTTATTCAGATAGATAAGGGGTCAAAATAGTGGACAAGAATTAACATATTAGCAGCTCCATTTAAAAACTCACTCTCCCTCGGGGAGGATTCAGGTTGAATCTTTCCCGGAGGGTGTGTGGAATTCAAATGCAGCTGCCTAATGTGTTCATTCCATTTGAAATTCATACTCCCCTGTGGAAGATATTTCCAAAATCTTCCACAGGGGTAGTGTGGACTTTAAATGGAATAGCCTAATAAATCAAATCAATTTCTGATTGTGAATTGGGATATTTCTCTACTGTATATCACTTCATGCATTTTTTAAACAGTTTAGTGTGTAGAAACTGTAAAAAAACACTTTTCAGGATGTCAAAAATGTTGAAAGAAAAAAAACCTTTTTCTGAAATTAGGGTCAGTAAGCCTTTTTTCCAGATTTTACAGATTAGGGTCGGTCGGTGGAGGTCACGCAAACAATCTTTTTTTTTTTTTTTTTGCCTTACTGGGCAAAAGTGGAATGTATGTGCAAGTTCATTTTTTAAAGTCGGCAAATTTACAATTCAGCCTTATTTCAAGTGTTAATTTTGCCAGTATCAAATAATTTAAAAAGAGGACAGACAAAACACTCCATAGCAAGACCTAAGATAATATTGCAAGGATAGCATTGAATGGTGTAAGTCCCGAGTAAATTACCAATCACTGTAACTAAAATTAGATCATTATCTTATTTACCTATTTGAATTTAGATGCAGTGTTTTGTCAGGGCAGTTTTAGTCTTCAGTTTGTAATCTGTTGAATTTTGCACTCATTAGTGATTTAGCATTGGAGCAGCTTAAGGTTACACGAAGAAACGATAAAAACGTATAAAAGACGTATAAAGTTGTTCTCTAAAACCGCGTTTTCTCAGCAATCAAATATCGCAGTGAGTCAAATGTTGGTGCATGGATGTATCTTTACATTATTTTTTTTTGTTTTTAAAAAATTTAGAATCCGTTTGAAAATCCTTCGTTTAAATCATTTTTACGCACCATGTTCACAAGATCAAAAACACGTTCCATGCAGTTTTTTTCAAATGTTCGCTCCGTATAAAACCACGCCGAGTGATTGTTTTCTCCTTTTTTCTCCTTTTTTGTATTGTACTACAAATCGATTAAAGAAATAATGTTGCCATGGGGAAGAACCAAATACAGTACCGATTAAATTTAAAAAGCCCGCTTTTGGGGAACATTTTCGAGAATCTTGTCTGAGAAAAAACTGTTTTGTGAAATTATCGATATCTTGATAACGGGCGTTAATTTAGACATCTGAATACCTACATTATTTCTCAACATTCTGCCAATTGCTATCCCATTTGATTTTCACTCCAAATTGAAGCTAGTATTGCAAAAAACAAGGTTTTTCCTCCATCACTTCGTTCAAAATTTCAGCGCCGACATGCGTGTTTATTCTAAGAGCCATTGTGCGGACGCGATTGTAATCATTAAGTAATTGCATCAATAGTTACATATCCGCTTCGAGAACAAGAAATTTCGTAAGCTGATGTATGGTCGAGTGGATAGGGCGTTGGACTGGGAATCTGTTATGAACAATTTTGTGGGTTCGAGTCCCGTGTGGCTGAATTTTCTTTCCTTTTTTTTTCTTTTCTCATTTTTACTTTCTTTCTTTCCTCTTTTCTTTCTCTTTTTCTTTTTTCATTTTTTTTAAAATTTCTTTCTCTCTTCCTTTCTTTGTCGTTCTTTTTCTTTCTCTCTCTCTCTTTCTTTCTCTTTGTCACTATTTCTTTATTCTTTCTTGCTCCTTTCTTTTTAGTTTTATTTGATTGATTCGCTGACTGCAGTGAATCGTGATTGCTTGTTTTTCACTTTATATAATTCAGAAATTTGTAGGCCTGCTAAGTCTGTCTTTTTGAATATTCTTCCCAAATTCGATTTGCAAATAATTGCTTTTTGATACTGTTGTTGATGTTATATTTAAAATTTATAAAATCCTTATGAAAATTGCCGAAAACGGCTTGTGCCCTCCCTCGGCATCCGACCCGCATGCCGCCCCTCATGACACCCCGCCCGCCTCGACTCACGAGCTCCGGGCACGAGCTAAGCCAAGTTTCATGTCTTGACCGTGGATCAATATTCTATTGTAAAGTAGGCCTCACGTCCCAGCACGCTTGTTCATTTTCTGCATGGCTGTTTCTGTTATGAACTTACGCCCCTCTGAAATCAAGCGCATGAAAAACTCTCGGCTAACCTTAACACAGCGATGAATAAGGCATATTTTTACACATCGTATGGCACTTACACTCACACTTTGCAGAAATTAATGCTCTGCGTGCTAGCCGTAGGCTTCAAGATAAAAAATCTTGAGATACTTTCTAAAAATATCAAGAGGTATCTTAAAAACCACTGAACCAATGCTAGGCTTGTTTGTACTCATTTTAATGCATTTTTTATGCTGATTCCAAATATGGTCATGATAATGTACAATTCTGAAATTTTTGAATTTTCAAAACAAAAATGTGAATCTTGTTGTCTGCAGTGTTGACACCTGTGTGGAGAGAGTTAAAAGTGTGATTTTATTCATGAAAGTAAAAGGTCAGGCCAAGATCACAAGAATCATTTTCTCTGTCATGTTTTGACAAATTGGATGCTGAAATTATAACTGTCTTCATGCGGGTGTCGACTGCAAACGACAAGTTTCAGTTGTACAAAAATGTCCACTTTTTGCGACAATTTTGTGCAAAATTGGTTATTTCACCCCTCCTTGAAATTTACTTTTCCCTCCATGCCACCCACAAAAAAATTCCTGGCGCCGCCACTGCTGCCATGAAAAATTCCCAAGACAAGCTCAATAATTCTCAATGCTGCACGCAAACACCTGGCCAGTATTAAATGTCCCAGTTTCAAAATTGTATTGACACCAGAAAAATAACAATAGAAAATCTTATTCTGATCTGAATTTCACAATGGGCTATTCCATTTAAAATACACACTCGCCCTGTGGAAGATTTTGGAAATATATTCCACAGGGGGAGTATGAATTTCAAATGGAATGAACACATTAGCATTTGAAACTTGCTCTTCCTCTTTGGATGATTCAGGTTGAATCTTCCTTGGAGGGTATGATATTCAAATGGAGCAGCATAGAGTGTCCATTCCAAAATCTTCCACAGAGGTAGTGTGAATTTTAAATGGAATATATAAATATGTCTCGGAATTTCATGATTTTTACCATAAAAAACAAAAAATTAAAATAAAACAGAAATAAAAAATGAATTTGCTCTTTTAGCTGACATGGATTGTGCTAAAAGAAAAACAAACACATTTTTTTTAGCCTTCAGAGATGTAAGACTTATGGAAATTTCCGGAATTCCGGAAATGGGGCCAAAAAAAAATTCCGGAAATGTAAAAAAAAAAAAAAATTTTTTACCTTTCTGGTATTGGATAAGTTGTCATAAAAAGAGCAAAAAAAAAATTGTGAGAGGGGTGAACACCCCCGTTGCACGCCTACCTTTCGGCTAGGCTGCTCGCTGACGGCTCGCATGATTTTCAGGAAGTGGATCATTACCTCACTTACATCTCTGAGCCTTATCCAGGGAGATTGTCATTTTATTTTAATGATTTATTTTTATCTCTTGATTGTCCTGCATTAATTTTGCAGCACATTTGATTCAAAATACTTGGTATATAAATCCCTTTTTCGTAGAATGATTCTTTCATCTTAACAATGATACCTGGGGAATTAGTCTGACTGCGTGGCTTTGCCTTGGCATTGGCCTTGGCCTTGCCTTGTTTAATGTTTATATACTTCTTTTAAAAGCAACAGTGATTTGCTCATTGGGAGGATCGTAAAAATCATCAAATTCCGATTTGGCACCTTTGTTAGTGTCATTGACATGCTAACATAATCTGCTATAGTGGTTAAGACAAATGCCATGTATTAAAGACAAAATAAGACATTTTACATGAATCTGTAATTTCTCTACTTCAGTTAAGGCGGCTGTGTACTCTAGACATTGTTTCTTTCGCAAAATTGAGTTTTTTTGATATATTTGTACTTGGTTATGTTTTTTATAAATACAAGGAATGAAAATCCAGATTTGTAAACTCCAACTGCAATATTTTAAGGATTTTATTTCACTATTCCACTCGTGTTTGAAATTGAAACGGGAAAGAAAATCTTTGGTGTACCAGCAGGGTACACGCGCGCAACAACGCATCGCGTTGCGTATCGCGCAAATTGTTAATGCACAAATACGCGACGGTTATCTGCATGCGCGGCGCATCTTAGGGAAACCCCAAGGAAGCACAAAAACCTAGTGGTCAAATGGCTCCGTTTTAGGTGATAAAATGTGGGTATTTTCAAGTTCTTTCCCCCGATTTAAATATCAAGTTATGAATGGATTTCGCTCAAACTTCTCAAGGGGCAGTGGATTTACCCGATGTTTATGTAATGTAAGGTAGAAAAATAAAAACTGCCGCATTCTCCTGCGAGATTCGATGAAAGTGCAAAATGTGACCACTTTAAACTTCAACGGCCATTATTTCAATGTTCATTTTCTCGGTTAAATAACGATTTAGGTACACGATAACTCAGTAAATACAGCATAATAGGTAAGCAATTATGATCATCGTAAAAAGCATGATCGACTCAAGAAACAGTTTTCTCATTTTTTTATATTTTGGTCTATTTCCGATTTTAGGCATCATTTTGTGCACATAGGCATTTGTGAATTTTAAAAAGTTCAATTTTGATGCCTTATATAATCAATATCTCAAAAAATAAGGCCAATATCAAAAAAATTAAAAAAAACGTTTTTGGAATGGAGCCTCAAGATTGAGCTAAAAGCAAAATAAAATATTTTGGAAAGAGTGTTTTTTTGGTATGATGTACCTGACAAATATTGCCCAAAACTCACTTTTTTGTGATTTTCTTCATAATTGTTGTTTTTACCCCAAATCTGTATTTATATTAAGATTTATTGATGTCATGCCTTCATCCTTCACTTTTAGGCATTTTATAACATTTTATAAACAATTTTAGTCTTTTACACTTTTGCTGAAAACAACAAAAAGGCCTTTAAGAATTATATAACTTGCTGTATGCATTATTTAATAGCAAAAAACAACAACAAAAAGACCTTAAAGAATTATATAACTTGCTGTATGCATTATTTAAAGGAGGATTTCGTAGATATCCACGAAAAAAACTTATTCCCAAAATTTCAGTTGATACCGATTTTGCGTTTGCGAGTTATGCATGGTTATGTGTATTACACTGCTTCATAGGCAATGTGTTTTAATTTCGTAAATTCAAATTTGACGATATTTTTGCTAAACGAATCAATCTGCAAGAAATGTTTGGTACATAAACATTATGTAGCCAGAGGTTTCCAGTGGTATAAAAATCTCAACTTTTTAAGAGAAAAGTGGGGGATGAGGCTGTGGATCACAAAATGCCCTTTTAATAGCAAAAAAACCAAAAAAAAAACAAAAACCCAGTGCTTATGCAAAGCCTACTTGAATATTAGTGAAGTGTAAATGAAGGGCAAGTACTACTACTAGTGACTTGAGGCCGTATGCATTATTTAATAGCAAAAAACCGAACTGGATTGTTGAAGTAGTATTTGCTAACAACTGGTTGAAACTGTATAAATAATAAATGATTGATGCGGTCATTGACACGTCCGGTCCATTAACACAGTCAAAACTAAAGTGGCAAGTTTTCCGTGCTTTAAAACACTGAATTCCGCGATTTTCCGTGAGTGGTTTTTAATACTAAATTCTGTGATTTCATTAGAAAGGATGTATTCCTTTGTGCTAGTTAGGCCTACAGAAGATGTGCACCGCTAGAAATCGGGGTAAAAATAATTTACTTGCGTTATATTTTTAGTTGTTTTAAGGTTGATACCTTTAAAGACGGACTTCATTTTAATTTTTTTTACCTCACATTCTCATTATTTTTTCTTCATTATCATTTTTCTCAAGGAAAAACATGTATTCCTTGTATTTCTGTGTTTTCCATTTTTTTCTTAAATTCTGTGAGTTTTTCTGTGACACAGATACCTTGCCACATTAGTCAAAACACATTGTCAACACACATCCAGCAGCTGTCTTAGGCCAATGAAAGTCGATAATGAGTTTCCCGTCACCCGCCCTCACTTCATTTTCTGACCCTCACTTGAATTCATTATTGTGATTTTCCAAAAATAACAATAAAAACTGGTAATATTTGCAAAAAAAACGATGAATATCTGTGCATTTTTAATGGAAAATCTAAATCAAAACATTCATTTTGCAGACATGCCAACTAGTACGGTTTCACCGTATTTTGTACGGTAAAACGTGAAAAATACGGTAGTACGGTCACCTCCAAAAAAATACGGTATTCCAGAATTTTGACCAAAATAATAAAATGTTGTGTCTTAAAAAGATAAATAGTTGCAAGATTAGACTACCGACTGAATTACTGGTATCATTTGACCACTTTCTTGGTCTGTTAAAGTGGTTGACTACATCGTTTTTCTCTCAACTTTCGATCATGCATGCACATTAAAAAATTATTATATAATAGACCTACAAGATGCTTTCCGAAATAATTTTCTTCTGACTTGCAGATTTTTCATGCACATTAATATTTTTTATTAACCACCTAATGCTTCTTCTGAAGGTATTTAGTTAACTATTTAGCTCTTTTGGTGCAAAAGAATAAGCCTACAAGAAGGTTTCCAACCTCCTTTTACTTCCGACTTTCGCACCATGCATGCACATTAAAGAAATATTTAATAGGCCTATACAAGATGCTTTCCGAAATAATTTTCTTCTGACTTGCAGATTTTTCATGCACATTAATATTTTTTATTAACCACCTAATGCTATGTCTTCTGAAGGTATTTAGTTAACTATTTAGCTCTTTTGGTGCAAAAGAATAAGCCTACAAGAAGGTTTCCAACCTCCTTTTACTTCCGACTTTCGCACCATGCATGCACATTAAAGAAATATTTAATAGGCCTATACAAGATGGTTTCCGAAATAATTTTCTTCTGACTTGCAGATTTTCCATGCACATTAATATTGTTTATTAATCACCTAATGCTATGTCTTCTGAAGGTATTTAGTTAACTATTTAGCTCTTTTGGTGCAAAAGAATAAGCCTACAAGAAGGTTTCCGACCTCCTTTTACTTCCGACTTTCGCACCATGCATGCACATTAAAGAAATATTTATAGACCTATACAAGATGGTTTCCGACAGAATTTTTTCCCGACTTGCGGATTTTTCATGCACATAAATATTTTTTATTAAGCATCTTCATCTAACTGCTACACATCATGCTATGTCTTCTGAAAGTATTTAGTTAACTATTTAGGTCTGCAAAAGAATAAGCCTGCAAGATGCTTTCCGACTTTGTTTTCTCAATGGTGCACCCAGTGGCACATTAATATTTTTAATATTTTTCTTTAACCATGCATAGATAACTGCTATACCCAGTACAGTCTTCTAATTGACATTGGCATTAAACTGTTTTTTTTTTTTGAAAACGTGAACAAAACCCGATGTTAGGCCTACCGACTGATAGGCCTACTATGATGATTCAGATGATGATCAATGATTTTCTGAACTTGAAAGATTTAACAAAGCATACTTCTATTACAAAACCCAATGTTTCAAGAAATATGTCAATTTGTTTGGTTTACATACTTTACCCAATTTCGTGAGGTCAAAGGTCACATACAAGGTCAAAGGTTGACTGAGGTCACCAAATCTTTTAATAATTAATTTTTAATTGTGCATCACATATCCGACAATCAGCTTGATCAGTCATGTAATTAAGGAAATATGACGACTTTAAGATGGCCGCTTACCATGTAAAGTATAGCAAAGTAGCACTTTCAATGAGTGATAACTCGTAAAGGAAGCATCTTTCTGTATTGATTTATTACTGTGATGGAATGGTTCTTTGGTATTGCCAAATTTGATTGCAAATTGTAAGGTGGGCCCCTGGACCCGGCCGTTACGCGCTTGGTCGCACAAGTGCAAAAGGTACATTTTTAAAAATACGGTTTTAGGGTGCAAAATACGGATTTTTGTTCTTCTGAGTACGGAAATCTGGATTTCAAAGTTGGCATGTCTGATTTTGCTACCAAACTTGCAGCCTCTTTTAAGTATACTTTTAAATCTCACTTGGGATAAACATCCATCTTATAGTGCATGAGCGGTAACAATGCATTTTACACTTGCGTTTGGTCATATAATGAAATTCACAAAAATAATGCATAATGAAAAAGTTACCTCACTTGTTTTCAGAAGTTATGTGACCGGGAAACTCAAGATGGATTGCAAGGGGCCTTATGTCACAAGGCATAAAACGTGGTCACTTAAATATTATGTGTTAAACATGTGTACGTTAATTTTTAATGGATTTGTTAATTTCGTTGACTGACTCCTTTCGAACAGCACACATAAATTTCCTCCCTGTTAGCTATTTGATATCTAACAGTCCTGATGAACTTATTCAGGGGATATCCTCTTTCAATGTATTATCATAACAAGTCCCCCACAGAATCGGCAATAACAGAAAAAGTCCCAGAAATCCCACTGGAAATTTAATTTTTTTCGGACCATAGATGGCCTCCATTTTTGACCCAATACAATTGGTTAGTCTTCATTATATCAGTGTGTTGCAAAGTTTGAGTCCTCTGAAGTAATGCTGTGTAAATGCACACACACACGTCCTCACCCCCACACCCCTACCCACACCTGTGCACCCTTGTATCACCATCTTTTTGAGGACACAGACTTGTAAATGTGTGTCCTCAGAATAACTAATAGCATAGGAATGTGTGTACGATACTCTTACTCCATAAGAGTGAGATCCTTGGACAGTAGGTATAGTCATTAGCGCTAATTCAGCTTGAAATGTGTGTGTGGGGTGGGGGGGAACAATTGGCCTGAAGTGTCAAAAAGTGGCTGAAAAGAACAAAAAATGGGCCATTTTGCTGAAAGATGGGGGTGGGACATTTCCCCCTGTCCCCCTGGGATTGATGCCCATGGATATAGTATAGGTCCTTGGTAATGGTGTGATTTGAAGTGCAGGTTTATCAGATCAAACAGTTGTGTTAATACTATAGTGTGCATATGTTGCATGTATCATGACTGCTTGATATTGCATTGTGATATTACATACACTATGGACCACAATAGCCTCATCCCAATGTCATAGTCCAATAACCTCAATAACATAATCATAGTGCAAAATTTGACCTTAAGTTGCGGAGTATGAGTTTTTGTACCCAAATCTTCAAAGGTCATTCAATGAATGTACAAATGTATTGGGGTTTAAGAACTGTGCCCCTAATAGATGAGCATGTTGTGGATCCTAGTGATACATGTAGGAGTAAGAATCCGATATCACCGTGAAGACATGGACGGTCATCTTTGGCACATCCTTTGAAGCTATGATTGTATCGTCTGAACACAAAGACAAGATAGTCTTCAAACCTGCCATCAAATTGATTTAATACCATACAAAAGGTCAATAACTCGACTCTCGTCCACTTAATTGCATTATCAACAATGGAATGTTGTGCTCTGATCCTCTGTGCAAGCATGACGTTGAGACTAGGGCTTAGATAACGCAAGTTAAACCCATTCAAAGTCAGAGTTAAATATATTGTTAGATAAATTGCAATATAATGGTTTATTTAATCAACTTCAACTGAATAGAATAAGCAGTTTTGACCATTGCATTTCTTGTAACGATAATTGTTTTGCAACAAATGAGTTTATATTGTAGTCATGACTGTGTCAGAGACAAAGTAGGTTCTTAAGATTGAATGCCGCTTTTTTCAAACATGCTAATCCAACAGGTGTAAGCAAGACATATATGTGACCAGCTCCAACAAAACCCAGAACAAGTCGCAAGGCATGTTTTTGAGTTATAGGCCTTTAAAGATGACATTCCCCTTAAAAATATCAAATTTTGGAATTCTTAATTTCACAGTATTTGACTGTGGGACTAAATGGACTTTCAAATCCTTGAAAGTACTTATTAAAACAAGGTTTATTTAATGAGTAATTATAACAATTGAACTATGATAATCCCTATTCAATCCTGTGTAAGGCAGGGAACTAATTAGCCCATATACTCAGAATAGCAACGTGGCAAAATGTCAAAATTATCCATATCTTGAAAAGTATTGATGTTACGTACATAATTTTGGTATCATTTTAAAGCTTATTGTCTGTGCTTACATTTTTATTCAAATCATGAAATGTCAAAAATGCGACTTGTTCCTGGTTTTGTCAGAATGGGTCACATATAGTCTCAAAGAGTTGGTGGCTTTTGAGGTGACTTGGTTGCTCCAGAAATTAGCTCAAGAATTGCTGCCCTCTTGACTTGCAATAACACTGATAACATGGGAAAATAACAAAGAGCAGCTGTTTCATATTGGACTTGCCTGATTAATGTTGAATAATGCCTCTCTGATGTGATTCAATTTCTTATTGTCTATGAGCATGAGTGTCAGTGAAAGTCTCACAGAATCATCCTAAATTTGTTTGTTTGTATGTTTGTTTGTATGATGCAATCATTTCATAAACCATACATCTATCTTTTCCTGCATCTCATCCCATTCACAGGCCAATCCAGATGCCATCAAAGCCAGGCTAAAACAAGCTCAAGACCAAGTCTCCACATTTTCACATCACGTCTCACAACAGGTAAAAGATAAATGTTTGTTTGTTTGTTTGTTTCCTTCTATGTGAACATTGGTTCACAAGCATTGACGTCAATACATGACCTTAATCTTCAACACAAGGGGTGTAGATTTCAAATTTGGTTACCGGAATGGGTGACTCCATTTGAAATTCACACCCCCTGTGTGGGAAATTAAGGTCATGTCTTCCTTAGGGGGTGTATGGATTTCAACTGGAATAGACCCAATTTGTTGACTAAATAAAGGAGTCGTTCACCGCAGTGTATGAAGGAGAGAAAACGGATCAAATGTGTAAATTGTCCACTGAACATTTCAAAAGAATATAAATAATGTTTTCATTGTAAAATTGTTAACAAGTTCTTATAGATAAGAATATTTTGTCTAAATGTTGCAAATGTAGAAGGTTGACAAAAGGTGACAAAAATGTTTGTAAATAAAGGCATAAAACCGCCAGCAGCGATCACTCAAGAAAAAACAATGAAAAAGGCCTATTTTTTAGGATTTTTCAAGTACATATTCACCCAGAATTTTACCTTCATTTCAACTGATTTTTGTCAGCATTTTGATTTTGAGTTTAGCTACCCTTTTTGAGTACCATCTGTGCCATTAGTGTACCCTTTTCCCCATTTTTGCTGTTTTTGATACCTCAAGCGAGATACTTCTGTATCGCGCCTGGCTATGAAGAAAAAAAATGCTTTTTACTTGTTTTTTGTTCACGGGTGATATACAACTTGATCTGCACACTTTTAAAGTTCACACCAATTCAAACAAAAGGCAAAACTGCTATTGAAAATTGAAGTGGTCATATGTGACATGATCAAGGGGAATGAGTCGCATGTCGGCCCTGGTCGAAAATGAGTTTTACACATGTTTCTAAAGAGGACATTTAGAGCTTTCAGAAACTGAAAACCCTATGTTGATACGACTTTTCTTTGTGAAAGTTACATCAATTTATCAATCGCTGAAAACAATGTAAAACAAGAATTTTAACACTTTCTATGCCAATATTTCAAAATCAATACTAGCGACATCCGACTCATTTCCCTTGATCGTGTCACATATGCTGTTTGATATATCGATAGACCAGCCCCTGCTTAGGGTAGGAAAACAACCACATAGTACTTGGTTTGGGTCCATTTTACACTAATGAAAAAAAACTTGCTTTTGGGTACTTTTTGAAAGTCCTTGTACACTGGTGATACGCAACTTGAAATACAAGTGTCCCCCCCACTCGGGACAGATGCTCAACAAAATAGGATGAGCACTCAAGTTGTCAGGCAGAAAACAATTGAAAACTGCTGGGCAAATGTTTGGTATGATGTCACAAGTCAACTCATCTATGGATAGTGGACACCTTCAAAATATGCGTAAGGTTAGGCATATTATCTTACACATATTTTGAAGGTGTCCACAATCCATACTCATCAATAGTTTTTTCTGCAGACTAGATAACAACCGTTTAATCAAATAGTTTTAATCTGAATAGATACAAGGAGAAAAACTTTGTGACGTTAATTGCCCCTATTCTCTCAATCAGGTTGTTCCGTCTATTGCACTTACCTAATCCTCACGCCTGTCAAAGGGGACACCCTCGCAAAATCCCTTTTGGTTTGTACAGGGCCTTTCAGTTGTAGCCAATTTTCTCTGCATAGAAAATACCAATTTGGTTTTTACGTTGTAATTATTGAGAGTTTATTCCCCTGATAAGAAAACTTTTTCTGAATTGTTTCACCAAGAGGTATTTATTTTATGACATGTTTTGTGATTTCCTCCATTGAGCGTAACGGTAAGTGTACCCCTTTGTGTCAGAGAGTGCAAGATGGAACAGCCAAATCCCGTCAAAAACAACCAATGAGATGAAGCGATCCATTGCAAATGAAGTCATGCCGACCGACCGACCAAACGGATGCTCGCTAGAAATGCTGACTAAACCCTTGTGTTTGCTGATACCATCTCTACCATTCATTCATTTGCATATCATTATTCCATGTCATAGGTCAAAACGGATGACATGAAGGCCACCTTTCAAAAAGGTTTCAACAAGGTAATGGTTAAGTATTATCAAATAGATGTAGCACTGGAATCACTAACGTAGCACTCTGTGAGCACAAAGTTCATTAACTCTTTCCACGCAGGTTGACTGCAGACGACAAGTTTTACATTTTCTTTGATTGACAAATTTCAGAATTGTACATTTCCATGACCATATTTGGAATCAGCATGAAAAATGCATCAAAATGAGTACAAACAAGCCTAGTGTTGGTTCAGTGGTTCTTGAGATAGCTTCTGGTAATTTTGAGAAAATATCTCAAATTCCAATATGATGTACATTCATAGATTAGATAGAATGACTTTTGCATATTTCCAAGTTAACTTTTTGAGCCATCATCATTCAGTAGAGAATACTGAGCTTTGTATTTGGAAACAATTTTCTGTGTATCGGCAAAAGGCACCTTGCAGAAATGTGACCAACTACCTACGAAATGAGCTAGAAGTCGCAAGTTGGTAGTTTCGAGACGTCCTGGTTGTTGCGTTGGTGTCTTTTGCTTCACTCACACCTATTCAATCCAATAGTATGTCTGTAATGGACCATTCACGAAGGACATGCTGCTGGCTTGTACAGGTGCGCGGCAAACAAAGAACATCGTCTCAGCTGCCAGCAGCTGAATGTCTTGAAGTTACCAACCTGCGAATTTACGCTCATTTAAGGTCCGTTCATACTACCACGTACTGCAAACTACTGCATTGCGATATCGCAATAAAGTTAAATATATTTAAACTCGGAAATGCGACAAGTTGCGTTGTGTTGCGGCAAAACGTAATTGATATATCGGCATCACAAAGCAACGCATCGCAAATGCAGTGGTAGTATAAACGGACCTTTAGTGGTAGCACAACAAAAATGGTCTAGAATCAAATATTTTACTCTGAAGATGTGAAAAGTGAATACAAAACAAGTCACATTTGGAGAAATTATAAGTCATAGGACTGAGTTTAGTTACACTAATAACACTAGTAAAGCATCTCCAACTTTTCAGTGATGAACATGTAGTTAGATTTTAGTGATAGTTACCTGCACAGTAGTATTATAGTGCCCTCTCTGTTAGTTTAAGGATGAAATCAAAACTCGACCGCTGGTTTCGGGTGGTTCCGTCTGTTTGGAGCCGGTTTCTATTGTTCTAAACAATGGAATGCGGTTCAACCACCGTTCAGCCAGCGGTCAAGTTTTGATTTCAATCCTTAGTGATATGTGTGTGTCTAATTCTGTTGTCCCATGTTCATTTTTTGCATCAATTTTAACATCTCAGGCAGGCTTGGGCGATATTTTGATTAATTGATTACTCGATAATAATCATGCATAACTTGCAAACGCAAAATCGGAATCAACTGAAATGTTGGGAATAAGCTTTTTTCGTGGATATCTACTGAAAAATGTTATAAAAAGAGGAGGATAGGATCACAAAATCCTCCTTTAAAGCCCATTCAGTGATCCCACCATAAGTGTAAAAAAAATTATTCAAATTGTCATTAGGTAATTTTTAAATGAAAATTTTTGCAAAAAACAAAGAAAAACAGCAGTTTGACAAAGTTGAAGCCCCATTCAAATACATGGTAGCTAAATTACAGATTCAAGTAAAATGTCTTTAATACAAGGATTTTCACTACATATAGCAGGCTATGTTAGCACATCAATGACACTAACAAAGGTGCCAAAACCTGATTTATTCAATCATGTAGCTAAATTACAGATTCAAGTAAAATGTCTTTAATACAAGGCTTTTACCTTAATCACTAGCAGGCTTTGTTAGCACATCTATTACAAAAGTGCCAAAACCTGAATTTTTATAATTTTACGATCCTCCCGATGAGCAAATCACTGAATGGGCATTTAAAACCTGTGCCATTTGGCTACTACTTCTATAACCCTTTTCACTCCATGTTTTTGAAAAGATATTAGTTAATAATATGTAGCCATGTTTTGAAATAGACTTTCTTAACTGAGAAATCAGTCTTTCAGAGTGAGTAACAATGTTTTAGGAAAATGTCAATCTTTTTCATTTAAATGTGACATGATCTGCTCCATATATAGGGGCCAAAGGAGGCATTTTTGAAAATTGAGTTACTATAATTATTTAGGTAGGCTATCATATACTGGAAACAACAAAGGTCTAGCATACTTGGTATAAAGTTCTGAGGTTTTGTGATGTGTATATTGTTATGTATTTTTTGCTTATTCACTCCATGTTTTTGCTGTTATCTCAATTTGCCGCATTTGGCCCCCATGGACCAGATCACAAATAAAGTTGACTCAAAATAAGATAGTTAACCCTATGAGAAATACCTGCCTATTGGTCAAAAAGAAGTTTTTATTATCAATTGGACCAATCAGCAACATAGTTGGAATAATTTCACCACCCAAAAAATTGGGTTGAATTATTTGCAAAGCTCCATTCTGATTGGTGATTAAAGTGAAGATATGACATAATTGACCAATCAGAGGCAATGTTAGATCGGCAGATAGTGCTCAAGGGGTTAAAATTTGTTGAATGTGACAAAATGTTAAGCATTATTTGAGTATTCCAGTATTATTTTCTAAGTTTTGTTGATGTTGTTGTTGTTTCATGAAGTGATGTTACTTTTTCTGTGAGTGTTGGTGTGTTTTGTTTGTGGTGTCATAAGGCCACAAGTAAACCAGATTAGCTTGTTACATTTGTGAAGGTTGTCAATGCCAGTTGAACTTGCTATTCAAAAGAAAATTTGGATCTTACATTCGTCAAAAAACCTCATGACTGCTAAATTGTTGGTCTAAAAGACATAAAAGTATACATATTTAGAATGGCAATGCAAAGAAATGCTCATTTTGGGCTAAAAAACGAAAAAATTCTTTGGCCCTTTTTGTTCTCGTTCAACGTAACAAAAATATTCTTGGGCCAATTTTTTAAAAGTGTTTTCAAAAACTAGATATAAATATCTAGGAACTGTTTTTTAAATTTTTTTGACCAAAAATATTTTAAATTTGGGCGAAAATCAGGCTTTTTCATAATTTTTTTTTTTTTTAAGCCATTTTTTGACCATTTTTGGTGCAAATTTCTCAAAGTTGGATGAAAATGAAGTGGACCAAAAAACACCCACCGTTTTGGGGATTTAGGGCCAAAATGAGCATTTTGGCCCAAATTTGTCCTCACAGATGAATTTATCAAGTCTTTGTCATTTTAAATCACGAAATTTGTATACTTTAGACGAACAATTTAGTAGTTATGAGGCCCAAAAGTTTCTATAATTCCAGGGTTAAGATCACCCTTAAAAAAGTATGTACTGTTTATTAGTGTCTGGTGAAGGGAACCTGAGAGTTTACCCGGTTTGCATCATAGATTAGTGCTTCTGGTATTAACATGGTTGTATTGATGAGTAACTTGATGTGTCCTCCATACCAATCATCTAATCCCATTTACTCAACATTTTCCATTTTAACATTGCATTTTAAACATTACATGTACATAACATTGAATGTGATGTCCTATATTGTGTATGCACCATATCATGTATAATCCCCAAGTCTTGCCAAGTCCCAGCAGGGCAGAACACATTTTGGTTAAGTCCTGGCACATACTCCCAGACAGGGGGATAATCATGGACTAAAGAGATACAGACAAACTCCAAACAGTCAAAGTCTGAGCATCACCCCGGGGGGCTAAAGAAAATTCAATTTTGCCGCCTCTTCCGCAAAACAGCCTGAAAAGGTTGACCCACTTTTTTTTTCGGTGGTTTGAAAAAGTGAAGAGCAAAAAAAACAAAAACAAAAAAAAAGGATGATAGGCACTAGCGCCCTAAAAGCAACACATTTTAATTTATAGTACCATTTTCTTTACTAATTGTTTTTGCCGCCCCTTCTTCTTCCGCAGCCCCTTCATTTTGGCCGTCCCCTGCTTTTACCCCAGGGGGCTCGTGCCCCCAAAGCCCCCCAAAAAAATATGCACATGCACACACGATCGAGCGATTGGCCCTCATGAATATGCGAGAATTCACAGGGATTTTGAATGTTGGACAAATTCTGTATTAGTCTGTAGGGGTAATATTGATACTCTGTGTTTCATAAAAAACAATTGAGCAGAAAGTTAAGATATGACCCCGCAAAATATATAGAGCATATTTTGACCAAAGAGACTAATTGAAATTTGGATAATTATTGCAATGTACTTCAGGGACATTGAGTTGATGAACTGCATAATTTTAGAATACATAAAAAGTAGTTGAATAAGTTCCATCAGGTTGATTAAATAAACGAATTGGCATTTTTGCTTGACAAGTGAATTTTTATTAACCACAGTTACACCTTGTGCCCACATCAGAGGGTCACCTGATGCAAAATATGCCCCCTTCCGTGCCCCCACCCAAGAAATCTTCTGAATAGAGCGGTCAGTCAGTGTGTAAAAAGTGATTGTCATGTGTAAACAATGAAACAATGATAGAATGACAGAACTTCGGACCCCTTAAAATTCTCATTGGGCCCCTTAAAATTCTCATTGGACCACTTAAACTTGGGTTTTGCAGGGCTTAAAGGGTCTGGAAAAAATCAGTTTACCCTTTATAAATTATTGAGCTTGTGCTATCCCTGGTAATTCTGCAATGTTATTCTTTTATTTTCCCTTATAGACCAAAGATATTGGTAGAGTGGGAATAGGCGGAGTCAAAACAGCAGCTAAACATGTGAAGACGCGGGTCAAAGGATCAAAGGTTTGTAGTCATTTACTTGTTATTTTATTCATTTATTACACTTTTTTTGTTTACACCATAAAATTGGGAATTATTTGAAGTAAATGTTAACAGATTTAAGATGAGTTTACACTAAGTCACTGGATTGGGCTATTCCAATTAAAATCCACATTACCCCCTGTGGAAGATTTTGGAAATATCTTCCACAGGAGGAGAATGAATTTCAAATGGAATAAACACATTAAGCAGCTCCATTTGAATTTCATACACCCTCTGAAAAAGATTCATTCTGAATCTTCCACAGAGGGAGGGTACGTTTCAAATGGAGTTGGTTAAGGTGATAATTCCATTTGAAATTCATTCTCCCCCTGTGGAAGATATTTCCAAAATCTTCCACAGGGGGATAGTGTGGATTTTAATTGGAATAGCCCCTTGCAGGGCATTTCCACACAGGCTTCATTCATTTAACCCTCCATGCGGGTGTTGACTGCAGATAAGAAGTTTCATTATTATGTCTTCAGAATCTGGGCTCCTATACTTTGTACATAACCTGGCTGTCTGATCAATTTGTGTATCGGTCACATGGAGCTACAGGGTTTTTTCATATCTGTAGCCTCTTCATAGAGTGCATAGTTCATATACTTTATGTGTAAAAGTCTCTTTTGGTGTGATTTTTTTTTGTAAATGTGACAAGCCATGACCAAAAAATCATATTTTTGACCAAAAATCACCAAAAATCACATTTTGACCAAAAATCACATTTTTGACCAAAACCACATTTTTGACCAAAAATCACATTTTTGACCAAAACCACATTTTTGACCAAAAATCACATTTTTCACATTTTTGACCAAAAATCACATTTTTGACCAAAAATCACATTTTCACCAAAAAATACATTTTTGACCAAAAATCACATTTTGACCAAAATCACATTTTGACCAAAAATCACATTTTGACCAAAACCACATTTTTGACCAAAAATCCCATTTTTCACCAAAAATCACATTTTGACCAAAAAATACATTTTTGACCAAAAAACACATTTTTGACCAAAAATCACATTTTGTCCAAAATCACATTTTTCACCAAATATCACATTTTTGACCAAAAATCATATTTTTGACTAAAAATCATGTCAAGAATCATTTTTGACCAAGAGTCGCATTTTTGGCCAAAAATCACATTTTTGACCAAAAATCATGTTTTTTTACTAAAAATCATGTTTTTGACCAAAAAAGATTCTGAAGATATAATAATGATAAAATTAGACTGATAATTTCGCATGATACCTGAATTGATCAGTCTTGCTATAGTTTTCAAATATCACGCTCGACTTTTGTCTCGCATGATATTTGAAAACTCTAGCTCGACCGATAAATTCAGGTATCACACTCAATCCGTCCAATTTTATATCAATATTTCTTTAAAAATTCAAAATTTTAGAATTGGACATTAATGGTTCAGTGGTTCTTGAGATAGCTCTTGATATTTTGAGAAAATATCTCAAAATTTAAAGAAAATATCTCAAAAATTGGACTTTTAATGTTGAAGCCCTATGGTGAGCACGCAGAGCATTAATTGAAATCGGTTAAATATGTAAAGTTACATTCTAGAACCAAAGATTTTTTTTTAAACTTGTGAACAATGAACATGTTTTGTTGATATAAGTGATTGAAAATCTAGAAACTTTGATACTGACAGTAACATTATCATAATGCGTTTCAAGGAACTAAGCTTCTATTTTGGTGTCCACAGGATGCTGCAAAGATTGACACTTGATATAAGTTTCTATTTTAATGTCCTTTACACATATCAGTTGAGTGTTGCGATGAATTAAGCTTCTATTTTAATGTCAACAAGACATTGTAAAGTTTATCTCTTTGATGAAAAATGAAGATATTAATGTTATTCAAACACTTTCAGAGTTTATTTATATTGCTCTCAAACTCAGGTATAATATGCATTCTGATACATAATGTTTCTCTATTACCGTACTGACGCGAGTATAGTCCCACCCCGTTTTTGGGTGAACATTTTTCAAAATTGGGGGTGGGACTATACTCAATTTCAAAAAAAAAAAAAAAAAAAAAATTTTAATTTTATTTTTTAATTTTTTTCAGTTTTGAGTGTCCTGGACCTAGACCTAAATGGATTAGGATCATTCATGGTTGACCTAAAAAAAAAAAAAAAAAATTAATGATTTCAAAATGCATTGAATTTGAATGCATTTTGAAATCATTAATAGAGTATGACATGAATACAAATTATCAATTTTCATATTAAAAATAACAAAACATCGTGAATTTTTTTTTTTTTTTTTTTTTTAGGTCAACCATGAATGATTTTAGCATTTAGGTTTTTTGTTTTGACATTTTTTTTTTATTTTTTTAATTGTTTTAATTTTTTTTTTTTTTTTTTTTTAATTTCTGAAATTTTCCGAAAGTTTGGGGGTGGGACTTTACTCGAAGGTGGGACTATACTCGCGTCAGTACGGTAATCTAAATTGTTGATTTTTCTTTCATATGCATGTAAATAATGTCTGTGTACTATGGGCTGGAGGCCTACATACTTAATAAAATACAATGAATGAATGAATGTAAAGATTGATATATGATATATATTTGTTGATCATCTTTCTGACAGTAATGGGTGTTCCAAGGAATTAAATTTCTATTTTTATGCCAACACTTGTGCTGTGAAGATTGGCACATGCATAATATTTGTTACAAAATCTAAAAACTGAAGATTGATATATGTTATTTGTTAAACAGTTTCTGACAGTGACAAAGAATTCAATTTCTATTTTTATGCCAACACATCTGCTGGGAAGATTGGCACATATATATTTGTTAAAAAATCTAAAAGCTGTATTCTTGTTTGTGATATTAACCCTAACACAACCCAATCCAAAGATAATCCAACATGGAAAACCTGTAAGCATGCGTCCTATGTGATGTGATGACGCAATCGCCCCAAGTGATATGTAGGCACTCTTTCATTGGCCGGGCCAGCACAAACCCTGTGGCTACAGGTTTGTGATCGTCTGCTTGGCATGCGAGGGGTCCAAGGTTTGAATCCCAGGGGTACCAAATGACTCCTTTGTTCATCTTCTCTCCTTTTTCATTTGTTCTCTCTTTTCCGATATCAAAAATCCTCTTGGTGTTAGGGTTAATCAAATGATTATTTTAAGAAATCCAAAAATTCATGTTCTGTTGCTTTATAAACAGGATGACATTGACGCCCAAACCAGGATGACGGTGTACGGCACACACGATATAGATAGTCCGTTCGGTACTTTGTCCACTGGATACAGATCTGGAAGTGTACCAGCATCACCGGCAGAAAGTCCTGTAGCTGTTAGGCATATAAGGGTAACTTTGATTTAAGTTGTTGAAATAATATTGCAATTACTATACAGAGATGGTAATGCTAAATTTTGACAGCATTATTGCAGAATTTGTAATCTATAAAACAACTTACATCCTTAAGGTTAGCAACTATTTTAAACTGTTGCCATTTGGTAGTTCACATCATTTTGCGAATGGTAGTGAGCTTTAGCAAAATTGCATTGATCATTTCATAGCGGCGTGTAGAAGAATTCAAATATCACAGATATACTTTTGTAGGTCTGATGGTTCTTGAGTTCTGTTGTAAAGATCCTGGTTCATCTGAGGTCAAGTAAATACAGATTGGGGATATTTAGGGCAGTTTTATGGAGACTGTATCTTGTACAGGGATGTGAGAGTTCCTCTTTTCAGCTGATTTCCTCTTTTTTTTTTTGCCAAAATTTACGCTGCTTTGTTTCTTTCATTTTCAGCCCATTTTTTTTTGCATTTTAACTCTGATTTTACGCTGTTTTTCAGCGTTTTAGTCATTTTCCTCTTTTTTGGTCTATGGCCTCTCACACCCTTGCTTGTATCCCCAAGCTAATCACAAAAACAGGCAACACTCATAATTCAAGAATGGCCTTGTATGGCGTTGTGTAATAAAGCAGCCTCTAAATATATTTCTTATATCGTTTAACAGGGTCTTGCTTCAACTGATGGTGTGCGACCAGTGACTGAACTGTTCCCTCCAGGGTAAGAAACTATTAATAATCAAACTAGTAAAACATTTTTTTTTAAATTTGTGTCCAGCTGCATAATGGATAATGCTTTTGAATCCAGGTCACCACACACAAGTCTATCATGTATTATATCACTCATACATAAATTCTAGACAGTTCATTGGTTGATAACCATTTATCATTTTTACCATCAGCCTCTATGTGTGATAGTTTTTACCATCATAGTGCTGCGCCTGCGTCAAGCCACGCGCTGACTCTTAGACTTGCCGATTTAGTTATGGGGTGGACACCAAAATGTTAAGTATGTCACGGCAATGGTGTCATGTTGATGAAAAAATGTATTCCCTATCTTAAATAGTATTTTTGAGCAACAGAATTTATGTATGAGTTATATAAAACAACTATTAACTGTCTTAAATTTGTGTAATGGTAGAAATATAATCACTCGGTGAAAGATGTATTGTTCCATTCCACTCACCGTTCCGGCTCGTGGAATGGAACAAGCCGTCTTACATCTCGTGATTATATTTCGACCATCACACTCATAGACAGTTAATATTTGTATACTATCAATTGAAATGGTGTGTGATCCAGTTACAAAGGAGTTATGTTAGGCCAAAAAAAAAAAAAGGTTCTTCTTAAAGCTCACGAGAAATTTAAAAAAAATGCGAAATGCGATTTTTTTTTTTTTTTTTTTTTTATTTCTGACTTTTTTTCATGGTATTTTGAGAAAAAGTCTGATTTTCACCGATTTTTTCTCGAAAAAATAGTAAAAATTTTTTTTGAAATAAAAAAATTTCCGCATTTGTTTTTTGTCAAATCGTGGATTTTACAAACGCCAGCAAGCTTTGAGAGCTAACCTTTTTTTTTTTTGCCTTACCACCAGAGAAAGTATCTTAAACTTCCCATAATGCATTTCTTCCATTTCAATTTCTGTTCTAAAAAAAAGAAAAGTAAGGTTTTAAAATAAACTTTCTGTCAACAGCTGGAAAATACAAATTAGCAACTGTCCACGGTTGCAGGCATGTCCATGGTTGGGATGTGTGTGTATCCTAATGTTTACAGGTACTTACAAATGCACCCCACCCCTACACATACACCACCACCCACCCCCCCCATCCCCGCCCCACACACCCTGCAAAGGAAGATAAGAATGCTGCTAACTTGTAATGCATTTGACTTGGTTTTCAGAATAAAGCATTACAACACAATAGAGTTAAGTAGCCCCCAGGAGGAAGGGTCGGAGTCAACAGATGACAGTGGTATGGATCTCATGAACGATCCTGATCTGAAACAAGTTATAGCCCAACTATCTCCTGATAAGCCCAGTAGACCGCCACCACCGGTAAGTAGCGCTGTGCATTCTTCAATGTGATTGTATGGGGAGTGCATTAAGACGCATCAATGACCTCATTAATATACGCAGCAAGTGCGATCCAATCACAGATAATAACTTTTAAATACGCGGACGCAAATGCAGGTCATTGAAAAAGTATGCTGACCGCGTCTCGAAGCTAAAAGTACGCTCTACAATGACCGAGTTACGTGACGTGTTACACGTTCGCACAATTTACGCGGACGCTGGCCGCGGTATTTGGACATCGCATGATTGCGTTATAGTGTGATTGGTCGCTAGCGGCATATCCTTAATGGGCTATTCGATTTTTTTACAGGGAAAATGACAGATAGAGTTAAAGATGTGTTCTGTTTTCAAATTAAAAGAAGAAAATGTGACGTAAATTGAATTAAAAAAAGTGAAAAGTGACGGTTATGAATGAGGTTAATGACTTTGCATCAGTTATTTTTCGGGTATTGTGAAATATCTAAGCATTGTGCTCAATACAAGTGCATTATTTTGTACAATTTACTCCCAACAATTGATACAAGCAAGCATTTAAACGTTAATTCACCAATCTTTGCACAAGAACAAATGGTAATGGGACAAATGAAAGGGAATAATTATAGTAGGGATGACCAATGAACCATCAACTTGATTAGAACACTCCCATAGACATGCAGGGAGCTCAACTGTGCACTGCTTGCACAGACATTTCTAAATTGAGCTCATTCTTATATTTTTCATTATTTTTCTGTAAAAATTAGAGATGTTAATGCCAATTATAATTTGTAACTATCTTGCAAATTACAGCAACATAACTTATTTCATTTTCCTGTAAGTGCGAGTCAAAATTGGTCCATCGCCACAGTGCGCTTTAATTGCCAGTGGCTGAGTTCAGCACTGCTCAAGAATGGCACAAAATATTCATGTCAATAATTTCAGGTGAAAAACGTGGCCTACTGAGCTGTAATTTGGCAGAGTTGCCAGCAATACCTATATCATACCCTCTGTAAAAAGGTTAAAAAATTGAACAAGTAGATCTCGAGTTACAAATTAAATCACCAGCTTCCCTTTGAAATTTCCATACTCCTTTCGAATCATGCTAAGAAGACACCTTTCTGAACATAAATGTGAAGTTTCGTGCCCTTTCGTTGTATTTTTCACCTGATTTCAACCCTAAACATTTTCTTATAGTTATACCATCTGCACTGACTTGCTGCTATACACACACAGGAGCTGTACTTTTAAAATACGCGCCTAATCAATAATAAGTCTTTCACTCCATTGTTAAAGTACTGTGCTCCCTGTAGCATATGGAGTGCAGGGTTGCCAAAAGATTTCAGCCCGAATCGCGGGTCAAATAATCGAAAAGTCGCCCAATTTTTCACTTTACCATTGGTTTCTATGGGGCAGGAAACTAGCGGATGTCGCGGGAGCCAATGTTGAAAAGTCGCCCAATTTTTTTCTTAACCATTGGTTTCTATGGGACTGGAAATTGTCAAAAGTCGCGGGAAAAATCTTCAAAAGTCGCCCAATTGGGCTACCAAATCGCGGGTTTGGCAACCCTGATGGAGTGACCAGTTCCTAGAGTGTGATGGTTTTGTAGCAGATGACAGTATTCATTCAAGCCTATCAAGGTCAGTTATTAGCCACTTGCTGAATGGCTGGGCATTATCAGCTATCAAAGAGATACCTTATGCTGCTGCCAATCACAATAGAGGTTAAACATTTTGTTAAAACCCCAGAAGTGATATCAGGACAAAGCTGTGCATGTTGGTACTTGATTGTTTGGATCCCTATGTTGAAAATCCTTTGTAGTACATTAGTATTTTTCTTATGTGTAGTGTATATTGTTGTGGAAAAAAAGTTCACCTGGACTTTTGATTTTGTGCCACTTCGGCCATTATGGATGATTTTTTGCAAATGTTTTCTAAAAGCATGATTTCAGTGCCTCGGTTTGAAGAAATACTTAATGCTATTGACTAGTAAAGTGCCATTTCATAAGAAACCCCTTTGATACTTTCACAATATGCTTGTTTCATGTTTGCATATATATTAAAATAAAGAAATATAAAAAGGTAAATATATGCTTATACCAATTTTGCTCACATTGGTATTTTTAGACTTTGTCAATTTATTTCGCTCCAATGACCGGTCAGAATGGGAAACTTTGAAAAGTCATAATTCGAAAAGTTTTTGACCGATTTTGACCATTTAACCACCAAAATACTTCTGTTGATGAGTTCTTTCCAGCAAACAATCTTTTGTAGCAATAGCAGTAACATGAAATTATGATGGTCATCCCTAATTATAGGTTAAAAAAATGTACATCACTTGTTGGGAGTGAAATTTTACAAAATAATGCATGCGTACTGAGATGTTGATGCGTCTAATGCTAATGCACGAGCCCCGAAGGGGGGGTGCATTAGAGGCATCAACATCTCCGTACAAGTGCATTTTTTTGTACAATTTCTCGAGCAACAAGTGATACGCATTTATTAACCTATTTCATACACAACTAAAAAATCCTGTGATTTTTTCAATTTTTATAACAAAATTGTCACTAAAAATGCAAACAAATATAAATGCATCCACCCGCAAAAAAAATTAACGTGTCCGAAAGCACTGCGCATACTACGTGGAGTGCGCGCCTGTGCAATTGTACAATATTTATGCACGGCTAGTAATTTACTAACCCTTGCTCTGATTGGTTCTCATTATCTAGGAGTGTATGAATTAGAAATAGGGCCTTAGTGCAATTTCTTTTTGGTTTTGGCACTCTATAAATGTCATTGATTGATTGATTGGGAAATAATTAGGGTGGTTATGTAACTGTTGCATGTTTGAACCATAGTTTGTACTTTGATCTCAAAATTACAAAGATGACTTAGGCAATTGAATACATAAATTCAAAACCCACCCAAGTCCATGGGAAGTGATTTTGAGAAAAAAACCTGTGTATCATTTTAATTCCTTCAGTTAGATTTACCTGGTCAATATGGTAAGTTTTACGTGCAAATGAGTAGGTTAAACTGTATTAGGTATGACGATTAGCATTTCAGGGACTTCGTGCGGTTCATTTTAAATGCTGGACTTGGGTGGTTTTTTGAATCATATACAAAGACAATAATGTTGGAATGAGATTACCACTAGTAAGATAATATAAAATAAAGCACACAGGTATGTATGATGTTGATAAGCATTCTGCCATGTAATATAAACCACATACTTTCCTTGATTAAACCCATTTTTTTTTCAAAAGTCACTCTCCAGTAATGAATGTGTTACAAGTGGACTTTTATACATACTGGATTTCAATCAATGTGTTACAAGATTCAAATCATGGACTTTGGTGGCTCTTTTCATACATGCTATTTTTCACATGCTCAATAGACACAGAGGATGAATTTGAGTTGTTCTTTCATACATATGACAGGCCTATGTATGGGTTGTTTTACAATCAGGGTACACAGATTGTCTCACTGGGGGTGAAAAATGAAGTGTCTAGTTTTTCCTCAATTTATTTGTTTTTGTGTTGTAGATGGGTCAAATAGGAAATCTGTAAAAATTTTAGGCGTCAAGTGTTCAGAGTTTTTAAGTTATGCCAGAAACATGTTTTTGATACACATGTTTCTGTATACCTAATTTTTCGGAGAGGACACATTTTGACGGAAACCTGACGTCCAACTTTCAAACATGTGATACATGGAAACTAAGTGTAAGTGGACTAAGTGTTTATTATGAGTTTGTAGGATATCTATAAGTGTTTTTCAAGAAAATATAATTTTAGTCTTTGGTCAATTTTAACTATGGATTACGAGCTTGTATTCGGAGAGGACATTTTTTGACAGAATTTTCAACATAAATTTGAAGAAATGGTACAATTAATGAAACAGTCGCAATCTTATGTGGTTCTCAATTTTGAACAATCGTGTTTCAAACATTACTTCTGAACTGTCAAAATATGTTTTTATGTTATTGCTGGCAGTGATATATCATTTGCAAAGTTCACAAAGGTCAAATGAGATGGCTATTTTGTCCCAAAATCATACAGAAATTTCAATCATACAGAAATTTCATCATTTGCTAAGCATTTCAAACAGTTTCTTTGTGGCTGTAGGTGGAACTAATCATAAGTTAATCTAATATTTGAAACGGGGCACAATATGGTGCTCAGCCCAAATGTACCCTGATTGTAAAACAACCCGTATAGCAACAATTTCCCATGCTTAACTCAATTTGGCCAAAGTATGGACTTGGGTGGGTTTTGTATTCATATATTCAATTATCATAGCAGGTTGAGGGTAATGTCCCCTGTAGCAGTTAACATCTGAGTAGTCTCTGCAATTCACACCTGTTGGAGATATGAATAACAATGTGTATATGTGGATGAAGAAAATAGTTATTCCTGGTGTAAGCAGAAGACACTGACCAAGGTCAGAGTGACTTGTGATTGGTAAAGTGTTGAAATCAGTCATCAGGTGTGATAACCAGTGGCGTAGCCATGATTTTAGAACGGAGGGGGCACAACTTGTAAATGTACCGACGGAAATATTTTTTGCCAACGGAAGTTGTGATTTGTTGACCCAAATTTTTTTGGCATGGTTTGAAAAACTGAAGAGCAAAAAAAAAAAAGATAATAGATGATACCAACATAAAAACACACAATTTTATGTAAAATTCAATTTCATTCACAATCTTTCATCATTTTTTGATAATTCTCCCTTTTTCTGTCACCCTGGGTGAATAATAGCCTATTGTTAACCCAATTTTTGTTTCACCGACACCTTCCGTCTACCGACGGCCTTACATGAACCGACGGTCATGACGAGCTACGCCACTGGTGATAACAGCTCCTTTTGAGGCATCTATCACACCGTAAAGAAATCAAATGAGGCCAAGAAAAATAATTGTTGGCTTGCCCTCCAGTGGGATTTTTGGGATGGGTCAGTCGGTCGGAAAAATATTTTTCAGCGCCTGTAGGCAATGAACATTGTTCATGTGGAAAGATACATCAATACATCACTTCAGACCTTCAAGATACACCAAAGAAATTGATTCATTTAGAATGACTGCATACTTACAGGCATAAGAAGACACCAAGTTTATTGGAAACATTGATGCATGAATGGATAGTTATCAATGTTATAATGAGTTTACGGTAATGATTTCCTTCTTAAGAAAAATGTTATTGGCCAATTTTAACTTTGAAATGAAATTCAGACACAGAAAAAGTAATAAGAAACCATTAAAATTATAAACTAAAAACTAAAAAAATGGTCAATTTTAGGTCGGTCAGTAGAGTGCAAGAAAACAATTTTTTCGGCCTGATTGTAATTTTGTTACCTTGATATGTTGGGATTGTGTTTACATTGTTATTTTTCTGTCACAGTGAGTTCAAAACATGTTATAGCCAATTTTAACCATTACTATGTTTTCAGAATCTTGTTTCCTATATCTTGTACGCAATTAGCACTTATTAGGCCAAAATAGTCAAATATGAGGTGAATTTGGTCAGAAACCCACATACAGGCGTCAACATGGGGGGATGATTGTATTACCTGTGATCATCCCCCCATCATAAAATTTGGGGGATTTATCTCCCCCCCCCCATATCACCCGGATCTACGCCTATGACCTCTGCACGAGTGCACCCATAGCAACCACCTCGGCGAGGGGAACTGCACACACACACTCACTGGTTACAAAGCTTTCCCTCATTTGCTTTGGCAAAACAAAGGAGTCCCACGTTCCATGTTTTTTGCATATGTGACACGATCAAGGGAAATGAGTTGAATGTCGCTAATATTGATTTTGAGATATTGGCAAAGAAAGTCTTTAAATTCTTTTGTTTTTTATTGTTTTCAGCGACTTATCAATTGATGTAACTTTGCAAAGAAAAGTCTTATCAAGACAGGGTTTTCAGTTTCTGAAAGCTCTGAATGTCCTCTTTAGAAAAATATGTAAAACTCATTTTCAACCAGGGTCGACATGTGACTCATTCCCCTTGATCATGTCACATATTAGAGCCTGAAAGTTATCTTGCAGTGGATGGGTGGGTGGATCTACTGGCTTGTGGAAGTAAACTCATTAATTCACCCTAACTTCAACACAATAACTGATCAACTTCAAACTTGATAGTGTATGATGGGCCTGTGCTGTATTATGTCATGTTATTGCATATTTATGAATATGTTACATAAGCTGGCTTATGTTTATACATGTAGGATACTGCCTGCCAGTAACTATCTCAAGAACTTAACTTAAGGTTGGTCTTAAACCTGGAATAATGGAACATTTTGGGTCTCATAACTGCTAAATTGTTGGTCTAAAGTATGTGAAAGTATACATATTTAGAATGGCAAAGACTTGATAAATTCATCTGTGAGGTCAAATTTGGGCCAAAATCCTCATTTTTGGCCCCCCCCCCAATTTGTTTTTATTAATTTTTAAAAACTAGATAAAAATATCTAGGAGCCTTTTTTTAAAAAATTTGGGCAAAAATCTGGCTTTTTATGATTTTTTTGAAAACCAAGCATTTTGACCATTTTTGGTGCAAATTTCTCAAGGCCCGAAAGTTATCATAATTCCAGGGTTAAGACCAACCTTAATGGATTCATAACGCGCGCATACCATCAAAACAAGATGTTCAATAAATAACATAATAAATATTGTCTTGTTTTATTTTGATGATGTTGAATTTCTTTGTATTTTGTTGTTTTTTATTATGAAAATAAAGATTCATTCATTCATTCATTCATTCATTCATTCATTCATTCATTCATTCACAAAAACAGTTTAAGAAAAAAATTTAAATGAGATACTATTTGACAAGTTTGAAGAAGTTTCTGCATTAATCATATTTTTGGAGGATCAAATTCAACTTGGTCATTGTACAAGCAAAGTTGTTTTAACAAAGTTGTTTAAAAACTTAAAACGTGTCCATGTGGGTGGTTAAACACAGCACCGCAGGGAAAGTAGTTCTGAAAAGTAAATATCCCACGCATGCGGTGAATGCGTATCAGATCAGCTAGGGTCCTGCAAGACAGGAAAAACCACATGAATTATTCAATGTCCCATTTCAGGATAGCACTTACAACGGGTTGAATTATTAAAAGAGACTGATTAAAATTTCAAGTAGTGTTTAACAAGTTTCTAGTTTTGAGTGCTTTGTATGTAAAAGTTGAAAACATTGGCCAGGTTGTTACATGCTAATCTTATTCTATCCGTCAAGGAGGCACAAGAAGAACAAATAGCTCATGTTGTTGCAGACAAGTCATGACAGGTGATTTTTCGAGTGGAAATGGAAATCAAAAAGTTTTTGAACTCTTGAAAAAGTTAAGAAACTTTGGTATGTTGCTTTTACATGTAGTGATTGTGCTTTATACGGGCTCATATTGAAATTCCCTTACACAGGAAGGTGTGCGCCATCCTTCAGCTTTCCTGTGCTAGCCTTCTTTTGTTAAAATCCTGTGTGATTATAACACTGCAATTAGCCACTTAAATTAGGAGCGCGCTTTCCTGGGTTGTGCGATGAGCCGATTAGTTCAATTAGTTCAACAATCAATAAAATTGCCAGTCTTTGATAAACTTTTATTATAATCCTTGTCACCAGACCACTTCAAAAGGCAGGGTGTATCACGGATGCATATAATCCATCCGTTTTATGACAGAGCTTTCCTGAGGCGCGCGCTTAGCGAGGGGAATCCTGCCTTCTTTCTGTGTGAAAGCGTGGTAGGGTATTTCAATATGAGCCATAAGGAGTTGAAGTCTTTAGATCAACACTGTCATTGGTTGCTTTGCCAGCTCTTAATAATGCACAATGCAAAGTGCTCAGGCTATTCATTTAGCAAGCAAATGGTCCAATCTATGTGCAATATCTTGTTATTCATTAATTTCCATTTTATTGAATTAAGTTATTAATGCCTGTGTGTGGGGGTGGGTGTGTGTGCATTTGTTTTCACCTACAAAAGTGGACTTTATGAGTCTACACTTCTGAAGTGAAAAACCACAAACGTGGACGTCCACGGTCATAAGACAGCAGCAGAGTGTGCTATACAGCATAACTTTGCATATCGTCAGCCTGAAGTCATTTTTTGTAATTTTGAGAACAAAGTACAAAATATGGTTAGGCAATTAGCGTAGCAGGCTGACGATATGTTGCATATGACAGCGTTCAAGCTTTGACTTACGTTTGGCGGACAGAATGGTGGAAACTTAAAGTGAATGATATCCTACTTCAAGGAACATTTTCTAGGGTGAAATTTTGTGTAGAAACTGAATCTGACATAAAAATGCATAATTATCAACTTGAAAATTTTCCCCATAGCACTGTACAGGCATATTTCTGCCCAAAATCCTCAAATTTGAGCGAAAATTTGCTGTTAAAAAAAAGTCCTTCAAAATGGAGATACTTAGGGCTAAACAACAAACATGTTGCTCTAGAGAAAGGTATTGGTAAGAGCAACATGTTCTTTGTTTAGCCTTACACCTCCAGTTCTGAAGGACTTATTTTTTTAACAAAATGTATTATTTTTAGGTTCTTTGTCTAATTGTTGATTACCCATATTGCACGTTTTTTCTCCATTTTAAACTTACAGGTTTATCCGTCAGCATATTATCTCTTTTAATGTTTGATAAAAAAAATGTAACATTATATTGCACCATGCTTTCCATTGAATAGAAACAATGAAAGTGCAACAATTGATTTTGTTCTTTCCTTGGGTTTTCGATCATCGTTTCTTTAATTATCATCCGATTTTAAGATCTTATTAGAGCTAGGTACAGGTAATGGGCTATTCCATTTAAAATCCACACTCCCCCTGTGGAAGATTTTGGAAATACCTTCCACAGGGGGAGTATGTTTTTCAAATGTAATTGGTCAGAGTTAATCCTTTTGAAACCCATACTCCCCGTGTATTATGCCTTTACCTATATCTTCCACAATGAGTGAGTATTACAAATGGAAGTTACCCAAATGTCTATTCTATTTGAAACTTATACTCCCTCTGTGGAAGACTTTAGCTAAATCTTCCACAGGGGGAGTGTGGATTTTAAATGGAATAGCCCAATGGCTGCTGGTTTTAATTGTGACTGATTTGTTTTTGTTCAGGATATGCAGGGGTGAACATAGCTGGTACCGTAATTTTGTTGCGGTCTGTATTGTGAGATTGATAATATCGAGGGTTGAGAGCCACAAAGCCTCAACTCACAATCACCTGCTCCCACAAAATAGCATAAAGTCGCCAGGGCACTATAGAAGATACAGTCCATTAATCATGACATAATTCATTCTTAAACACTTGAGAAAGTTCCTGCAATCATATTGGTTCTTACCTGACATGATATCACACAGGTCAGCGCGTGTGCATCAACACGAAACGCGTACTCGCTATTTGAACCAATCGGATTCCCATAGCAACAACGGGACTGATTGATTTTAAGCCCTAGGTAGTACCTTGTAAAATGTAGGATTTAATTTGATAAAAATATGTAATACTTATGATATTTCTATTTGAATTGAAGTGTTTAAGAATGAGAATAAAGGTATTGTTTTTAGCCGCTGTCGTGCATTTATCGTCTCATATAACACGGGCGACATCATTATTTTTGGCGTAAAACAACTTGGCTTCGCCTCATTGTTTTACTTAAAATAATGATGTCGCCCGTGTTATATGAGATGATAGATTCCCTCCAGTGGCTAAAACCAATACCTTTATTCTCTATAAAATAGAAAACAAAAGACATTGTGGATGAAATACTGATTTTTGAAGACCAAAGCAAGGAGCCAACTTTATGCTCATTTTGTGAGAGCTGATCATAAGTGAGTTACAGCTTTCTGGTTCTGAACCCTCGATATGCTGAATAATATAAGTCAAGTCAAATCAAACCTATAAGTGAAACATGTTACAGAAGTTGCTGCATTATTTACAAAGTTCATATCGCAATTAGTATATCTCAAGAAATTACTTTTAAGGGGTACTACACCCCTACCCAAATTTGTGCCTATTTTTGCATTTTTCTCAAAAATTATAGCACATTGGTGACAAGTAAGATATGTATATTATAGGGGCAAGCACTACAACTACTGTACTGAAAATTCAGCAACTCACGGCAAGTAGTTATTGATTTATTGATCAAATATTGGTTTTCCCTCATTTTTTGACTGTAATGTTGTCTGGGCTGAAATAAAATTTACAGTGCAGTAGTTGTAGTCCTTGCCCCTATAATATACATATGTGCTATAATTTTTAAGAAAAATGCAAAAATAGGCACAAATTTGGGTAGGGCTGTAGTACCCCCTTAAAGCTGTAAATTGCGTTTGATAAAGACCTTGGAACTTTTTTCTCTTTTTTTTTTTTTTTTTTTTGTGCCAAAAAAAGTCAGGGTTGTTCGGGATACTCCAATCAAACAATTTTTATTAGGCCTAAACAGTTTCTCAGTATTATTTTGTCCAATGGGCTATTCTATCTTAAATCCATACACCCCTATGGGAGACCCCCTAAGCCTCAAAATCTCTGCGTCCTAGCGTGCAAGTTGACCGTCCTTGCCTGCAAGTTGACCAGGAAAATGCATTACTTGTATTAGCAGTTTAATATATTTAAGGGGGGTACTACACCCCTTGATACATTTTTGTCTATTTTTGCATTTTTCTCAAAAACTAATAACACAGTGGTTATGTATATTATAGGGGCAAGGAATCCGATTACTACACTGGAATTTCAGTGATCCACGACAAGCGGTTCGTTATTTATGATAAGAAATAAGGTACCGCTAGGATGTACCTCATTTCCTATCATATATACTGAACTGCTTGTCTTGAGTCACTGAAATTTCAGTGTAGTAATTGGATTCCTTGCCCACAAAATATACATAAATTTTGTTACCAGTGTGTTATTATTATTTTTTGAGAAAAATGAAAAAATAGTCACAAATTTACCACAGGGGTGTAGTACCCCCTTAAGCAAATAAATATTTATGAAGGATAATTTGAAAGTACTTGGTACTCTTGGTTGGTAACACATGGAAGTACTCAAAAAGTACTTCCATGGTAAACATAAGTAGGATATTATCTTTCCCTAGAGAAGTCTGATTTCCAGAGTGCTAAAAAGGACTTGAATTGTGTTTTTGAAAGCTTTTGAAAAATTTGTTTTTAAAAGCTGGGGATTTGCATTCCAAATCTGTTTATGAAGTGGAATTTATTAGCACTGAAGGATGAGCAAGTTACTTGTAAATGTTTATCCTTTAAGTAGTTTGATTGCTCTAGCGTGAGTTGCTATACCCGTTATGCAGGTTGGAACTCGAGGGGTCGGTGGGTCAATTCCCTAACAACTTTTCTCATCATTATCTTTCTTCCTTCCTTCTTTCCTTCCACTTCGGCAAAAAGCAAAGAGGGAGTTGCGGTTAATAAGACAAACTAAGTATTTAAAATATTCAGGTGAAAGTAATCTGCTGTTTGTTCATTTCTTGCAAATTTGATCCATTAAGGGCGTACTACACCCATATATTGGTTTGATTGGTCTAAAAAAATATTTTTTCATTTATAGCTAGGCGATATATGCACGGATCATGTGAAATTTAAAAAAAAAGAAAAAAAAAGGTGCTTTTAAACCATTGTATAGTAAGTCATTTTAGCCCTATATATTTTTTGTTTACATGTATCCTAGTAACTCAGATGCGTGTTTCATAACAAACCATAATTTATTCTTTTCAACATGTTCAAGTAGGGTACATGAATAGAATACATTAAATCCTTTGTTATACCATCTATAGAAATGTACTCACTGATTATAACACTGAATAAATTAAATAGGCCTAATCTCTTCCACATAGACAATTTAATACTACACCATGTATTTATCTTCTATAATGTGTTGTTAGGAAAAGAGATTAAAAAAGGCTATAAGGTCATCAAAGGTCAGGTTATAGGTCAATTGGTTCAGGTCAAATTCAGGCATCAATTTTGAATACATGTGATAGTCTGTGATATCATACATGTCATAATGAGGCATCAATTTTGATATTTTGTCTGTTACTGGATATATAATGGAAATGTGTGAGGTGGATATACTAAAATACCTTGGGATGTAAATGGTGAGTACAATTTAGATTGCCTAGTTGAGATGGATTGGGCAAATAAAATAAAATAGTTACCAAAATCACAAAAATGAAGCTTACGGAAAACTACCTAATATGGTGGTATAGGTGACAAAAAATACAATCTTTTTCAACATTGCTGTAGTGTGGTTGTGGTAACCGTTACCTATGGCTTAATTAAGTTTCAGTGAAATAGTGTCGCAAGTTCAAAATACAAAATATAGCTCAACATTGAAAATAGAAGCATTTTAACCGGTTCGTTTTTTGATAGTTGTGGAGCACCAAGTTCATGAAGTCATAAAAGAAATCAGGGACCACTTACTCCCATTTTACATATCAACATTATTTCCCTAATGTGTTAGCAACACATATCCAAAATTTCAACGAAATCTGTTGATAGTAAGCTTTCCAAAATGAAGTGAATTTAAAACATCAGTGATGTACCACCTTTTGGCTTATACCATTAGAAGTATGTACGCTTCATTGATACTGATGCCACCAATTGAACGAGAAGATTTGCCCCTTCATTTTGCATACCACTTTGTCCAATTTCTTTTTCTCATTTCTTCACAAAATGCAAAAAATTTAAAAAAAATGCAATGGGTGTAGTACCCCCTTAAACTTAAAAAGCTAGAGTGGTTACCGCACCATAGCTGAACCATGGACCTCAGCCATAGGCTTTGTGTTGTGATCATTTCGATCTGTGGTTCAGTGGATTGGAAACCCGGAAGTGAACCAGAAGTCAGTGTTTCTAGTTCATAGTTTGTCATTTTAGTGTGAGTTTTAAGTTTGCCTAATGGTTTTAACGGGAATTGTATTTGTATTATAATAGTACTTTTTTTTATAGATTGAAATAATTGTATCAAAATACTTTTTTAGTTTGTAGGTTGAAAGTTAGTGTACATTACAAAATTGTGTGTTTGATTTTGCTAAATTATGAAACTATAATTCCATATAATAGAATATTAAATTATGTATTCCCTCTGTATTTTAAACATTTATTAAAGACAAATAAAACTTCAGTAGTAACGGTTTCACCAGAAGTTGTCAGAGAAGCACTCAAAATAACATAATTACAAGCTATCAGTTGGCTAAAGCATAAAGAACTATGTACAGTTTCTAATGAAGTTGACCTTTCTACATTGTAGAAAATAATTGTTGAGAAGATTTGTTTAATACATCTGATTCGGGACTACAAGTAGCATTATCTTGTGGCATGCCGCATGGTGTGGGGGTTGGTAATTTGATAGGAACCTACTACTTTAGCTGGATATGGGACATTGTTGTTTATCATAGTTGTGAATATTTTGTGGGGATGTGGGTTGGGTGTATTTGTGTGTCCAGCGCAGGCGTGGGGTTTTGTATAGGGATTATTTGCACATACAAGGTGTCCCATAAAAAGGTTACATGTAGAAAATGAACCGCATTTTGTGATGGTACAACAAATCAATATCATTTTTTCAGATATTATTTATTTATCCTTCTTGTAACTATTTGCTAAGTTTCAATTCCATATCTTAAAAGCAACTTAACTTATGAGCGCAAGATGACAGGGGTGTCAAGAGTGTCTAACCATCAAAATATCGCACAAGGAAAGTTGAACACAAGCACAACTTTTTTTCATAATTGATCTTTATTACTTTTTATGTTTCTCTTATTTTCATTGTTGAACTTATTGCACAAAAGAAACATATTGAAAAATTAAATATTGTACACTGAAAAGAAATCAGTTTTAGAGCTTCTTGACTCTTGGTGATAACAAATGTGACCCGGCAGCACAAATGAGCCGTAAATTCCCTAACTTGTATTCTGAGTTACGGTGTAAAATGTGTACGAAGGTCATATTCATCGGCAACTTAAGCTGGCCCGACATCCGTCTCATTGCGATAGTCAAAAACTAATCAATAATCCTATTGTTGAAGTGGATAATAAGCTTCTACCTTAGATGGCTATAGAACTTTTAATAGCTCTGGTCTTTGTTTGCTTATATTGCTAAATCCTGTTCAAGTGGTGGGTTACCAGGCATTGTATTTTGTACAGGTATGCATAACCAACAATTAACAATGAGAGAACTTTCTTAAACCTCGTTGACTTGGGGATGATTTGAAATGACCGCCAATTATGACTGTTTGATATTTATTGCCAACAATGTGGAAAAAGAGACACATGTAAAAACGTAAAAAGCTATAATTTTGTTGAAGGAGCAAAGTTTAACAAACCATAACCCCGCTTCTGGATATCGTTTGAAGTCAAATGATATACCATTTTAAGTTTATGATGTTTATTTTTAAACACGAAATAAAACAAAATTGACCGGGGAGGAATTTACGGCTCATTCGCCGTGGGCGGTCACAAATAATGGAAGATGGTCATTAAAGAAGAACATGTTTTTAGTGAAAGCAGTTCTGCACCTGTGCTCTCCTGTCATCAACATAGTGAAATGAATAACAATATTTTGCATTTAGGCCTTGCTTGGATTTTGTTGACTTGAAATCACTGCTGTTTGTTTTTACATTTCTGAGTGAACTCTTGAAATAAAACTGAACATGTTTATTAGAATAAAATACTGCATCTACCATGCTATGGCTGGGCCTACTCAAGTCCCCCACCAAATGCAGGTGGCTGTGACGGTGGTATTTTAATGAACCTTGTGTTGCATTATGTCACATATTAAAGAGCTTGGTCAGGAATGTCTGGAATGCGGACCAGGTACGTAGGTTGTGAACTTGACATTCACATGGGTACTAGTAGAGGGTACATATATTATGTCATGAAAAAGATATATACATTTGTTAACATTAACTTACGATTATTTTCAAAAATCTACATGTATCCTTTTTTGGGACACCCGGTACATTTGTAGATGAATGAGGACACACACATGAAACATCTCTTAAACAGAAACTGTGAAAGAATGAGACTCTTTTTCTTCTTATAACACAGCATCAAGGAGCCCCCAAACATGAACTTCCAGCACTTCTGCATGACAAAATTGCATTGTGTAAAAGTAAGGCAGGTAAAGTGTTTTTGATGGCAGAATCTGAAAATTTGGGTAAAATTTACCCAGAGTACTTTTTGCATTCAGAAAATATGAGTTATCAAAAATGAAAAATATCAGCGATGCGATGCAAAAAGTACCTTTTTCATTAAAACTCGTAAAAAGTGGGCAATATTGAAGACTCCATCTGACCATGAAAGAGATACATCACAAAGTTGCTATTTTCGCTCTGATGGTTATATAAACATTTTTATAGTATAGTTTTAATATTCTGGTGAACTGTCCACATGATCATTCGGCCGCAGATAGGGGGCTGCTATTTTTGGCCAATGTGCTTGAGGGCCAACTTTGGGGCCCAACATTTCTTTGTTATTTCCTGAGACAGAAATTGCTTAGAAATGTACATTTGTGCCTAAATATCTAAAATTAGAGCAAATTGTGACCCTCTTATTTTGAAAATATGTGACCTTGAAAATTGGGGAAAAGTTCCTGCTGCATGACCCAAATATACATTTTCAGGTCCCCTATGTCAAAAACTATGCAAGTAACCTTGACCTTGACCTACCTTGACCTAAGGCGTCGGCACGGGTGGATCACTCTACCTTGCCATCTGTGCCATGATGCTTTGCCAAGTTGTTCTCTGTTTTGCTAGCCTTCCAGCTTCCACCAGAGATGTCAAGTTAATTGTTTAGGAGTCTGTCTTGATGCAAATCGGTCCATCTCTTTGCGTGTCTTCCTTTTGGTCTTTGTGGAAGTATGCTTGCTTCCAGGAGGATTTTTGGATATCTTGTGTTTGGCATTCTTTGGATGTGTCCAAAGAACCGCAGTCATTTCTGTGTTACTCTGTTTAGGATGGTGTGGTTCATTCCCAGTGATTGGCGGATGGTTGAGTTTCTAATTTTATCTAATCGAGATACTCACAGGATTTTTCTCAGACACATCAAGCAGACGGTTCTCATCTTCCTATGCAAACTACGCATGATACACAGAATCTGATTGCAGATTCTAAAAATATAGCTAAATGTTATCCACTGTACCAATTTGGAGCCTGGTTTCTGTTTGCATTAAAAAAATATGGATATTCAAAAATGAAAAAAAAATCAATGATGTGATGCATGACGGCAAGAGGGGGCCTTGACAAATCTGCAGAGGGTCATCCGACTCATATTGTGGAAACGATGTGGAGAACAAGGCTAAATATTTCTGTGTGTTCATTATGGCAATAAAACAATATTTAGGGGAGTTTCATCAAATTCTGAGGGGTCACCTGGCAACTTTCACAAACAGACCCTGCAAAATCAAGACTTTTAAGTGCTGTAGTTTTGTCAAAAGCCAAGATTTTGCATCAACCCTCTGAACAAGACAGCTTATTATTACCATGGAAATATCAGTTGAACGTGTATGCAATGTTCATAACATAGTATAGGTACATGGCGCATGGGCAGTCGTAACGTATCAAAAGAACCGACTCGACTCAAGTTCAAAGGAGTGGCTTGCATTGGCAACTGGTATTAACTCTCTTCACGCGGGTGTCGACTGCAGACGACATGTTTCAATTTTTTTTTTAATTCAAAAATTTCAGAAATGTAAATTTTCATGACCATATTTGGAATCAGCATGAAAAATGCATTAAAATGAGTACAAACAAGCCTAGTATTGGTTCAGTAGTTCTTAAGATAGCTCTTGATATTTTGACAAAAAATCTCAAAACTTGGACTTTTTATGTTGAGGCCTATGGCTAGCACGCAGAGCATTAAAATAGCACTTTTCTTTGTATATTGCCTCAAATATCACAGTACAGATGGCTAAACAAGCATATCAGATGGGATAGTCGATGACTTGGCAAATAAATCAGAAGGCTTCAATTTCAAAATCAAAAGTTTGATTCTGTGATTATGATGTGGGGGCGGACAATTTGTGGCTTACCTCTATGGCTCAAACCTATCCGGATGCGGGATGTTTTTAATTATGTATATGTTGTGTAGGAGAGTGATGTATTTTAGACTTATGTGTTTTTATTACTGTTTTTTTTTTGCATGACATTTGTGTCATTTCTTGATCCGGAGGTACATTATTAAAGTTGACTCTGTGAGTGACAAGCAAATCTCATTTGTAAGTGTGTATATAAAGCGTGTGTTTTTGTTTGCATGTATGGATTGTGGTCTTTCAAATCACTCTTACTGCCAATGTTGGTAAACTGTTCTTTCTTTTTGGGCGGGTGCGGCGTGCCGCCCCCGCCCTGTATTCTCTGACTATTGACCTACTTTCTCACATGCCGCAGTGTTGAGAAAATATTCGTGCAGTTATATCCCAAACACCCACAGAGGTGATAGTTTACTGGCGAGTTTTGTAATTATTACTTGATTTTGATATGTAAGTAATACTGAAAAAGTCGTCATAGGCAGTAATGTGTTTGTATTAAAAGAAATAACAAAAATAATTATTTAAGTAATAGAAATACTATTTGGAAATTGCAGCAAGATTTGCAGATGTTTTTATTTGAACAGTACCAGTTCACCAGTTTTGCTAGTTTTCCTAATCTTTGGGCTAAATTAATAGCATCGTGAAGGTCATATATATCATTTTATACTGATAGCTTCAGCATGTACTTAAATATACAGCTTGTATGTGCATTGTGTTCAGTGTGTACATAAGCTATTTACTTTTCAAATCTTGTGACAAATAGTGCTTGCTGATGCTAATGTATAAGGTATTATAGACAAATTATTAGAATGCATGTGCAGCAGTAGAAATGGCCCAGGTTGAATAAAATAAATAAACATATGAATGAATATTTTATTCCCTGGATTATTTTTGTTGGGACAAAATAATGATATAGTTTGACGCTTCGAAATACAGTTATGTTAATCATAATAAAGTTACAAAGTTAAAAAATAATATTGAACTATTGTAAAATCAAACTTTTCCCCTCATAAGTTGTATCAAAACAACATATTGAGGAAATTGATATGACATATTTTTAAACTTTGATATGGAAAGATACCACAGCCCTGTTGTCTCACCAGAGAAGATGAGCAGAAGTCTTTCTATCTGATGATAAAAAAAACCTCTAGGTATGATTACGAAAATTTGTAAATAACTATTATCTACAAAAGTTTTATAACATTATATAAAATGTTAACATAAAACGTCTTCTGTTATGATGTGAAGGGTTAATATAAAAAACAGGGAAAATCTGTTCCAACTGACCAGCAGAGAACAACGGATAAGCAATAGATAAGATTAAAATCAAGGAAAATATGACACAACCTCCAATGGGGAATAACAAACGTATAAATATAAAGTTAAAAACTCTTTTAACTTTGTTTATACGCTTTGTGTTATTCCCCATTGGAAATCGATGTTGTGTCATATTTTCCCTGTTTTTAATTGTGAACTTGACTTTAATACTCATTCTTTCATTTCTCTTGACAATTTTTCATTTGCCCGCCCTATTCCTTTTAAAGGAATTTTTATTTATTAATCATATTCAGTTTCATCTTGTAGCGAGCAATCGTTCCCCATTGTGTTTGTTTGTTCTTGTGCAGGATGCGTAGCCCCATTACCTACTTTTCTGCTACCAGAGCCCTTAAGCAGCAAAAAAAAAAAAACCTGAATTAAATTAAGGTACCTTTAGGTGAAAACAGCATACAGCCAATATGTATGTAATTTAACTGGAACAGCATTAACGCTTCACACTGGTATTTCCAATTATCATCTATATTATAATACGCTATTCTCTGTAGATCTGTTGGTCTGTTTAGTCCTACGTGTATGGGGTGGGGTGGGTGTTAGATGAAAGTAGTCCTCACGGGGACCTTTTTTATACTTTGTTGCATGTAGTCCTGCAGGGGGTACAGTTAACATTTAGAGTCAAATTTTTGGGAGGTCATCTGAGGTCTCCTAGGGGTCATCTGAGGTCAAATTACTAAAAACTGTCGTATGGGCATGAAACTTGGTGGTACAGTCAACATTTAGAGCTAACATTTTTAGAGGTCATTTTGGGGTCACCAAGGGTCATTTGAGGTCAAATGAGTAAAACCTGTTGTATGGGCATAAAACTAGGTGGGTACAGTCGCCATCGCAACAGCCAAGAACTGCCAAATATGGGTAACCGCCTCTAAAGGATAGAGTATGCAAAAACAGGTGACACTTATGATCCTTAGATTACCTGCTATGAATCTGAACCTGTTACGTGACCCATCTGATAAATAAATAAATAAATAAATAAATTTCGGTGTTTTATATAGCGCCTTTTCCGGATCTTAGAGGGATCAAAGCGCTGTAATTTCGCTGCCATGGTGGATCATCACAATCGGATCGCATCAACTAGGCACTCAGGCCAAAGTCAGAAATTTTTTCACAATTGAGTTACTAACATAACTAACTTGCTAAGCAGGGTTGTCACCAGGACCAAAAAAGTAGTGGTTAGAATAGTGAACGCTAGGGATCGGGGAATAGGCTTTGAGGGTACCACCCCCTTAAAAAAAATATCATCATCCATTTCCGGAAATGGAATTTTTTGTTTTGTTTTAAAAAAAAAATTTTTTGTGTGTGAGTGCCGGACGGCCCTGTCCAGCGCCGTCCAGCGTAGTGACAACCCTGTTGCTCAGTACTTACGTTTACTGATGTTGAATCCCCAGGTCTCTTGAATATAAGGTTGCAAACTTGTGTCCATTTTCTTATGTTTTTATTGCATTCTTTTTCCTCAATTTTTGCCTCTCAGTTTCATTATTGCCGACATTAGCCTGATTGGCTCCGATCTGGTTACATGTGTCGTCATTAACATGATTAAGTCAAGATTATCCATAGACCCAGGGTCTATGGATTAATCAGTACACATGCACAGCTTTGTGGTATTTATTGGTTGTAAAAGTCATAGTGTGTTTATTCTGTCTGTATCCTTCGTCCTTGAGTCCTCGAACTTATTATACTTTAGTGTCTGAAATGGATTTAACATAATGTCAAGTTGTAAAGGGAAAGAGGGAGAGAGCTAGAGCAGGAAAGAAGACATTTCCTTGCATTGAGCTTGCAAAGATTCACAAAGACTCAAGTAGTAAAGCCTTTCTTCAATACGATGATTTAATTAGCATATTATTTTATTGCAAGTGGATGTGAGGTTATACAGGCACCTGTAGAGGAATGATTTAGAGAAATTGTTGACAAGTTTTGCAGTGAAAATGTTTGATTATTAAGTGAAAATTAAGTGAAAATTTTTGATTATTAAGTGAAAATTAAGTGAAAATTTTTGATAAATTGACATACAACAAAAATACAGTGGTTCGCAAAATTTGAGAAAACAAAATTTTTTGGAAAAAAAAAATCAAAATCCAATAAAAATATTTAAAAATAATGATCACTAATGAGTGAAAGAATTAATTCCAAAACTCTGAATGATCACTACTCTTGTGCTGTATGGTTTTGTGTTACATTATTTACATTTTTATTAATGAGCTTATTTGCATATTCTTTTTACAAACCGCATCGTTGTAGTTTCAAGGTCATCTGAGGTCAAATAAGTCAAGACTGATGGATTTTCATGAAACTTTTGGATAAAATCAAGTCAAATCAGCCATTCCAAATCATTAAATTTTTGCCAAATTTTCAAGATTTTGGTGATATTATAGGATAATTTTGGCCTACAGAAAAGAAAAAATGTTTAAAAAAATCCCAACCAACCCTTAAATGAAACAGCTGGGTTTTTTTTGTCGCCTTAACTCTGGCTTTAAAAACAGTAATGCACATTCATTTCACCCAAAACACAGACTGTCCATTGAAAGCCATTTTTTCCAAAACTTTTTTGATTTTTGGCATATTTGTAATGTTTACATATGTGTACCAACCTATACCTAATGCAATCTTGAATTAATTTCATAATTGTAACATTAAATCGCTGTAGATTTCCATACTGCCAAGATAAACAGTGGGGTTCTTCCTGACATATTAATTACTAATATTATTTCGTAATTTTTGACAACTGAAGGGATGGGAAGTAAAGTATACAAACAAAGTATAGGAGTTCTTCAACAGACTATACTGTTTTGTTGAAATCATTCGTACAATATTTACACACAAACCGGTCACTTGTAAACATGTGGGTTAGGACTTTTTGCCCCAAGAATTCCACACTAGTTTCTAGAACTACTTATGAGATGGATATTTCTTTGAAAAAAATATCGAATCTAGTCGTTGTTGATGTAAGAAACACGTTCTCAATGATTCCAGATCAAAGTTGTTGTCCATAGATAATCTAGGACCCCAGGCTTAAAGTCGGTGGCAATATAGTGCTAACCCACATTTCTTTTTTGAAGAAAAACAGGGAACATAACACAGCTTTCATCATGCCAATAAGTTCATATTGGTGCAAAAAATACACATTATTTTAATAAGTACAATATAATGATTACTTTTTATAAAAATGGATAAGTAGTTGCCCAATCATATGTTTTAATTGCAATTGATTCAAACCAGTAACAAGAGCTCCAAAAAAGGGTGAGGGTTAGGACTATATTACACCCACCCCTTCAACTAATAGATGCAGAAACGGGGTTCAATAAATCAGGTTGATTCAGGTTACAAAATGTAAGATAGAATAATACTTGCACTTGTCATCTTGCCATTTACATCAAGAAGTGTGTTTCCCAGGCACCTATAGAATGACTGAGCGAAATTTAAGAAAAAAAAGATTTGGGACTCGCTGAATATAAATTATGTACTTAGAACTGCTCAAACTCATCATGGGGCAGGCTCTATGCTAATTCAGACTAGAAGGGACATTGATAGTTGGGCTATAAATGGTGTGAGATTAGTTCTATACTAATTTAGACGAGAAAGGACATTGTTAGTCAGGCTATATAGATGGTTTGAGATGAGTTTTATACTAACTTAGACGAGAAGGGACATTGTCAGTCAGGCTATATAGATGGTGTGAGATTAGTTCTATACTAATTTAGACGAGAAGGGACATTGTTAGTCAGGCTATATAGATGGTTTGAGATGAGTTCTATACTAACTTAGACGAGAAGGGACATTGTCAGTCAGGCTATATAGATGGTTTGAGATGAGTTTTATACTAACTTAGACGAGAAGGGACATTGTCAGTCAGGCTATATAGATGGTTTGAGATGAGTTCTATACTAACTTAGACGAGAAGGGACATTGTTAGTCAGGCTATATAGATGGTTTGAGATGAGTTCTATACTAACTTAGACGAGAAGGGACATTGTTATTCAGGCTATATAGATGGTTTGAGATGAGTTCTATACTAACTTAGACGAGAAGGGACATTGTTATTCAGGCTATATAGATGGTTTGAGATGAGTTCTATACTAACTTAGACGAGAAGGGACATTGTTATTCAGGCTATATAGATGGTTTGAGATGAGTTCTATACTAACTTAGACGAGAAGGGACATTGTTATTCAGGCTATATAGATGGTTTGAGATGAGTTCTATACTAACTTAGACAAGAAGGGACATTGTCAGTCAGGCTATATAGATGGTTTGAGATGAGTTCTATACTAACTTAGACGAGAAGGGACATTGTTAGTCAGGCTATATAGATGGTTTGAGATGAGTTTTATACTAACTTAGACGAGAAGGGACATTGTTAGTCAGGCTATATAGATGGTTTGAGATGAGTTCTATACTAACTTAGACGAGAAGGGACATTGTTATTCAGGCTATATAGATGGTTTGAGATGAGTTCTATACTAACTTAGACGAGAAGGGACATTGTTATTCAGGCTATATAGATGGTTTGAGATGAGTTCTATACTAACTTAGACAAGAAGGGACATTGTCAGTCAGGCTATATAGATGGTTTGAGATGAGTTCTATACTAACTTAGACGAGAAGGGACATTGTTAGTCAGGCTATATAGATGGTTTGAGATGAGTTCTATACTAACTTAGACGAGAAGGGACATTGTTATTCAGGCTATATAGATGGTTTGAGATGAGTTCTATACTAACTTAGACGAGAAGGGACATTGTCAGTCAGGCTATATAGATGGTTTGAGATGAGTTCTATACTAACTTAGACGAGAAGGGACATTGTTATTCAGGCTATATAGATGGTTTGAGATGAGTTTTATACTAACTTAGACGAGAAGGGACATTGTCAGTCAGGCTATATAGATGGTTTGAGATGAGTTTTATACTAACTTAGACGAGAAGGGACATTGTCAGTCAGGCTATATAGATGGTTTGAGATGAGTTCTATACTAACTTAGACGAGAAGGGACATTGTCAGTCAGGCTATATAGATGGTTTGAGATGAGTTCTATACTAACTTAGACAAGAAGGGACATTGTCAGTCAGGCTATATAGATGGTTTGAGATGAGTTCTATACTAACTTAGACGAGAAGGGACATTGTTAGTCAGGCTATATAGATGGTTTGAGATGAGTTCTATACTAACTTGAGAAGGGACATTGTCAGTCTTTTTTTTCTATCAATTGAAATTTGCATTTTAATTTCTAGTTGATATTTTTAGATGCCAACAATGATAATTCAAATACTGTGGTAGTTGTGTAACCCTACTTCAAATCTAAACATTGTTTAACCCTAACAGGACGGTATACTACAAAATACTACTTGATATATGGGCTGTTCGTGCATGCATCCCACGTGGTGTGATGACGCAATCGCCCTAAGTGATATATAGACACGGTTTCGCTGGACAGCGAAGCCCAAGACCTGTGGCAAAGTGTCGCCGACCCAGTGCCTGGCATGCGAGGGGTCTCGGGTTCGAATCCCACCCAGAGCAAACAACTGCTTTCCTTCTTTTCTCTCTTTATTCCTTCCTTCTTTCCCTTCCCGTCACCAAAAAGCCCTTAGGTGGTTAGGGTTAATGCAGGTGTGTCTTTTTTTCTATCAATTGGAATTTGCATTTTAATTTCTAGTTGATATTTTTAGATGCCAAGAATGATAATTCAAATACTGTGGTAGTTGTGTAACCCTACTTCAAATGTAAACGTCGTTCAATACAGGATGAATTGAGGAGTTTTAAAGTATTTACCAAGTGTGCTTAGTAAATCTTTGCTACTTACACTTGCCACTTGCCCAGCTAGTTTGTGTTTGCACTCGCATATATTTCAATGACATCCAACAGGGAGTTAAAGCAATAATATGTGATTTGCATACAGAATAGATTCCTATTGAAATGTTAGTTTCGCGCAAAATAAATGAGGTAAAATGAAGAAAATTGCAATTTCATTCCAGCTACTATGCGTGTATTAGCTCGCTGATCGTATTACATGTATTATTGCACGGAACATCACACAGCTGGGACGTATATTGTATGTCACTGGTGATTCAGTTATACAATTACTCATGAGTTGACATTCACAAGACGTGTTAGCAACCACTCGATCGGTGAACTCCAAATAAAACTGGAGATCTCCAGATTTAATATAAAAACTGTAATTTAAGCACTTCAGGCTTAGTCTTTCACATGGTATTTTAATACACCACTGGGAAGTAATTGGTAAGGGGATTGGTGCATGACGCCCATGATATGTGCTTCATGATAACTTCCTGCACATCTAGCATGCTCCAGATGGCGAAGAGTGCATCTACTTCTGCACTGTTCCAGCTGTGATCTTTATGCAACAGCGAGTTATAAATGCCTTGTATGTATGTATGATACCGGATTACCCGGGATATGATATTTTATAATTGCTTTTATGAAAATATTACAAGGGTAATATACGTCAAACATCATGTTCGATCATTTAATATTTAGCAAAATATATGGTGAATATTCCCTCCAGGGGGTTGGTGAAGACCACATTATTCGTTATAATGCTTTTATAAAAACTATATAAGGATGACGACCTTGAACAGCATGTTTAGACAAGTCAAACATTTCATATAGCAAAATATATGGTGAATATTCCCTGCAGAGGGTTGGCAAAGTCATGCTATATCGTTATATCAATCATTAGTGCTTTTATACAAAATATTATAAGAGTAATGGCCTTCCATATCATGTTTAGATAGTCATACATGATACAGCGATACAGCACATTTAGCAAAATATTGAATACCACTTTTTTTTTCAGAAGCTAGGCTTTGAACAATTTCTTTTCTAGAGATCTGTAATTTGCAATCACATACTACAGAATATATGCCTCTAAGGCGACGAAAAAAGAAACCCTGTTCTACGGGCCCGACCGACCCAGATTTGAACAAATTGGGAAAACATTTTCCTGTACAAATGAATGCCGACCCAAATTTCGGAAATTACAGGAACAAATTTTTTTTAAAGCCGACCGAACGACCCTACTTGGAAAAGTCCGTCCACCCGTAGAACAGGGTTTCTTTTTTTTCGTCGCCTAAATGAGGGGTTTTTTTTGACAAAAGAGACAAAAGGCAAACACCCTCCACAAAAAACATAACAATAGATTATAGCCCATGCATGTCACTCTGTCGATTGTGACCGAGGTTGATCCTTTTGATATAATATGACCTTGTGCACCATGTACGTACAGTATTATGAACAACGCATACACAGTTTTTATCGTAATAAAAAAAACAAAAAAAACGTTACAATATGGTTTTAACTAAGACATGCTAGGAGCTACTTCAACTTTTTAGAATCAATGACCACAGGAACAAAGTAATGGAATGTATGAGCCTTCATTGCTGAACTAGAAATCTGTTTAACGTTACTCATTCTTCTCCAGCAAGAAGAAAGCAAGCTACCATGGTTTTCAACAGTCTTACAGGTACTCTCAGGGATTCACTAAATCAGAAAAACAACCTGATAGGGGTAAACGGTCACATTTTAGTCAGAGTTGGAGGAGTTTTTGTGATTTTCCTCATTTTTGGCCTGTTGCCTCTCACACCCCTGTTTCATATGAAGAAAACCCCTAATGACAAATTTGTTGACATTAAAAGACATTCTTAGAGAAATAAAACTATTTTTACTGCTTTGAGAGATCACATATAATGCCTTTTGTGGAAGTATACAGGGTGTCCCTGAAAGAACTGTATCGTCAGGAACAGATTTTTTTTGGGTATTTTAACGCATAAACCAAACAAAAATAAATAACTGATGTGGTTGAGGAATATATCAGCTATTTTGAATTTTGACAATTGACCACTCTATTTTTGAAATAAAAGAATTTTATGAAACTATACCTCGTTTTCAGTCCGTTCCATGGAGTCAAATGTCTATCAAGGACAATGGACGCCTCATTTACCATCGATTAGTATTTGAATCCGTGGAAAGGCTTGAAAATGAGGGAGTTTCATACAATTCTTATATTTCAAGAACGGTATGGTCAATTGTCAAAATTCAAAAGGTATGGGATAGCTGATTTATTCCTCCACCACACCAGTTATTTTAGTGTTATGTTTATTTATGGCGTAAAAATACCCAAATAAGTAAGTTTCTGACGATACAGTTCTTTCAGGGACACCCTGTATAATGTAGCATAAAGACAAACTTTTCATCATTGCCTTCAAGCCTAAATGCACAATCTTATTACAAAATTGGTTATTATTTTTTTTTTTCAAACCTGATTTTTTTTTGCACATGTCCCAGCCGAAATGGAATCAGCCGAAGTTGTCATGTTTGTCATTTTAACCGAGCAATTCTGACATAATGTTATAATTTGCACATTAAACCCCAATAGATATTTCCCATATGTCTTTGTCAGTTTGTTCAATCTGATTGACAAACATATAACAGCAGATAGAATAACAAGATTCCGAACTCCTTAGAGTTATATAAACAGTTGCAATGATGTGATTTCCCAATTAAATCAGGAGCTTTTGAATATTATACGAAGGACGCACTCTATTATTAATCAAATATGAAGTGATGAACTATTGGGATATTCTGTTTGTAATCCACACACCCCCTGTGGAAGATATTAGACTTCCAACCAAAATTCGACCTTTTAAATCAATCATGTTCTCTACCATTTATGTGACTGTCATTTGCAATCCCCGCCCCCAGGACCCCGGCAATAGCGGGGACTTAGGCAGGACTTAGCATGGGATGTAACAGCTCATTGGGTCCCTGCATTGCCAGGACTTATACGGGGATGTAATGCATCTCCAAAGAGCCATGGTTCTACCTCTTATAAAAGAATATTCTCAAATGTGCAGGGTCGTAAAGTGGGGAAACACTGATCTGTTCTATCCATTTACCAGGGGAATCCAGGTTCTTTGATATTATAATTAATGAATCTCAGAATTCATACACGTTTTGTGATCTTTCTGGCGGTTGCCCTGGGATTAGGGGGCAGGGACTTGCCAGGAATGTACAAGAAAATATTGCCCCACCCTGCCAGGACTTAGCCGAGATTGTGACATGTTTGTAACCCGTCTAAGTTCGCCTATCTCCGGGTCCTGGGGTGCAGGGACTGCAACTGACAGCTGCATTAGTATAGGGAATGTGTAAAAGATTTTAGAATTTCAACCAAATGCAACAGTTATTTAAAGGAAATGATGGCAAGGTGAATATTTTTCCATTTGGGTGATGTCAAATTTGGTTGTAATTCCAAAATCTTCCACAACTTTTCATGTGTATTGGGAAAATGGATGGATTGAAATGGCTTGTCAACTGTGTGCTAAATTTGGTTGGATTTCCAAAATCTTCCACATGCACCTTTCAGGCACAGGCCACCCGGAACAAAAAAATAAAATAATAAATTCTTTTTAAAATGATTTTTGTTCATCATAAAAAGAACAAAAAACCATTTTTTTAGGGGGGTGATACCCCCGCAGCTTATTCCCTGATCACTCACGTTCACCTGAAAGATTGTGTCCCGAGCCGAGCGATTCATGGACTTCAGCAATTTAGAGCCCACCACTAAAAGCGGTTTAATTTGGAATGGTTCAACTGTTGCACAGGGATCCAACTGGAATTATGTTAGATTTCAAAATCTTCCACACTATTCCTCTGATATTCAACCTAAAACAGGTAGATTTATCTACCATCTGGATGTTAATGGAATTGAAGTACCATTATAAATCTTCCAGGGGGTGTGAGTTTTAAATAGAACAGTGCATTATGTTGTCAATGTCAACACATAATAGTGCCGTCTTCGATAACAGTGTGGAAAGCTACACGTGGTGCATTGAACATGTGTATGGCTAAATTGTTACGCAAGTATTTCCCAGGGTATGTATACGTCATGAGTGAGAAGATCTAGGTTCAATTAGTTTGCTGCCTGACATAAAATTGGATAAGAGTGCGTCAGATTGCCCCCATGGTAAACATGTTGCACTGAATAAATGTATATGTAGTTATATTTATTTTAATAGACAGCTGCATTTATTAAAAGTTTTTTAATATTTAGTACTGCCACTTAATCAGTGACCTTAATGTACATTAACATGCATTTTATTTATTCATAGGCATTTTAAGAGACTTATGAGGATTGAAAACAAGCAACACTCTAAATAATTTTTAAAAAAACCACTCAATGCCGAGCAACAAGGAACAGAGCAACAGAAAGAGTGAATAGAACCCAATGGTGATTATTTTGTACGTACACTCAAATTGAGTAAAAAACAATCAACACCGAGTTCTACCCTACCCATCCCACCACCCTGCCCCTCCCCTCACTCCACATTGAGCAATTTTTACTATTTTAATATTTAAGAGGATTGAAAACAAAAAACAAGCAACATTCTAAATAATTTAAAAAAAACTCAATGCCAAGCAAAAAGGAACAGAGCAACAGAAAGAATGAATGTTTATTATTTTGTACTCTTATTGAATAAAAAAACAAACAATCAACACCAAGTTCTACCCTACCCATCCTGCCGCCCCGCCCTCTCCCCTCACTCCACATTGAGCAATTTTTACTATTTTCCCCTATGTGAGTTTACTATGGGTAAAATACACAGGGATGGAAATCAACAGTTGCCAGGATTGCATTATTGTAACTGTAAGCATAGACTGTAAAAAGACAAATCAGTATAGATCTAGCCATGACCCCTCAGTTAATTCTTTTTGGATCGAAATATGATTTTATTCTAACACTGATTTTGACTATTGCTCAATTTTATCTGTATTGAGTAAAGATGACAGAAAAATGACCAAACTTAGATGTTTAAAAAAAAGGAACTTAAATGTTATTATAATATTTTGAAATACCAAGCAATATGTAGCTTACAGCTATGCTTTTATCCAGTCTTTGAGATTTTCCCAGAAATTTCTAGAAATAGTACAATCCACAAAGAGATGCTTGATTGTTTCTAGATTTATCCTATAAAAAGTACATAAGTCATTCTTTTATTATTCGTTTGCTACCCAATTTTGCATTTGTATAGCACTTTTTATAGTGCTTTAATAGTATATGGAAGTAGCCTGATTATGATGAATTTATTAGCCAAAAACTGCTACATAAAATTTTTTAAACGAATTCGAACCCTGGATATAGATATCCCATGGGCTATTACTCTTGAGTTAGTGCACAACTTCATAAATGACGTCAAGAAAAATGTGACCTGTATGAGTGAGTTTCTTCATTCTTAGCACAAATATTGGAACAGATCGGATAGGTATTGGATGTGACAGTTGGTTTATTCTAAAAGTGTTGTAATAAAGATAATACTTTGGGAGTTCATATTGTATGGGATTTGGTCTGGAATAGGATTCATACTAGTGGGCTTTAGGTCATTTTGTTCAGCCAACAAAAATTGTGAATTTAGGTTAATAAATGCATATCAGTTGGTTTATTTTAAAATTGTTGTAATAAAGATAGCACTTTGGGAGTTTAACAAATGCATATCAGTTGGTTTATTCTAAAAGTGTTGTAATAAAGATAGCACTTTGGGAGTTCATATTGTATGGGATTTGGTCTGGAATAGGATTCATACAAGTGGGCTTTAGGTCATTTTGTTCACCCAACAAAAATTGTGAATTTAGGTTAATAAATGTGACCCCTCGGCACAACTGAGCCCGGATGTCGCCAGTGCCACTATTGAGATATGATCCATCGAACTTAACAATAAACAATAGGAAACAAAGGATTTATTGACTGTTTTATTGATTTTTCACTACTTAAATGTCAAGTACTATAGACATGATATACATCATTTTAAAGCTAATTTCAATCAGAATATTTTGGTTGAATATCTCAAAAATGTTGATTGGCGACTTCAGGGCTCAGTTGTGCTGGATGGTCACATATTAAGAAATTAAAGGCATGGGGTTTCATTGCTCACAAGTGCACTTCACTCTGTCATATCAAAGTGAAAACTTTCATTTTAAGGATTTGATGAGACAAAAAATATGTTGAATGATTCATTTAAAGTTGTGTGTTACTGTTCATGAGCTTTCTGTGTTACTTTTTAATATTTAGCTGACTACAGTATGAGTTTTTGCCGGCTTAAACCAAGGCAAGAACTGTCTAGACATGGAGTAGGTTATCTGATTATGATGGGAGCAATGGGACTATCATTTTTTTCCTGCCTGTGGTGGGAGAGTTGTAAGGTGCAATACCCACATTTCCAATACCTAGGAGTCCAATAAACGTGGTGCCAGCTTGCTAGCGGAACAATAAGACTGGCAGCCATCTTGATTTTCAAAATGGCTGCCATTTTAACATTTTTTACTATAACTTGAGTTGCGAATATCCTATGAGTGTCATTTTAGCGGTAATATCCACATTGTCAATACCAACAAGTTCCAAAAACAATACCGCTTCATTCTTTTGTTTTATTGCTGATAGGCTATCAACATAGAAATCACAGTTGCTGGTTGAGTGGCAATATTAAAACAAACAGATATTCCGAATGGAGGCATCATGAGAATTAGACAATATTTAGCTTGTTTTCATTGTTGAAAGGGATCAAGCATGTTTCACCGTTGTTCATCACCGATTAACAACTCGCGTCCGGCGCGTCTGCGTGGTTTACTTCCCACGCAGACGACGTGGACGCATCGTTGTTAATCGGTGATGAACAATGGTGAATCATGATTGAATCCCTAAATGTCAGGTGACAAGTGTGGCTCAGGTGGCAGTTCTCCCACTTTAAAGTTGTGAAGACCAGTTCAACTCTTGGATCTTAGCTCTGCCACTCAAGCAAGGGATATAAATTTTCAGGAAATTTCCTGATTTCAGGAAATTTTGCTTGGATCTTCCTTGTACAAAGTATAGGGAAATTCATATTTTCAGGAAATTATGTGCTTGTTTTCATCCCTGTCAAGCTTAAAGCAGGGCTAACAGCTTGTTGGAACTTGCAGGAAATCAATTGACCTGTTATAACAGTAAAATCTTTTTTTTTTGGTAGGTGAGACAGAACAGCAGTGGGCCACCACCAATTCCACCACCCAGACGTGTCCGAGCCAAGAAAGTCAACAGCAGTCCAGTAGGTGGACAAGGCAAAGCCCCGGCATTGCCACCTCCTGCTCCGTCCACAAGGAGTGGCCGTCGTACTAGCCAAGAGGGACAGTTAATTAACATTGATGACGATTCACCTACAAAACCAAGCAGGAATAGTGACAATACAGACTCACCATTGATTAATGTGATAGAGAGTCCTGAAGGTTTGCCCAAGTCGCCATCTGCTGGGCAACTCTTTGAATTCGGTGGGAGTGACACCTCCTCAGAGGATGGTCATCTGGACGTAATGAAATCACTGAAAGGTTCTAATAGCACTCCTAATTTGATAACTTATGAGGAGCCTCCGCAATCCACATCGCAGTCAGAGACATTAGTTGATCCCTTTTCTTCTATGAACGTTGGAAAGACGGTGACACCGCAATCTTCAGGTAATTCATCACCGCATATGTTCAGCGATTCATTCAATCCTGTCGTGTCGTCAACCACCCAAGCTTTGCAGTCGTCACAGGTTCCAGCTTTTTCATCATCATCATCATCATCATCATCGCCATCACAAGCAAATCGTAGATCTGTACCACTGAATCCATTTTCTGACTCATTTGTTCCTATGACTATGTCATCAACAGTATCAACAATTACAGCAACGGTACCATCCACAACAACTACCGCAAGTCAACCACAAGGGAGGGTAACGTCTTTACCGAATGCCCTTAGCACTCCGGTGCCTTTAGGATCCGCTACGCTGCCTGCGCATCCAGCATTTATGTCCCAGGTTCCTTTACAACCAACCAATATACAGAAAAGATCCAAGTCAGAGACGGAGGCGCCTAAGGCCGTTAAGGACCCATTTGCAGAACTGGTTTCATTCCAACTCCAAGGTAAGTCTGGGCCATTCCATTTAAAATCCACACTACTAATGGAAGATTTAGCTAAAGTCTGCCACAGAGGGAGTATGAGTTTTGAATAGAATAGACAATTGAGTAAATTCCATTTGAAATACTCACTCCAGTTGTGGAAGATATAGGTAAAGCCATAATACATAGGGAGTATGGGTTTCAAAATGATTAACCCTGGTCAATTACATTTGAAAAACATACTCCTATCTATGGAAGATATTTCCAAAATTTTCCACAGGGGTAGTGTAGATTTCAACTAGAACAGCCCATTTACAAGTAAGAGCTAAGATTTAGTCAATTATCAGGCATGATAATTTTCCTTTTTTGTGTTGCCCAAATTTCCACGTTTTTATTTTTTTAGCCTGTTTTGAGCATTTTTGCCCTGATTTTACACACTTTTCCCTTTTTTCAGAATTTTCCTTTTTTTTTTCATTGAAATGTATTCTCATGCCATGTATTCTCATACAGTTTAGTATGATAATGTACACGTATGACCAAATACCTCAAACTGATTAAATGCATTAACCCGCGGCGTTAACATAGCCTGGTCTTTTGGGGCCAAGGCATTTCCTGTTGTAGGGCCCAGACTGTTGAACTTGCCTGTACATGTATGTGCTGCTCAGAATGTGCAATGTTTTAAAAACTTTTTAAAAACTTCTTCTTTTTCCAAAGGGCTTTTGCTTTTAATTTTGGCTACTTTAAATGCAGATATTACCAGTCCTGGCACTCTGTGTATCCGTGGATACTTATGTTCGTTGGCGAGCTTTGAAAATGCCTCCTTTTGCATCTCATTTCGTTTTCAGGATAAAAACACCCCTATTTTTAACAATTTTACACATTTTTCACCCTTCAACAATGGCCCCTTTTTCGCTGAATCGTGAATATTTCAGTTTTTAGTGAACTGCAACTTGAGATTTCCATATAGGGACGGGAAACTTGTTTCGTACTCTCCGATTTCACTGTATTGCCTTGTTTATATGCTGCCACATTCAAATGGGCCCTGAGACCGTGACATTAGCAGATGATATCCAATGTAAATGTCGTCACGTCTCAGTTACTGGGAGTAGCGTTAGGGGTAATGATACAGGTTTTAAATCTTTCTTGGTTTGAATTTTTGTTGTAAATAATTGTTTTAACAATTAAAATGCTTTTTTCAATATAAAAGCTTTTGATATGTAATATATATGTCGCTTTAAACTTTAACAGATTAATTCAGTTCAGTATCAAATAACAAGAGTGCATTATTAAAGAAGAAGAAAGCAAACAAAAACAATCCATCACTTCCACGGTGAGTGATTGGATGGTCAGTGCCATTTCCAGAAATGGAAGTTTATTTAGTTGATGTGCTGTATTTGCTGAAGTGGGTTAGTGTAAACTGCTTGTGCTTTTTGCACTCAAATGTAGACAAGAGTCAATCTCTTTTTAACAAGCCTTGGGCTATTCCAGTTGAAATCCATACACCTATGGAAGACATGATGACCTTAATCTTCCACTCAGGGGGTGGGAATTTCAAAGGGGTTATCTGAATGGGTGACTCCATTTGAAATCTGCACCCCCTGTGTGGGAGATTGAGGTCATGTCTTCCATAGGGGGTGTATGAATTTCAACTGGAATAGCCCATTTTTATACACAAGTGTAGAAAGCCAAGATGCTATTGGGCTATTCCAGTTGAAATCCACACTCCCCCTGTGGAAGATTTTGGAGATATCTTCCACAAGGGGAGTTTGTTTTTCAAATGTAATTGGCCCGAGTTAATCATTTGAAACCCATACTCCCCCTGTATTATGGTTTTGCCTATATCTTCCACAACTGGAGTGAGTATTTCATATGGAAGTTACCCAATTGTCTATTCTATTTGAAAATCATACTCCCTCTGTGGAAGACTCAAGCTAAATCTTCCACAGGGGTAGTGTGGGTTTTAAATGGAATAGCCCATTGTGAAATTGACGCCAGATAGCAATTAAAGCAGAGCACTACACTTATTATATATGACTACACTTATACATAAACACTTACATAATATGCTTAACTGTCTCTGCATCCCAGAGGCCCACTCAATTTTACTAATGTACACATGTGTCACCATTAAAACGGGTCCTTAATAGAGAATAAACACATTATGCAATCTCGTTTGAGTGGTCAAAAACACCAGTTTAAAAACAAAAGCTTTCTAGTTGGTGCTTTTAGGGGTCATTTTAGTTTACCTGTGGTGTGGATTTTAAAGTTTGTGTTTTATGATTTGCACCAGGACCATCCCCAAATATTATAAATATTAGAAAATGATAAAATGATGATGTAATAAGGGCAGTATTTTATCAAAAACTTTTCGAGGTGGGTACCTTTCAGAGAAAGTCCTGCATAGACAGGCCTTGCCATCACAGATAGTGCCAACATCTGTGTTGCCATCTAGATTTTAAAGGCAAGTGGGCAATCACTCTCTAGCATGATGCTAGGCGAGTGGTTGAATCACTCTCAGAACCGAATCACTCTCTAGGTCTTAAAGATAATACGTACCAATATGAACACTTATGCACTGTTGACACCCTCTCTTTCTTTTGCAGGGATTAAGGCGAAGTTAAAACAATAAATCGTATACATTGAAAGTGCGGAACTTGAATGTAGTTCAATTTTGGGTGATTAGCTGCGAGCAATATCTAGTGTCTATGGCGAGTGGAAAATCGCTCACTTGAAACTGAGTTTGGGTGAGCGGTGGCGAGCGAGAGTGATCGCTCGCCTCAAACGCCAAGGCCTGCATAGGGGTAAATTTCAGGTATAATCCTGTTTTGGGGTAAAAATTATTTGCTAATAAGGGCAAATCCTGTTAAGGGCATGTTTTGAAAATCTCTGGTCACGCATGTGTACAATATGAAACTTGAGTGCCTGTGCCCCACTGACCCCTACATAGACCACCATCTTATATTTAGTGATATAATATTGTTGAGCTGATATGATTCATTTCCATTTTTCTTACAGGTTCAAGTCCAAACAAAAAATCAAGTCCGACCACATGGAATAAATAACACATGAAGGAGAGGTACCTGCAATAAGTAATGAATTAATTTACCCCAACTTCAAAGTCACTATGTTAATCTAATGTCATAGAAACATTTGTTGTGTTAATATTGAGAGCAAATGAGGCTGATACTGCTGGGAAAATCAGGGACTGTCTTTTACAATTTGCAGGAGAGCATTAAATAGCTCTTCTGGAGCCTTCAAGGAGAGCGGTTTAGAGAATTTACAATAGAATGTAAGGAGAGAATGGTTCAACAAGGAGAGCAAAAAACTCTTCTAATATCAGATTTAAGGAGAGCAGTAGAGAGTGATTGCTCTTGCTCTCAACTCTCCTCAAAAGGCAGTCCCTGAAAAATTAGAAAATTGAGGTATGGTATCATAGGCTCATTCCAGCAGCTTTTATTCATTATGACATAACATGACATTCACTTATGTAAAATTGATAGAGGCAGGGTCAAAGGGCACACTATTGTAAAGAAGGAAGTGCATAAGGCACTTTTGAAATAAGGCCAGTTGAAATCCATACACCCCCTTATGGAAGACATGGCCTTAACTTCTACACCCTTTGTGTGGGAGATTGAAGCCATATCCTCCATGGGGGGGGTGGATTTCAACTAGAATAGCCCCTAGTAAGAAGACATTTAAGCAGATGAAGTTGATGCACACACTTGCCATTCCTGTCATTTCTTCTATATGGGGTGTATGGATTTCAACTAGATTAGCCCATATTAAGAAGATATTTAACCCTATGAGAGCTACCTGCCTATTGGTCAAAAAGAAGTTTTCATTATCAATTGGACCAATCAGCAACATTGTCAGAATAATTTCACCACGCAAAAAAATTGGGGTGCATTATTTGCAAAGCTCCATTCTGATTGGTGATTAAAGTGAAGATATCATGTAATTGACCAATCAGAGGCAATGTTAGATCGGCAGGTAGTGCTCAGGGGATGAAGTTGATGTACACACTTAGCATTCCTGTCATTTCCCGTTGCATATCTTTGTCAAGCGATTAGATAATTCTTTCATTATTGAACACTAATTATCATAACACATATCAGGCTTTTTAATAGTAAACTAAATAGTTGCGCACTGTTTGAAGGAGCATATTATACTAATAGTTTACACAAGAGACTATCAAAAGTAATAATAATTATAATAATAATAAATGGTTCTCTTTAAGGTGCAAAATCTTCCGAGAAATTCAGAGTGTGCAAAAACATGAACAAGATAAAGAAAAAAGCAATTAATTCGGTGAGTCTGTAAAAGCTTGTCGAAAGAGGTGGGTTTTAAGCTGGCATTTAAATTGAGAAAGTGTGGGGATGTTACAAAGGTTGTTTGGAAGCAAGGGCATGGGAGCACAGACTCCCATTGCATTCTGAATACAAGGAATGTCCTTCTGATATCAAATAATTTAAGATGTTTTCTTAATTTGCAATATATTTTTTATAATATACATTTTATGGGAAATTATTAAAAATTAAAAATCTCTCAAAAAAAATCCTAAAAAGCGCTACTTTAGAAATGTTTTTTTTTTAAACCGATTTTGAGAGAATTGATCACAATGCACAATTTCTTTTTATAGTATCCACATATGGTATCCCATGCGAGCAGCAGGAAATCTGTCCAATTCTAGAGTGCAAATCGATCAACCGTGGGCGGTCATGCACACATCATGTTAATAATATAATAGCTACTTCAGGTGAATAAAGGACTATGAATAGACTCAACAGGATATAATGCTGTTAACCCTCATTTTCCTAAAGCAGTATACAGACTTTTTATTATGCATTACAATATTGTATGTATGTACAATATATGCGTTATTTAATCTATTGCCATTCTATTTCCAGTAATGTTTAAGTTCTAACGAATGTTTGATGACGTAAAATCGATAATATATTTCTGCTAGATATTGTATGTAACATATTATCGATTTTTAGGTCATCAAACATTCGTTAGAACTTAAACATTACTGGAAATAGAATGGCAATAGATTAAATAACGCATATATTGTACATACAATATTGTATGCGCATAATACTCGAGCCTGAAGCGCTTTACATCGCCTCTGCTCTAACTCAATCAATTCACCCAACATAAGTGTTTTTAGACTCACTGAATTATTCACCGTTTTCTGAAATGTGTCCTTAGCACATTAAAGCTTGCTATGGAGTATCCCATTAAGAGTACAAAGAAATGAAAGTTCAATGTAAGAATATTTTCATTCAGTAAAATATATTTGAAACTGTTTTATTCAAAAAGACTTTGCCAAGTTGAGTGTTCATATTTCACCAAATTAAATTATTCTTTCCATTGAACAAATAAAGATAGTCAATAGTTGTTTTATATTATAACTCGTATATAAATTCCTTTTCTTCAACTTAATTTTATAAATCACCAGGGAAACAAATAAGAAAAAAAATATCTAAACCATATTTAATAGAAGCAGCACTCGCATCTATAACTGGCAAGTCGATGTGGTCACCGCTTGTCAGCATTGCCATGGTAGCTCCACATGAATGCAATGGCAAACAAACTTCCAGCAGATGCTTTATATGAGTTATATAAAAGTAACTGTATAAAGTTGTATTGTTTGAACAACTCTTAATTATCATGTTTTTCTCTATTCAAAAGTTTAATGGGTAATTCTTTGATAATATATATAAGGCCAAGTACAAAATAAAACATGTTTCTTGTTCCATCCCGCTTCCATTTTTGAGGACGCTTCCATTTTTATTTCATTTTTTTAAATTCAGTGTTCTTTCGAAAAAAGATGTTTAGGAAGTTGAGATACTTTCCATAGCCTTGCTAATATATAAGAAACACTTCTTAAAGGTTCTGTGATCATTAGAGGGGCTTACCTACCAGAACAATAAAGTACAAAAGGCTGCCTCCTTTTTTTCAGGCATTAAAAACAGGGCCTAATATGGTATTCACACCTATTTTTCGATAAGAAATAAAAAATTTAAAAAAACCTCATTCTCCCATTTTTTGGAAAACCTGCACGAGAAACATGTTTTTATTTTTACCCGGCCTAACTCATAATATGCGTAGATATGCAAGTATATTGCTTGTCAGGAACAGGCTTATACTTGTAAGGGCTGAATGATACAAATGATACACATTTTTACACAGCCGGTTTGTGTGCAATGTGTTATCTTTGCATCATTATGTTGGTTATTAATGAAGATAATAATTTTAAAAAAAACTTTTGCATATGAGGTGTATCACATAGCACGAGTTGAATGTAAGATGGTCATAAGTGTGTAATAATGACATAGCACTTATGATATTCTTGCATTGTCATATAGACGAATCCAACGAGCGAAGTCATGGTCAGGATTTTGTCGGCCATATTTGGATCCCCGCATGCACCAAACAGGTGTTGTGAGTGCCCAATTGGGTGTATAAAACCCGCTTAAAATTCGATGTTAGATTCTTTTGTGTTGTAAACTGTCATCATTCTTTTGTCTACGTGTAACACAGGTGATAGAATGCAGTTTATAATATACCCCCAAGGCCGCATCATCTCACTAGGTGAGATAGTTGGGTCCCGTCGCGGCTAATGGCTGCCATTGAGGAGTAGGAATGCGTGAAATTGGATTCGTCTATAGCGCATCACATACTGATGGATAATATGGTGTATCCATATACAGTATCAGCGAATTAAAATTGAAACTGCACGTCACATAGAGTGACGTATATGACAAATTTACGGCAAAATTGTAATCGTCTTTTCTCACATACTTACGGATGTGCGCGATAATTGCAGAGTGTTTGTTATACATATATTATTAAGTTATTCTATCATAGTTCCAGAATGTAAGCCACTATATTGCTATATTTCTTTAACCCCATGAGAACTACCGGCCGATTGGCCAAAAAGAAGTTTTCATTATCGATTGGATCAATCAGCAACATTGTTAGAATAATTTCACCACGCAAAACAAATTGGGGTGAATTATTTGCAAAGCTCCATTCTGATTGGTGATTAAAGTGAAGATATCACGTAATTGACCAATCAGAGGCAATGTTAGATCGGCAGGTAGTGCTCAGGGGTTAAACTCTTATTTCTTCAATGCTTCCACACACACACCCCTGCCGGTAAGCGTCTCCAAACGAGGACTGAAATTGTGTAACCGCCAACCGAGGACACCAAGTTATCGGGGACATACCAGTATATCTACAAGAGGGGTCGCGATATGATTGTGCTCTAAATAGCCTTTTTACGTTATTTTCATCATACTGCACCCCCTTAGGAACCATGGACATCCACAGTTGGAAGTGTGTTCTCGGTTGAAGGTGTGTAAACTTAAGATTGGGCTCGTTTGAAGGCGCTCACTGGCTCCACTATGTGATACACCCAACAAATTGAAATCAAATATGTATATACCAGAGTTTCTATCAATTGTATGTATAAAATAAATCCATTGAAATCCAGATGTTGTGAGACAAGACTTCAGCATGGAGTTGTTGTAAAGTAATGCTCGATTGTCAGTTCCCTATTGCCCTGCACTGGTGGTATTTTCCCCATACTTATTTAACTTACAATACCAATATGAGTATATAATATATGCATGAATGGCACCATGTTTTCTTATACACCCGGGCTATACCCCCTAGCTATACCCCCATTCTATCAAGCATCTCTTACTTTCATTGAATGTTATTATATATTTTACTCGGCCTTTTGGTATATCAATGACCCCTTTTTCTAGGCTAATTTTGATAAAAATATTTTAGAAAATAGCCCAAATTTAGGAGAAAATGTGTAAAAAGCAAGACAATTTGGTTTAAATTTGGCCAAAAATGTTGGCTTTTGGTATATCGATGGGTCCCAATTTCTTGAAAAATTGTTATAATGATGGATCCGCTTTCAAATTCTCAGCAGCACACCCCTACCAAAACCAAACTTTGAGTCCCCCCCCCCCGGATATTTTCACGTTAAAGTAAGATGATATTATAGGTTTGTGCTTACATATAGTAGAATTTATTTTTGGAATAAATAATAAGCTAACTCTATAAAACCACTGCGTATGCATGCATCCTACATGATACTATGAAATCACCGTAAATCATATATACGCACACTTTCGCTGGCCGGGCCAGCAAAAGACCTGTGGCTACGGGTCGGTGATCTCTTGCTTGGTAGGGGTCTAAGGTTTGAATCCCTGGGGTGCCAAGTAACTTGCTTTGTTCATCTTCTCTCCTTTTCTGTTCTTTCTTTCATTTCTGATAGCCAAAAAACACTTTTAGTGTTAGGGTTAGGAACGCTTCAGTCACACACAATGAAAGAGCTTATAACAACTAGAGGCGAACTACTCTGTGTTCATGTAACCTGCTTTAACTCATTTACATAATTTTGAATACCAGGATCGTATTCTAATTCGTTGAACCTTCTAATTGGCATACTTTTGGATACCTCCATAATTTTGGTTTTACCTAATTAATTATTAATACCCATTATGTGTTTACATGTGTGACGTCATTAGAAATTGTCACTTTGTGCAAGATATTTCTTTGTGCAAAACATTAGCACTTTCCGTTCCATTGCTGCTATATTGAGAAGTACCATATAGCAGAGGTGTTAGTCCAATGTTAGAAAAATATTTCTCCTGATGCAGACATTGGCTAGCTGTATTTCCCCCAAAATACAAATTGGCAAAATTTCTTAACGCTTTGACCTTTTGAGGTAATTTAGTAGACTTGCTTAAAGGAGTATTTCGTGATCCTAGCATCCTCTTTTTATGACATTTTTCAGTAGATATCCACAAAAAATGCTTATTCCCAAAATTTCAGTTGATTCCGATTTTGCGTTTGTGAGTTATGTATGATTATGTGTATTACACTACTCCATAGACAATGTGTTGTAATTTCGTTCAGGTATACCAGAACGAAATTAAAATTTCACGATATCTTTGCTAAACGAATTAATCTGCAAGAAATATTTTGTACTTAAACATTATGTAGCCAGTGATATAAAAATCTCAACTTTTTTTGAGAAAAGTGAGGGGATGATGCTGTGGATCACGAAATGCCCTTTTAAGGCGTACATGTTTTGGTTCATGAATATTCATGTTTCAGCCAAGGCGGTTATGTCTTTGGCCACACATCAGTATGCGAATCTCCAGTTCTAGTTGTTATATATAAATTCTTGGCACATTGCTAATGGGCTATTCCATTTAAAATTCACGCTACCCCTGTGGAAGATTTTGGAAATATCCACAGAGGGAGTATGAGTTTCAAATAGAATAGACAGTTGGGTAACTTCCATTTGAAATACTCACTCCAGTTGTGGATGATAAAGTTAAAGGCATAATACAGGGGGAGTATGGGTTTTAAAATGATTAACTCTGACTAATTACATTTGAAAAACATACTCCCCCTGTTGGACATATTTCCAAAATCTCCCACAGGGGTAGTGTGGATTTTAAATGGAATAGCCCAATGGAAGACAGGATATTATGTTAGTGATTGGCCCAAAATAGGTGGATTTTCCAGAATGTTAGGGCCTAAAAACAAAACTCCGTATACCTTTCACGAGGCAGTAAAGTAAAATCAAATTTGTCATTTTCTCAAAAACTGTTTTATTTTTGCCAGAATCTGTTACAGTAGTTGGATTTCCTGCATTATTTCCTTTCTGAAAATGTATACATGTATACCGTAGAATTCCGTCTAGAAGCATATATGCCTCTAAACGAGGGGTTTTTTTAACCAAAGATATGAAAGGCCAATATACCCTTCTCAAAAACATTGCAATAGATTGGTCTTACAAATATACATGTTTGTACAGCCGCCTTTATCAATAATATAGTTGTTCAAACTCCAAATAACGTTTTTGTTGAGAGTGTCTGCCTCTTGTCCCTTGTGTCAAAAAAACCTCGTTTAGAGGCATATATATATGCATGTAGACGGAATTCTACGGTATACTTATCATTATCACGTTTAGAGATACAATGAAATCTAAATTACTGCCCCGAGGAAGGCATGTGGACTATATATTCATGTCTCGGGAGCCACATCCAAATTGCATGGAATTCTTAATGACTGTTTTTTGTGAAAGACTGGTAATAACTTATGAATCCAGAAACACGTCAATGCATCAATAATATAATGGAAAATACTAAAGACCATATTTCAATATGAAAATGAAATGAGAATATCTGAATTCTGACATTTGCACGTTGATCCGCTGAGCTCCTGACGAAATTCACAAAGTCAAATTCCTTTTGAAATTAAGTATTACCTTGACAGCTTGCATATAGGCCTAAGTAGTGCTTGATACATGGAAATGGGAAAAAGATGAAATGAGTGACTTCAGATCAATACCAATAATTCAAAAGTTGACATCTGCAGTATGAAAGATATGGATCAAATGGCAGATTTTCTAGTCATGTGTTTGTGACGCTTTATGTTGGTATTTACCATTGGGACCAGCAAGGTTATCAAGCATATTCACTCAAGATGATAAGTGTCATAGCATGAGTCATCCTAGGGGGGGGGGGGCACCGACCACGATTCGGGGACCCCAGGCCGGGTGGGGGGATGTCATTTTTCGGCAATTTTCCTATAGGATTTCCTAAATTTTCAAATTGACGCTATGCCATTGAAGATCTTTTAACAAGACACTTGTAAAGAATTGTTTGGCAATTTTGTTTTGACTTTGGAGAGTCCCTGGACCGAGAGCTAAGTACTACAATCATTTGTGGCTGATTTTGAAAAAATTGCTAAAGAATTATAATTTTGCATCTAAAAGGGACCCCCGGCCGTGAGGCGCTATGTTCCCTATGGCTAGCAATTGTCCGTATTATTTTCAGAATTTTTTTGGCATCTTTGTTATTTATATTCAGCCCAATTTTAGTCATTTTTTACCCCAATTTGACGCTGTTTTTCAGCTTTCTTTTTTGGCCTTAGATAGTTTCAAAGCTACGACACTGCCCCTCAGCTTTAATCTGTAACATGAGTTTGGGGTGGTTTTTTTTGGAAATAAATTTGACTTAATTGTGGTGACTGCTATGAATAAAACATGCATGGAAACAAGACAATCTGACAAGACATGTGTGTGACTGCATCCATCCGTTGTAAGCGGTGAAAAATGTTGATAACTGGTGAAGTCTATACACCGCCCTATTGAAGACATGACCTTAATCTTCCAGACAGGGAGTATGGATTTCAAATGGGTTTACCTGAATGGGTTAAATAATGAGCCAAACTCATCATAATGGACTGTTCCAGTTGAAATCCATACACCCCCAAATGTGGTTACCTGAATGGATGACTCCATTTGACATCTACACCCCCTGTGTTGGAGATTAATGTCATGTCTGCTACAGGGGTGTATGGATTTCAACTGGAATAGCCATATTACAGTGTCAAATGTAAGGTATTGTCATTAGGTTTCACTCCCTGAAGAGAATTGTTCAAAAATTGAAATCCTTCTGAGGTTAGTATCTGTCAAGAGTTGACCAGATCACTAGGCTGTCATCATAGCTGGAGGCAGTATTTATATAACACAAATGGGTCAATGAGTTACATAAAAATGACATTGTGTGATATTTAGTTCCCAGGAAGTGAGTTTTGCCTGAGGCAATTTGTGGTTAAATATTGATCACTCACTCTAAGAGTTATTACCGTCGATTTGGTTGAAAAAGAGGTGAGACATGATCAATTCTGTTCAGGCAGTGAAACCTAATGTTATTAAATCTTGGGAGACTACAGGCACATGTTCCTTAGTTGCCAAATTATCTCTTGTATTGCTTATCAAAAACTATTGTGTCAGGTGCATTGTCAGTAAGGAATGTCCTTGTTTAACGTCATTCAATGTTGCTAAACACAAGAAAATACTCTACTTTCCTCTCCATGTGTGCCAACCGAATGTAATCGATGTAAATTTGTTGGTTTGTAAATGCCTGGGAGGGGGCACTCATATGTTAAGGTGGAATGGGTATGTGCGGCGGTCAAGGGTCCCTTTTTCAGGCTCTCCAGCAGGTCCTTACGACCCACACTTGGATCTGCTGCAGTTCTTTGAGCCTTAAATTCTGACAATTATTGTAACTCTTTAAGATCAAATTTGGAACTTTTAGCTCCGCAGCCTATAATTTGGCCCTAATTTCAGTTCATCAAGTCCCTATTTTGCCTGAAAATCAGTTCTTAGTTCCCAAAGTTCGGTGTGGACACCCCTACCAAAATTTAAGTTGAGTGCCTCCGGTAAATGTGCAGGAAGTGCAAGTCTGCTCATAGCTAGATTTCAATATGGATTTATAGGCATCTCTTTTGGTAGAGCTCATATTAACAGCAAACTATTATGTCCAGTGCTGGCCAGTTTAATTCAATGAAGAAGAAGAGTTTCAATTTTTAACCTATTTTGTGTGTTGTTGCAGCGTTATAAATAATACATGTGACATAATGGTTATTTATGATATTTTAATGTGCAAGTACTGATTATGTTGAGAAATGTAATCGTAACTTTTGTTTTATAGGTGGACTTGATTTTAACATTAATATATGTATGAAAAAAGACTGCGCAAATATATGTATATTATTAATACTTCAGATATTCTTCATGTTTCACATATATATTTGGTATATTTTGAATAGATGTTTTAAACAAATGATGAATAAATATTGCCAATACATTCATGTCTATACTAGTAGTGTGTGTGTTTTGTTCTTGCCTTTGAAATTCAAGGGGATAATAGATATACAATAATTATATCAGCACCATAATCATGATGGCAAATGTGTGCACAGAGTTTTTGTTAGAATACTTCAGGGCTTTGGTATGAGCATTTGGACAGTATTTGTGGGACACGAGAGCACATTAGACACATCAGACATTCTGAATACAAAGAATGTCTCTGATATCAAATGTTTTGATTTTTTTCAAATTTGCGATATAATACAAATTTTACTACAAATTATTAAAATTTGACATTTTTTAATTTTTGATATATAACTGTCCTAATGATATTCGCGATATAACACATTTTATGGCAAATGATTAAAATTGATATTTTTATATTTAACAGTCCTCAAAGTAAAGTGTATGTAACTGGGATGAAAAGCCGACGAGCAATTGAAAATTTTGACCTTTCATATTCCTAAAAAGACCTTTTTTTATGTTTTTTGGGGAAAATCAAGCATCTATTAAGCCACTTGCAGTTCCGCCATTATGCACTATATGGGGGGGAGAGCCTCGAACTGGCAGCATACATGAATGGGAATTGAACCAGTCATATAACATTCTGGTAAGGTTACGTAATTCTTCCTTTCATGTATGCTGCCAGTTCGAGGCTCTCCCCGCATATAGTGCATAATGGCGGAACCGTGCAAGTGGCGAATATCTCATATTATTTGCAACATATTCATATTGTGTTACATATCACTGGATAGCTACTTATTCCCCTTTACAATGACATCACGTTTGACACAATCACCTTTTGCTGAGTACACGTCTTGTGAATGTAGTGGGGTCTCAAACAGAATGTGCCAAATTGACCATTATTCTGTGCTCAAACAACACTTGTCACTAACCTCAATAGCGGGTGGAAAAGCCATATAGACGAATCCAATTTCACGCATTCCTACACCTCAATGGCAGCCATTAGCTGGGTCCCCGTCGGCTCCATTTCACCTAAAATGTGACATGATGCGGCCTTGGAGGGTATCTTAAACTGCATTCTATCACTGTGTTACACGTCAGACAAAAGAAAGATGACAGTTTACAACACAAAAGAATCTAATACCGATTTTTAAGCGGCTTTAATCCACACTAATTGGGCAGTCACAACACCAGTTACGTGCTGCGGGGACTCAATAATGGCCGACCAAATCCTGACCATGACTTGGCTCATTGGATTCATCTATACACAACAGCCAGACACCTTCTCATGCTGCTCACCAGCCTGATCACACATTGCTGTGAGATGACATTCCATTCTTCAACCAGGATTCAGTCGCAGGTCATTCAACGTGATTGCGTTGGCTACTCTGGCACGCAGAGCACAACCAAGCTGGTCCCACAAGTGCATGTTCAATCGGGTTGAGGTCTGGGTTGATGGCAGGCTATTCTATTCTCTGTACTGCCATTGTCTGTATTATGGGGTGAGCTTTGTCACCTTAGAGAATTGCATTAGGTCTCAGATTGGGAAGATATGGGATAGCAGCCTGTTGCACAGAATAATGGTCAATTTGACACATTCTCTTTGAGACCCAACCACATTCACAAGACGTGTACTTAGGCATGAAAAAGGTGATTGCTTCAAATGTGGTGTCATTGTAAAGGGGAACAAAGTAGCTATCCATTGATATGCAAAACGGTATGAACATATCACAAATAATCTGAGATATAGATGCTTGACAAAGCTTTCTTAACTTTTGTAGCCTTGATTTCAAGGCGTAAGTGCTTCTAAGATAGTGGTTTCTACACAGATACTACTCTGAGATCTTTTGTTATTATGCCACAGTTAATCCATGGACTACCAGTGTTTTCATGGTTTTTATAATATTAAAAATAATATAGCCACAAGTCATCTATGGTCAACCACTATGTCTATGACCATATGTCCAGATATGTCAACTGTCACTCTTTCCTTCAGTTTGTTCGGACAACAGCAAGAACACCTTGAAGGCCTGTCACTATATAAAACAGCTGGAGGGGAGGGAGAACATATCACACCTATAATCTTCAGCACTTAAAAAGAGATTTAGGGCAATTAGCAAAGATAGCTAAATATTATTGGCACACGACAAATATTATAGTATAACCAGCATGATCAGGGACTCATTGGACACTGGCTGGGTATACATGTACCAATGGATAGAATACTAAGTAATTTGGTATGTATATAGGCCTATTCTAGTAGTCATGTTTAAGAACTGTGGCTTGGCGATGGAGTGACCAGGGCCATATAAACGAAACAAAAGAACAAGATATCATATCACAGACCTCAGGTCCGAAAGGACTTGAGCAAGTCTAAACTTTTGTTGAGGAGTTTATTTGATATCATCAGGACATTCTTCGTATTCAGAATGCAATTCGATACGTCTGATGTGCTCTCATGTTCCACAAAAAAAATACTGTCTAAACGCTCATATTGGGTCAGAATCCCCCCCTTCCCCTGTCAAATCATTTCCTAGCAACATGGACACTCCTTTGACTTGCAATTCATGTCTAACTACTATGGTTACAGGACCAGAAACCAAGTCAGATTTCAAGTTAGTTTCGTGGAGAGGTACACAAAGTATTACCATCAAAATACCCTGGATCAATGCATTACCAGCTGTACTATCCTCATATATTCGTCTAGCCCTTTTCTATTCACATATTATCCATTGTATTCCTTTTGTTTGAGGTTCGTTGCCTCGACCATTACCTAGAGTAATGGAGGTAGCTAGCTGCCCAGAGACCGTTATCAACACAATAGCTCAAGATAACGGTCTCGGGCAGCGAGCTAAACAAAAGGAATACCATGGACATTCTAGAAACACTATGGAAAGGATCACAACATACATGTAGAATCTGAGTTGGTTACTAGTCTCAGATAGAATTTTGGAAAAAATGCATTTACAGCTCGATTTAAATGCAAATGTTACATGGCAAGAGAAAATTATAGAGGGCTCCTGCAGTCCGTATAACAGTAATTCATATAACACCACTGATGCTCAGTTAGATTTATGCAAATTAAATTTTAATTAGCATAACGAAGTAAATATTCATAAATAAAAAGTAACCGTTTCTTTGAATGTAAACTCAGTACATGTATATAAACTTGCCATTGGTTTTTAGAAGGAATCTGCCTTTATCCTTGCCCAACCCAAAAACGCTCAACGGTCCATGCAAATTAGCTGCTCAGTAGGCAAGAACCCCCGGGATACTACCCGACCAGGGGAGCTTCGCAAACTAACCTGCGGTACTCATTACAAGTCAAGAGGCTGGGGGTGCAAAGCCTTACTGTGACTTACCCATAATGGGGAGCACCATTGGACACAACGTTACTAGGTCTTTCAAATATCTGCTTATACTCACATTTTTCTAAGATATAAATTTCATGGTGTTGAACCAGATTGTAGTCCAACTCTATATAATTTGCATTATTCATTAATCATTTGAATAACAATGGTCATGGGGTGAATAAACTCCAGCGGATTAAAGCAAGTGAATAACCTACCAAACCACTTCAAATACAATTGTCAATTGAGATCAATTCTGTACTGATTTGATTAAATCACTTGCATTTGTCATTAAATAGACTCGCACGCAGGACACATGGGAAGAATATTACACTATCTCGAGGTGTTTTTTATTTTGGGAAAAACCCACAACTTTTACAAAATAATACATCAGTTTTTTTTCCATTTTGTTTTTGGAAAATGAATACACTTTTACAACAAATTCGTTTATTTTTGCTCGCCGTATATGTAAGATAAACGGTTCAAAACAGACCATTACCATAGATAATCGGTGTCTTGGTGAGGTTTGGTTCGCAACTTCGCATGTTAGCGGCTCGGAAGGCTTCGGGGTCTCGCCTTCCGAGCGACTAACATGCTCACCACACCTCAACAAGACACCGATTATCTATGGTAATGGTCTGTTTCTCACCCTTTATCTACTACTTAAGGCCAAAGTTCCTTCCAGAATCATAGACCGTGCACAATACGTGGCTCGCACAATCTTAATGGGCTGTGGTCTATTATCACCAAGTGATACTACTGCCAGAGAGTTGATATTCTTGAGAGGGCACTCTATTCACGTGGTTTCTTTTCCAACGCTAAAAGATCACGAATTTTGGTGGTATGCAAATGAAAAGTGTCCGCACTATCGATTGATTACGTAACTGTTATGAATAATTTATTAGGTTTTTCAATGCAATCGCCTCGACCCATTAATACATATTATCCGTATTATCAAAGTACTTGGAACAGCAATCCGGTGAGTTCACTGAACTACGCCCCAATACTGATGGAGTTTTAATGGCGTTAATCCTCTCCATACACAGATGAACAAATACAACAGATGAAGGTCAACACGTATGACCTCCTATGTGACATGTTATATGTGATGTACAAAAACCTGAATATCATAAAGATCAGTATTCGTTTGTGCATATGAACTGCACATTTACGTTGCTAAATATTACTCATCATATATAATGACAAATATTGGTATTATGACAATACGGTATATACATTGTATATAAAACGACTAATAGATCCTACTATCATGGCGTCAGGTCAATGTTCATCATATCCCGTATGTTTCTTAAAATTCATTCATATTTGAGACAAATTGCTGTGTCCATTTTATAGGTGCACAGGTAGATCCGTGTTTTTTAATTTTCATTTCCTTTTAATGAAAGAATTAAGGTTTTCCACTGCACGGGGGCCACAAGGGTGATACTAATTTTAATGCTATATTTTCAAAACGAATACGTGTTCCCGATTGGCTCTATAGCGATTTCACAAAAAAGGTATTTCTAGTACAATTCAGCGTCGGACTCTAGCTGAGAGCGTAGCCTAAGTCATTATAGACTCCAAAAAGGGATCTCCATACACAAATGAACAAACACAAAGGAGGGTAGTCTCCTCCGTGACCAGCTTGATTTCGATGGAGCGAAACCAAATTGGCTGCAGAGGAGACGGGTAATTTTGCCATGCAAATGAGGTGAGTGTCATAGCCCTGCTACTGCCTCTAACACAAAAGGTTCAAATTCCTCACAAACCTTGTCTGTGCACCTCCCTTTGTGGGAATTCTTGTTTCTTGATTTCACTAACTCCTGGGCACTGACTATTTGGTTTTTTTTACTCAAGTGACACTGCACATCCTACAGGATTACTAGTAGATGGCTGCTGTTTTTGCGAGTCTTGTTTTGATCTTAAGAAATAACACTGGGTCATCGTATGTAGCCTGTATCCTGGTTTCCTACAGTAAGTACAACTATTAGCATGAAAGTTCATCTGTGTTGGTAGACATCATAATTTATGATTTTAAACTTTTGATCTCAACACAAGATTAGACGTACCTCAAATTTTCGGTTGTAACTTCGACCTTCATCGGGAGACTGGCAACCCAAGTTTGGGATCAATGACCTTTTGGACACTTGACCCCAACACTTGGTCGTAGACTCTTGGTAGCCATCTACATTAGAGTCAACCAACCTTCACTTAACCGTGACGGGGGCCGATACCAGCTACCAAGAGTCTACGACCAAGTGTTGGGGTCAAGTGCCCTAAAGGTCATTGACTTGGGTTGCCAGTCTCCCGATGAAATAAGATGCTTATGCACTCTGCTCTTGAAGGATGGTGCGCCTTTTTCAGATATGTCTCCGACTACTCCATCTGGTAGGCTATTCCAAACGTGAACTGCAGCGCGGATGAAGGTCCTGTCAGTAGATATGGTTCTACATGTAGATACTGGTACTGTGAGAGCATGGCAAGACATGGACAAAGTGGAGCGGGTAGCTCTTCTGACTACAAATGGCTTTTGTAGCAGTGCCTTCAGATCTGGTGGGCACAAGCTGGTGTGCATTTTGTAGAGGACTGTTGATGACTATGATGGAGAGATGTGATCTTCAGCATTGTGCTTGCTTCCTCTTCGATCACGCCTATGATTCGAAGGGCCTTCCTCTGGAAAGAGTCTCTAATAATCCTAGATTGGTGGCGCTGGCACTCATCCAAGACAGTGAGGCATATTCCATCACACTGCGAACTCGAGCCTTGTAAACAGTTGCTCTGCCTCTGACATCAAGTTTATTTGCAACTCTCCTCAGAGCGCCCAGCCTCTGTCCTGCTCTGGATGAGACGTTGGAAATGTGCTTTGTCCATTGCTGTCCACAGTGACTCCCAGGATCTCCAGCTCCTCCTTCTCAGCCAGTTTGGTGGTACCAAACAGAAGATGTAGCTTGGTTGAAATCCAAACTGCCTATCTAATATCAGTTGGTTTCCAAGGAGGTGCTTCTGAAGTTGTTCTGTACAACAGCGTGACTTTGCTGATGATGCAGAGCAGAGAGATTTGGCGGTACATAGATGGATTAGACTTCGAATCTCTCTTGTGAATAGGGATGACAGATGCAGTTTTCCATTGGCTTGGGGAAACTCCCTTGGAGAAGCAAAGCTCAAAGAGCAGGCTGAATGGTCTTGCAAGTTCTGCGCTGCACTCCTTCAGGATTCTTGCTGGATTTCATCAGGTCCAGTAGCTTTATCTGGTTGCAGATTCCTGGATGGGGTGGTCAGTACTTTAGGTTACACCCCTCACTACCTATCTGACATATACATTAGGTTTCACTACCTGAAGAGAATTAATCAAATATTGAATTCCCTGCTGAGGTTGGTATCTGTCAATGAGTTGACCAGATCATCACCAGGCTGTCATTATAGCTAGAGGCAGTATATGACACAAATGAGAAAATGAGTAAACATAAAAGTGACCTTGTTTGGTATTTAGTTCCCAGAAAGTGAGTTTTGCCTAAGGCAATTGTTGATCCCTCACTACAAAAGTATTACCGTCGATTTTGTTGAAAAAAGAGGTAAGACATGATCAATATAATGCCTGAAATATAATGAAGAAAGGGGACAGCCCGGCAGCCAATAAATTATAATGCTTCAACCTTCACCCAAGTCATCCCATAGTACATGTAGGGATAATATCTAGGGCTTGAACAAGCGTAATAGAGCTGTATAACTCTAGTCACTGCAGAGGAACATGCCCGGTGGAGTATAACATGAAAAACGGTGGGGTGTTTTCACCGAGAATAAGCAAATATTTATCCCACTGACATCGCCCGGTTAATAATTACATTATACAGCAGAGACACTGAAATGAATACCCGGGATCGATACACGTGAATGTGGTATGCACGATTTGATATTCATACGATAAATCTTTGGATACTGGGGTAGAAAATGATGAATATCTCCCGTAATTTATTTAGTCTAAAGAAGCCTGATTTTGTTCCTTGCACTTGAATATATGTGGTGAACGGATATGATAGTCGTTAGCTTGCGTCTTGAGAAAGAAGCTTGCGTCTTGAACTCAAAAACTGACCAAAATATTCTGATTTTATATGTGCCAAACTATAGTGCAGCGTAGGCTAGCTGCACTCACTCGTGCAAGCAGTCAAGCATGTGACCATTGACCTCATAATGGCGTATACATGCTCACTCACACACACACACAGAGGTCGATTACCAGGCTATTGTCAGTAGCCTTATCAGATGTCCCTCGGCTCATTATGCGTCTCAAAGGTCGGAACAAAATGGCCTTGCGTGGCTGTGGATTCAACCTACCATGGCGATTTCTGTCATGAAGATATCGGGGCGATGACACTGTGCGTCGAGCCATTATAAAAGAAGGAAATAGGAAAGTGATCGCGCTCGGTCATTGAACTGAACCCAGGCAAAAAAACACCGTTTTTCGTGGTATATTCCTCTACGGCTCTATTTAGGCCCGGGGGGGCAATCACATGTTAAGGTGGTACGGGTATGTGCGGCGCTCAAGGGTCCCTTTTTCAGGCTCCCCGGCAGTTCCTTAAGCCCCTCATTTGGATCTGGTCCAGTTCTTTGAGCCTCAAACTCTGATAATTGTAGCTCGTTAAGCTCAAATTTGGAAATAATTTAGAAATTTTTAGCTCAACAGCCTATAACTTGGCCCTAATTTCAGTTCTTCAAGCCCCTATTTTGCCCGAAAATCAGTTCTTAGCTCATAAAGTTCGGCGCACCCCTACCAAAATTTAAGTTGAGTGCCCCCCCCGGGTATTTAGGCTTGTTTAAACCCTAGATATTGTGCGATGACTTGCACGAAGGAGGTTGGGTTGAGTCACCGCTTTATATGTAGAATTTCCAGTCTGCCTAATCATGAAGCTTCCGCGGGCGGAATCACTTTCCCTATATCCTCCTTTGGCTCGCCCGCGAAACTGATACAATTTCATCATAGCTACCATACATTTTTAAGGTATCATACGTCTACAATTCATTTGACATTGAGCCCCTCCATTCCACGAGTACCACCTGCACGAAAGTAAAGGATAGATATCCCGGGATAGATATAGCTCTGACATATATAGATATAGATATGGAACGTACAAAATGACACCTGCACATAAATTCTCTTCAAATGACTGTGAAACGAGATCTGATATTCCGGGCTCAGATTTATATAACAAATCCATTCTGATATTCCCTAGAATATAAAATATTCCCTTTAAAGCCATATTATAACATTTTCAAACAAAATAGATTAGCATTTCTTTGCCATAAAATGTTAGCTTTTACTGTCAGATATATCCCCTTTTATTTTAACAACTACGGCAAAGCAAAGGAATTTACTACCAGCGCACATGTCGCCAATACGTACCACTCCTTCGGTCATGTTGTGGTGCGACCCTTTGTTGTGTATATCATCGTCCCGCACGCCGTGTACGTACTGTGTGTTATGAACATCGTGTATGCGTTCGACTAATAATTCCATCGTAATAATAAAGCGCCGAATCCGGCGTTTTATTCAAAATCTCGGATTTTGACAAAACTACAGCATCTAGAGTCTTGATTTTTGCAGGGTATATAGAGGTTATCCACTTCACTCATGTGTGACTTCTAACAAAAGGCACTGGTTCCCGTAGTATTCCTCATTCAAACTAATTCAATGCACGACCTCGGAGTTACCTGCATGACTTTGGCGGGCTATTTTGAAACAGTCATGGTTGCACATGCAGGTACTTCTTTAGAATGTCCTAAACAAGGTATAGCAGTCGTTGATAGGATATGCAGCTTATAGAACATGGATAACCTCTATTGGTTTAATAAAGTACAATTTAATCGTGTAAAAAAAGGAATTTTAAAAATTCAGTGAGGGCGTCTTCCTCAGCAAATGTTATAATATGGCTTTAAACGATTGAGATATTCAATGTTACTTATAAAGGTAACCCATGCGAGATCAGAGTAATTTTCTGTAATATTTAACCCAAGGCTTTTATATTTGGTCAGCATACTACCCTAGTAAATCGACTTCCAAAAACCACGCCAAATCGGTCCTCGCATGTTGGTTGCTATGGAAACGGCGGCTATTTTGGATTTTGTAAGAATATAGTTTGCGCGCAGTTTTTCACCTCCTTAATCTAATTATTTTGTCCAAAAATTGAAAGAATGGATAGCGAAAGACATGATCTTGAAAGTTACAGAAAGAAAATAGGCAAAAATAATAATTTCGAGGGTGAACGACCTTGAAAATTCCAAGGTTTGCGATTTTTCGGCATTATTTCGGACGTAATTGCCTGTTTTTTGCAAAACAAAGCTGCGCGCAAGATGCTCCTTTAAAAATGACATTTTGCCCAAATTGCATTCAAAGTCTAGAAAAACTGTTTTTTTAATTTTTTGCAATAATTATGCAAATTTCGAGCCGTTTAATCAATATTTTATTCACATAATTATTATTTTAGCCCAAACCACTAATAAATCAAACTTTCCCAGTGATATTTTAATCTGTTTCTTCTTGCCTGGGTTACCTTTTTAAAGCCGTCTCCATTATTTAAAACACACACACACACCAAACTAATTTCTCGGAATTTAAAACTGGTGCAGAAATACAATGCATGTTTGAGCACGTGAAGAAAGGCAAAGGTTAAGAAAGTAATTATCCGATGTTTCAAAGTTTATTTAATCACATGATTATTTAATTATTCAGCACTTTCAAATATGTGACGGTACAGAATTAGGTATACTGGATTATTACATCTCGGTGACCGGATATGCTACATGCACGGTAATAGAAACGCGATATGTAGGCGGGACAGTGCCGGCAACACATGTTGTAAAAATGTGCCACCATAAAATGGCTAAAAAAAGATTCAATTATTTATTTAAGAAATAAAGGGAAATGCATGATCCTTTACACGAAAATAATGTGTCCGAGGCAGTAAAAACGTATATAATGGGTGAGGCGCAGCCGAACCCATTATTTAAACGTTTTACTGCCGAGGACACATTATTTGCGTGTAAAGGATAATGCTGCACCCTTTATTTCTATTCTATTACCACAAAATAGTGTGATTTAAAGAGAAAATATCTAATTTTTTGCCCAAATATTTCAAGTTGTTTACCTCAAGGTGGAGCGCATACGCGTAGCCAAAGCGTATGCACATTCCAATAACACAACCTAACATTCCATTCTCCCCTATAAGCAGGTATGCACATACAATAACACACCCCTGACATTCCATTCTCCCTACATAAGCAGGTGTGCTGTGCGCTCTGCTGTGCGCTGTGATGATAGAAGAACATAAAGTTCGTTGCCCTTGACACTTTATCGCTGATTAATGGTCTGTCACGTGACGCGTTTCAACAAATCACAGTGCGCGATTTTGAATAATGGGTCGTGGGGTAATAGAATTATAAATAATACATTGAATCTAGCCAAATGAAAATGGGTAGAACCAATATTTGATTTGATTAATTTATTAATAAAATATTGAAATTATTTACCTGTTGAAAACGACTAATCAGACACAATAATACTGTACTACAATCCAGGGAAAAAAAGGTTGGCACACTTTGCCTGTCATTTGGTATATCTCTGCCCTTGCTCCCCCAATTCAATGTTGGACCAAGCCATATTGTCAACAGGTCCGTGACGCGTGAGACCCTCCGACATTGAAAGATGGGGAGTGGGGAAGGGTGAGATATAGGGGGCAGTCTGCACTTGACATATTGCATGCATATTTCACTCGCCTCTCCAATTTTGATAGGGCACGCATTTCCATTGTTTAGTGCAAGTGTGCCAACTATTTTTGTCCTGGATTGTAGTCATTCTTTATTCTCAAATACGTTATTTTTGTGCGTGTTACTGGCCTACCAATGACCCCCCTTTTTAAATATTTTCAGATAGGCTAATGATCCCCCTTTTTCTTATTTTACCCAATGACTCTTCCCCTTTTTATTTCCAAATGCAACTACTTTTTTCAGGTGGTATTTCTGTTCTCGTCGCGAAATAATGGGATTTCTCACATCCTCGCTGAAATCAATCATCCAGTTGTTTACATTTTGGCAAAACAGCATTATGCACTATGTAACTTCATTCATAAATGTACAGGTACAGCAATAGTTCCGACTATACTTAATGACCCCATTTTGGCAATCTTGTACCCGGTCACCCCTATTTCACAGTTTGTTATCCCAATGGCCCCTTTTTGTAAAGTTTCATACCAAATTCCTCAGGCACTCCTACCTCGCGCACGTTTGTTATTTGACTCTGTATAAATGTTGTGCACCAAATGGCTTCATTTTG